>NC_142090.1:79895527-80200214 GCF_054644295.1 Miniopterus natalensis
TCATGCCTGGCTGGTGTGGCTCAGTGGCTGAGCACTGACCTATGATCCTGGAGATCGCGGTTCAATTCCTGGTCAGGGCACATGCCCCGGGTTGCAGGCTCGATCCCCAGCAGGGGGCCTGCAGGAGGCAGCTGATCAAAGACTCTCTTATCACTGATGTTTCTATCTCCCTCTCCCTTCCTCTCTCTGAAATCAGTAAAGAGATATTAGAAAAAAAATACCTCCAGCACGTCATATAACCACTATTTCCTTACTGTGGTAAGAACATTTAAGATCTACTCTCCTGGCAACGCCAAGTGTATATACAATGTTGGTAACTATACTCACAGTGTGTTAGATCTTCAAGAACTAACTCGTTTGCTTAATCCCGCCACCTATTTCACCAGCCGCCAGCCCCTCCCAGGATTTGTTTTTGATGATATCGTGAATGTGATTTTCTTTTTCAGATGGTTCATTATTAGCGTATGGAGATGCAACTGATTTTTGTGTGTTGATTTTGTATCCTGCAACTTTACTGAATGTGTGGATCCAGTTCTAACAGTTTTTGGGTGGAGTCTTTAGAATTTTCTCCATATAAAAACCTCTCATCTGCAAGTAAAGACAAGGTTACTTCTTTCTTTCTGATTTAGACACTTCTTTTTCTTGCCCAACTGCTCTGGCTGGGACTTTGGGAACCGTGCTGAATGGGCCGGACGAGAGCAGACACCCTTGTCCGGCTCCTGATCTTAGAAGATAAACTTTCAACCTGTAGCTGTTGATACGATGTTGGCTTTGGGCTTGTCATAGAGGGTTTTTATTACGTTGAGGTTCACTGTTTCTATACCCAATTTGGGGGAAATTTTTCTTTCAAAGGAATAAACGCCTAATTGTTGTTTCTGTTGGCGGCGGGGCACAAACGAGGGGCATCTGGTGCACGTTGCCGACGTCTTCGGAAGCTGGTTGTCTTTCGTGAGGATGCTGGGTGGCTGGCAAGGGATGGGTGTTCAGCGGTCCCTTCCCGTTGGTCGGCTTTCTGCACTTTCTTTGCTTCTCCCCTTTCCCCGGCTGCAGTCCCTTTCGGTTCTGAAGGCTCGGGGTTCCAGGTCAGGTGTCAGCAGGTTTAGCTTCTCCGGTGGGCTTGGGAGGGATCCTTCCAGGCACGTGTCTCCTTGACTCGCAGGCGGCTGCCCTCTTCCTTCCTCTGGAGGTGGCCTTTCCGCGGCGTACTCAAAGTTCCCCTCATCTTACAGCGCCCCCGCGGCTGGCTGGTGGCGCTCCTATTCCGGGTTAGGTCCCAGACATGAATTCCTTTAGCTGCTGCCGTCAGGAATGGGGGAGCCCTAGCGGCTGGCGAGGCCCCGCAAGCGCGGTGAAGGCCCGAGTCCAAGGCCCAAGGCCTTAGGATGGCGCGTTGGCCCCACTGAGCGTCCCCCCGCTGGGGGCCTCCAGGGATCTCCCCCAGGCCTCTGTGGACCAGAGCAGCTGTGTGCGCGCCCTGCCCCTGCCCCTGGCCCTGGGAGCTGTGTGCGCCCTGCCCCTGCCCCTGGCCCTGCCCCTGGGAGCTGTGTGCGCCCTGCCCCTGCCCCGGCCCCTGCCCCTGCCCCTGGGAGCTGTGTGCGCCCTGCCCCTGCCCCTGGCCCTGGGAGCTGTGCGCGCCCTACCCCTGCCCTTTGGGGTAAAGCCGCTGGGGTTGGAAGCATAAGCCTCGCCCAGTGGTAGTAACCGCTGTGACCACTCCCACAGAGCATGTCATCCTTCTGTCTGAGCCTCAAACACACGAGCAGGCCCGTGGGCGAGTTTACGTTCCCTTGGTAGCACTTTTTAGGTCCGGGACTGGCTGTGCTGTAACCTGGTCCGGCCCCTCACAGGACCGAGGACAGCTCTTGGCATCATCAGAGGCCCTCTGGCGCTCAGCACAGGTCCCGCTCAGTAGGTTCTGCGTGAAAATCTACTCGGAGAGCAGGGTAGTGAATTACGACAGAGGGGCGCTCGCTCCCTCCCCGGGCACAAGCTGAACAGGCCAGGGGAAGGGTGGGGTGTCGCCGATGTAATCCTGTGACTGCCGGTCCTCTCAATAATTCCCACCCAGAAACCCAGAAATACCGCCATGAAAGTATATTAGGTTTTCAAAGAACAGACGTTTGCACACACATATATCCACACGCTCCGTGAAAGAACCTCAGTGCTGTTTATTTCTATTATATCGAGACACAAAATGTCAAAGTTTTACAAAACCAACCGTACAAACTTGAAACACTTTTACAAAGGTGAAAATATAGAGAAATGAAGACTATGGAATTTTGTCAACCATTTTACTTTGAATCCTGTCTTGTGTGAAAACCAAATAGTTCATCGGAATTTGTATGTGATACTATGTGTTAAATTTCAGGAGACAAAATGGATGAAATCCTAAGTGTCAATAGTGTAGGGCAAATTATTATTAAAATTAATGTGATCTTCAATTATTCCCGAGTACTGCTGCTATAATTTCCTATGTATTAAAACTTCTATTTAGGAATAAAACTGACAGTATAATGCTATTTCAGGACAGAGAATAACCTTAGTTAAATCTTCAATCCCAACTTTTAAAGCTTAGCTTTTCTACTAATCTGAAACTGTTTTTGGTTCATTGCTGACTTTTAAAGTGTCTTAAGAAAATCGACATTCTCTGTCCGGATGGTGCCCATGTTTTTGTTTTTATACCTGGCACTCAGGTGAGAAAGGTTTTCTTCCCCAAACCAGGTAAAGGGAGAGAGAGTCTGTCCATTTTAACCTTGGGCCTGGTCACTGCCCATCATGCACCAGCAGGAAGCGGAGGCTGCTGTGGTTTCGCTTGTATCTGAGCCACGCGTGGAAGAGCAGTGTTCCTGCCGCTGGGGCTGAGCTCCCGAGCAGTTGAGCTTAAGCCACAGGACACAGATGCTGCCCTTCCGTCCGAGCCTGGTCCCAGCCAATGAGACGCTGTTTGCAGTCCCCTCTGACAAGTTTGAAGATGAAGGCAGAAACAGGACGCAGAGCTGAGCCTGGATGATCTCCGAGGGAACAATGCGCGAGGGGGCAGTGGGTTCTGCAGAGTCTGAGAAGTGCGAGCACTGTGCCCAGCCACCCGGAGACGTGCAGCCACCCCCAGGCCTATGGCACAGGCACAGGCACAGGGTGGGCGCCTCCCATGCTCCCAAGGGCCTGGCCCATGACTGCGAAGTGGGGTGAGGCTGGATGCAGGGCTCTGCAGGAGCTGCCAGGCTTCCGCTAGAGTACACCCGTCTCCTTCAAGGAAGCCCTTCTGGGCGCACGAATGAGAAAACCACATACCCAGCCTGCGAAAGATCTGCAGTCACCTCCCAGCATGACCGCACACACCTAGCGTTAGCACCATAGTGAAGCCGGAATTGAGGTAACTCTCAGGTAGCTGTGGGTGGAAATTACAGTGGTAATTTTATGTGGGTTTTTATGGGGAGGGAAGGTCGTTATTCTTTAATTTTATTTCTATTACAGTAGCAGTTTTAAATGGGGTGTCTACAGCTGTATTCTTTCTGATCATTAAAGTAAGTTGTTTGAGGAACCATTTGATCGCAAGTATGTAAATATAAGTATATATCAAAATTGACAAACTATAAAGCCAGGTGGGTAAGCTTTTGGCAGGAGAAATGTAGCAAATCAGAACTCTCATTTTAGAAATTTAAACTGTCACTGTTGGGTTGACGAAGTCAAAGATTTCAATAAAGTACACCGAGCCGATCTCACAAGGCCAGCTCATCAGATGGCAGTGCCCAGGAACACCAACTTTCAGAGCAGGGCAGGTTTCCTGTAGATGCTGCCCCGTCAGCATCCGGCTGCTACAGGAAGTAGATCAGTCTGTCTATCCCGTTTGTTGCTCCATTTACTGAAAAGGTGAATAGCTTTTGTTTTCCCGGACTATTTTAATTTATGTAGATAAACCTCTCTGGAACTGGTACTTACCATTTATATAAAGGAACAGAGAGGGAAAGACCCTAAAACTTGGTTAAAATTTTGAAGGGGTTCAGTTTGTTTCAGGAAATGAAAACAGTTTAGTGAAGGGATAACTGGACAAAGTAAGAATTCTCTAATTTAGCTCCTATACACTGGCAGGGTGAAATAATAATGTGTAAAATAACTAATGAAAGCTTTTCAAATCGTCTCCCCCTTAACATTACTTAACATGTAAGAGAAACAGGAAATCTGAGATCTAGCTAGTTTTGGGGACATAACAAAACTAATTTTTCAGAGCTAATTACCACACTTGTGGAATAAAACACAACCTTGGAGTCTGAGCAGCACTGGGACGCAGCCTCCAGCTGAAGCCAGTCCTGGTGCTCAGGCAGAAGTCTATCGCTCAATCTGACCAAGATTCTTCAAAAACACTCATCACAGGATTTTCATCTGACTCTGCTGAGAGTCAGATGAAAACAGGTAACTTTCCCTGCAGCCTGTAGAAACATTTTTGGGAAACAGTTTAAGGTTTGTCCTTAATCTAAACATTCAGCTGCATACTGAGACCAGTCTGCGGAAAGCGCATGTAAACAGTCCTTCCTTTATAAATCTGCTGATGCTAAGGGCACCAAAAGGTATATACAAGGGCGCAGTCTCGCCATGTCTGCAAGGATGCTGGTCAGCATATAAGGTCCCTCAGCTCCCTGTCGGTCAGCTCGTTCACTTCCATGATCCTCTCCAAGTGCTCCATGTACCGCTCCTGGTCCTGCAGGAAGTGAGGGACCCTCGTGTTCTCAGTGACTGCCAGGCCTTTCAAACGGGCCACGTCTTCATAGGAGACCTGGGGAAAGGAAGCTGAGTCAACTCTAAACGCAAATTTGGAAGAGCAGTTTCTTCCCTGGGTATTAAGTGAAGCTTTTAGTGTGTGCACTACTTTTCAATTTACTTTAATACCTAAAAAACAGCAAAAATCAGTGTCTTCATTTTCTTTTTTTTAATTTAATTTTTAAAATTTTTATTCATTTTAGAGAGAGAGGGGAAGGAGGGGAGGGAGAAAGAGAAGGAGGGAGGAGGAGGGGAGGGAGAGAGATGGACCGTTGTTCACTTATTCATGCATCACTGGTTGCTTCCTGCATGTGCCCTGACTGCGAATCGAACCTGCAACCCTGGTGCATCAGGACGACGCTCTATCCAACTGAGCTACCCAGCCAGGGCTTCTCTTTCTTTACTGTGTTAGATAAGAATGTACTTATCTGGTCCCTCATACTATGACCATCTTTTTTAAAAAGATCAAAAGTCAATATTTGATTTTTTACATCTACTCAGTTTAAATATTACACAACTAAGCTTACTATACATGCCAGAGACCCTAAACCTAAACAAATCTCCTAAGTAAAAGAATCAAGAAAACAGCTCAAATATAAACACCACAGAAAAATCAGCTCAATTATAAATTATACTGGGCTCCTATTTCATTTGAGAAATATAATGATTTGTTTGGTGTTCTATTTTTTAAAATTTCCTCTCTTTCATTTGCTTGTGTAAAATCCCAACTTTCACAGGTATTTATATTAAGTTTAGGGGTGAGACCTTTAAATTCTATAAATTATCTTTGCAACTTTAAATTCTAAAATATGGCTGACTTTAAATACTACTGTTTTCTGATCAATATTCTTCCTGGTTCAGGAGGAAGACTTGAAGAAATCATATTCATATTATATCTGTATTTTATTGTTTTTTTAAGTTATTATTATTAAAATGACTTTTTGAGTACTTACACAACTAAGTACTGTACAGTGAAAAAAGCCTTGTGGTTGGTGTGGTTTAATACATGCTGACGTGTTAAGGGAAGAAGTATTATATCTACAGAGTACAAAGGCAGTTTGAATCTGAGCCTGATGTCATCATAAAATTGAGCTGGCATCTGGCCGGTGTGGCTCAGTGGTTGAGTGTCAATCCAGGAACCAACAGGTCACTGGTTCGATTTCCAGCCTGGGTTGCTGGCTTGATTCCCAGTGGGGGGCATGCAGGAGGCAGCGATTGATGTCTCTCTCTCATCGATATTTCTATCTCTATATCCCTCTCCCGTCCTTCCTTTCTAAAAATCAATTTAAAAAAAACATAAAAAAGAAAAAAAACCCTGAGCTGTAGGAGATGCTGCCTGGTGTGATGTGCTGGGGACACTGCTGTGTCACTCACCTTCCCCAGGGCGGTCAGCAGGGGAAAGTCGATGGTCTTCCGGTGCCGCAGGAGCTGCAGGATGCCATCCAGGTACACCTGGTCTTTACTGAAACACCCTGCAGGAAGCACAAGCATGCTCACTACCTGATGTTAGAAAGCATCACTAAGTAACCGGGTACTAACCCACTCTCTTCACTGTAGGAATCAGTCCTGTATCAGGAGTTTCTAATTTGCCATGTTTACTTTTATGTAACTACTGTACCTTCGTCTACCAAATGTAAGGTCTTCAGAGGTACCAGGATAATACGGAGACCAGTAGCTTCCTTTTAAGAATTCCTTCTCCCCAGATCCCCACTTCCCATAATTAAAATAGCATTTCTTCCTAATTATAAAGAAACACTGGGCCTGGCCAGCATGGCTCAGTGGTTGAGTACTGACCTATGATCCAGAAGATCGAGGTTTGATCCCCAGTCAGGGCACATGCCCAAGCTGCAGGTTCGATCCCCAGTGTGGGGCATGCAGGAGGCAGCCAATCAATGACTCTCATCATTGATGTTTCTATCTCTCCCTCTCCCTTCCTCTCTCTGAAATCAATAAAAATGTATATTAAAAAACAACAACAATGATACATTAAATTGTATGACTCCTATAAATAATTATCCCACTCTCACCCCCACCCCACCATCTGACTGCAACCTTAGCTCCCATGATGCAGTGAAGGCACCCGGGTGGGGAGGCTGGGGGAGGAGAGCTGTAGAGCAGTCAGGTCTCATGGTGGGCAGGGAAGCTAGGATTTCAGAAAGTTTTTCAAAAACTACTACCCTTTTACCCCATTAAAAATAATTCTAGGTGTTTCCCCTATGAAAACAAGAATTAGGACTGGATTTTAAAGAATATGGAGGTTTGTTAATAGAAAAAAATGTGGACGGAGACATGAGGGGTAGAAACAGCCCGTGAGATCTGAGCCTCCTTAAAAAAGGGAGCTCCATATACAGAGAAGACCCTTCTCCATCATGACATAACTTGTGTACACCTTTTTAAAGATTTGCTCTACTAAATGGACTAAAAATCCTACCATATGGAGAGTCCTATATTATGAAATTGTGGATTTTGTTAGATATGCTAACAGCATGGGGACTGTGAAAAACAAGTTGTCTTTATCGGTTAGAGATGCAAACTGAAGTATTTACAGGTAAATGGGGAGGTGTCTGGAGGGCTTTAAAATGCTATAGGAATGAAGTGTCACGTGTACAATTTACTTTAAAAAGTCACAGGGCATGTCATCAAAAAGTGAAGACAACCCACAGACATGGGAGAAAACATTTGTAAATCGTCTGACAAGAGATTCATACCTAGAATATTATTCAAAGAACTCTAACTCTGTAATAAAAAGACAACCCAATTTTAAAATGAGCAAAATATGGGAAGTGTTATCCAAAGAAGATATACAAATGGCCAGTAAGTACATGAAAAGACTCTCAGCGTTATCCATCATCAAGGAAATGCAAGTCAAAGCCATATGAGATTCCACCTCACGCTGCCAGGATGGCTGTAAAACCAAAAGGAAATGAGTTCGAGGATGTGGAGGAACTGGAACCCTCCCACACTGCTAGGGGATGTACAGGGTGCAGTCTCTTAGGAAAACAAGTCTGGCAGCTCCTTGAAAGGTTACACAGTTACCATTTGACCCAGCAATTCCACTTCTAGGCATTTATCTAAGAGAATTAAAAACATAAACGTGTACACAAATGTTCATAGCAGCAGTATTCATAATAGCCAAAACGTGGAAACCACCCAAATTTCCAAAAACCGGTAAATGGAGAAATAAAACTGTCAAATCCATGCAATAAAATATACTAATACTGACAAATGCTACAATGTGGATGAACCTTTGAAATATTATGCTGAGAGAAGCCAGTCACAAAGAATGACTGATATTTTATCTGATTCCATTCATATGAAATGTCCCAAATAGGCAAACCTATAAAAGCAGATGAACAGTTATGTAGTGCTGGGGAGAGGGGATGGGTAATGGCTACTAGGTAGAAATTTCTTTTTGGGGTGATGAAGACGCTCTGGAGTTAGAAATTAGTGGTGGCTGCACGACTGTGAATATTCTGAAAACCACTGAACTGTGCATCTTAATTGGGCGCATTATAAGTCATGTGGATTATATCTCAAAAAAGTGTTTTTAAAGCTAGAGAGAGAGAAACAAAAATGACAAACTGTTAACAGCTGGTGACTCTAGAGGGAGGATATGTGAGTGCTCATTTCTATCATTATTTCTCTATTTCTGTCGGTTTGAAATTCTTCAAAATGATAGGAAAAATGAGTGCTAATGAAATGTGGTTTGGGAAAACCAAGACTGACTTCAATGAACAAAGGTTTAATTTTTCACAGATGAGTGCTCTGCTTGGTGAATCAGGATTTAACCAAACTCAACAAACAACTCCCCAAAGTCAGAGAACCTATGGTCACGGGACACCCACCTGGCTGGGACGTGTCGGTCCAGCCCCTCTTGGCGCGCACACAGTAATCCCACCTCGTGTTGGGGTCCTTGACAAACTTCCCAATCTCTCTGAAGAGTTCGCAGAAGGACATCTGGCTGGCTTGATAGACGGTGTAGTAGAGGAGGGCAGCCCTCCACAAAAAGGGGTCCTTTCTGAACAGGACACTGTGAATGCTTGCCAGCCCTTCCTCCGTGGGATTGTTTGGCTTCAGCTCGTGCTTCTTGCGGCCAGTCCAACTGTTCCATGGCTGCTGGAGGTTGTTAATGCCTCGGAAATAATGTGTGCCTGCGAGAAAAGAGGCACATGAAAACAAGAAACGCCAGTGTTGTCTTCATTCTTACTCAAAAAAGATTCCACCAGCAGCTCTAGAACCACATTGCTGTGCACCTACGAATCAAAGCAAAGCAGACGACCCGATCCTGAAGCCTTCGGTTGGAGGGAGCACATGGTCTTCCAAAGACTCACGTGTCTCATTAGAAGAGGTGTAACTTTTACAGCAGTTTGTTTTTGTAAAGGAAAGAATCATAGACTTGAAACTGAGAAGAATCTCAGAAATCATGGAATTCAATTTCTTCAGTTTAAGGTCAAGAAACTGAAACTCAGGTGGGGTGGGGGGGTGGGTAAATGACTTTAGCTTAATGGAGCTATGCAGTTCCTAAAAATCTAACTTGAAATGAGACATTCATCACTGTAGCTTTAGTTCAAGTGAAACCTACAATTCCATTACTTTTTGCCAAATACAACTAAGAAAACCTCACAATAAAACAACATCTCTGTGGAGCTCATTTCCGATACCACAGATGGACAGTGGAGAAGGGCTGCCCCACCTATCTCGTGCCTCAGCATTCCCTCCAGCCAGTGCTCTCGTGCAGTGGAAACATTGATGGTCAGCGTCGGACATCCATTCACTACCGTCATGGAGGCTCGGGAAAGCAGGTCCTCGGTGAGGTGGACTACAATCTGAGGAGCAACAGGAACAACATATATATTTTATGTGTTTTTACAAAATGTGAAGATGAGGGAAACAATGGCCTCATAAACGAACACCTTTCTCTTTTGTTTGCACCACCCATATCTCCCAGAACCAAGAGGATGACTTGCAGGGCCAGTCCCTTTTGTCCGTCCAATTCTGAGCCCAGGGGAACGCCCGGACCTTCACTGGACTGACAGGGAAGCAGGCGGCTCCGCCGGGAGGACACAGGACTGAGCCCTGC
The DNA here is from genome assembly GCF_054644295.1 of Miniopterus natalensis. Classification (NCBI taxonomy): domain Eukaryota; kingdom Metazoa; phylum Chordata; class Mammalia; order Chiroptera; family Miniopteridae; genus Miniopterus; species Miniopterus natalensis. The sequence continues at coordinate 79,905,363 of NC_142090.1, forward strand.
CTCGCTGTGCTCACACGGCCCCCCGGCTAAACGGTGCAGGGAAGGTGGCCTGCTCACCACGCGGCCAATGCCTTTTCAACACTGAATGCCAGGAACTGGCTTCTAATGAGAGGCCACTGGGCAATCTCTTCATTAACCATGTTCATAAAACCACTCACGCGATCCAAGTACAGAAATGGTGGTAATCCTCTGGTCACAGGGCAGCCTTCCAAGTCTCCCTCTAGTGCCCCCTACTGACTGAACCTAAGAGGGAGCCAGCTGGCAAAGAAGAGAGGCTGACAGGGTCCTTGCCCAGCATCACACAGCAGGGTATATATGAAGGTTGGTCAGGAGGTTAGAGACAAGTATTTAATAACCCAAACAGGATGTGCATGCATTTTATGCACCGTCTACATGCAGAAGACAGAGGGAAGCAGTAAGTTAGGTTACTGTGTTGTTCTGTTTATCACCATTACTTAAATTTTGAGTGATCCTGAGAGCTTTCTTAAATGATGGGATTAAACTTGTTTTGCCCCTGCCCTCCCAAAAAAGAAATGGTAGTAAGAAAAGAAACTAGCCCGGCCGGGCATGGCTCAGTGGTTGAACAGCGATCTAGGATCCAGGAGATTGTGGTTCGATTCCTGGTCAGGGCACATGCCTGGGTTGTGGGCTTGATCCCCAGTTGAGGGCATGCAAGAGGCAGCCGATCAATGAGTCTCTCATCACTGATGTTTCTATCTCTCTCCCTCCTTCCTCTCTCTGAAATCAATAAAGACATATTAAAAAAAAAACCACCAAACTGAACACAATTCAATGCAACAAGAAATTGGACTTAGCTATTTCGTCAGAAATCTGTGTGACTAATTTACAGAATTAAATAGGGTTGGAAGAGCAAAGCCTGTAGCCAACACCACAGGGCACTGAGCAGGTTAACTGCCCACGGCCGGCTCAGCTCACTCAGGACTCCTACCTCCCCCAGGCAGCCTTCTTTCAGCATGTACTTCCTGACATGGCTCCAGATCCGAGGCTTCGAGAGCAGGCTCCCACCCGTGGTCTGCTCAAACTTCTCATAACTTCCGTATTTCTGCAAAGTCAGTTCCATAATATGGATGGACTGTGAAAGAGAGAGAGAAGGGAAGCGAATAGCCTCCTATTACTTCAAGATGAGTAATCCAGTCATATTCTTATTTATCGTGACCTGTTTCTGGGTTTACTGATTCCAAATGAAAATGCAACTGAGGCACCACATCTTTCTAAACTTTAACAGCTTTCACTCACTTTCACAAATTTTTACAGACACCTGTGCAGTTACAAATACTACTTTGTGTTTACTTCTCTTTAACACATATGGTCCACTACTACACAATGTACCACCACATGACCAACTACATGTGACCCACTACTACACAATCTACCACATGACCAACTACATGGGATCCACACTACTACATGATCTACCACATGACCAACTACATGTGACCCCACTACTAGGTGTACACCCAACATAACTGAACACATCTGTCCACACAAAAATCTTTACACACATGTTCATAGCAGCATTATTTATAATAGCCAAAAAAGTAGAAACAACCCAAACATCTATCAACTGATGAATGAATACATAAAATATATACATACATGGAATATTATTCAACAATAAAAAGTACTGACATGCTACGACATGGGTGAATCTTGACAGCATTACATTAAGTAAAAGCAGCTTGTTACAAAGGACCACGTAGTGAATGACTTCATTTATCTGAAATTCCCAGAATAGGCAAGTCCACAGAAAAAGAGAGTAGACTGGTGGTGGCCTCGGGCTGGGAGGTTGGTGGGAAACGCTGAATCATTTTTAATGGGTATAGAGTTTCCTTTGGAGGGGTGATTAAATGTCCTCGAATTGGATAGTGGTGATGGCTGCGTAATTCTAAACGTGAAAATCACCGGCTGTACACTTTAGGTGGGTGAACTGTACAGCACAGTACTTTTATCTTATTAAGCTGTCATTTTAAAAGGAACAGTAATCAAACAGCACAGGCACGTTTAAACCACTAACCAGGAAACGGGAAGTCTCTACATAAGCTGCTCAGCTTTGTCTTAGATAAAAAGCTTCCTGAAACCTCTCAACATTCTGCTGACAGATCTGCTTCCGGTTTACCTGCTGGTTCTGGCCACCGGTCAGCAATCTGGAAATGTGACCATCAGTCACGAGCCACTCCAACAGTCATGTGCTAAAAACTATCTCCCTTCGCAGCTGCTGTTTTCACTCAGTGAAAACTATATGCAGCAGGGACACCAACGCGATAGGAGGCAGGGGAGGCAGGCAGCCAGCAGACCTGGTTTCCGAGTGCCCGAGTTCACTGACTGTGAGGTCCTAGGCTTGTCACTTTACCTTCCTCAGGTTGAGTTTCTTCACTGACAAAATGGAGATGAAAATCTTTGCCCTACTTACCCCACAGCATTGCTGTGAGGGCAAAATTAGACAGAAGAGGAGGAGGGGGAAGAGGGAAGGGAGACAGAGAGGGAGGGAGGGAGGGAGGGACCATGAATACATCTTATAATCTATTTCCCATTAACTCTGAACCACACCAAGTTTTAACAGAATTAAAGGCTGGGTTTTAATTTTAGAATTTAAGGTGACTGGTTTGACCTCCACCCAATCCCAACCCTCCCTTTATTCCTCCCTTTAGTAAACTCTACCGTCTACAACTCCCCCCACCCCAATACTGAATCACCCTAGGGGGTCACACAGTCCTTTTCTTTAGGCCAGTGTTTTCAAAACTATTTCTTATGGAAAAGTGGTTGACTAGGTATCATTTTTATTTTTTTTATTTTTAAATTTTTAAAATTTTATTGTTTAAAATATTACAGATGTCCCTTTTTCTCCCCAATGACCTGTTCCACCCCATTCCTTCCCCCTCCCAGTCCCTCTCCCCACCATTGTCCATGTCCTTGGGTTGTGTATATATGCACATAAATTCTTTGGTTACTCTCTCCCCGTCCACCCACCCGCCCTCCTCCATCCTTCTGACATTCATCAGTCTCATCTATGCTTCCATGTCATTGAATCTATTCTGTTCATCAGTTTATTAAGTTCGTTAGATAGGTATCATTTTTAAAAGGGTTCCATGGCCAAATGTGTTTGGAAAATACTGGATTAAAGTTAAACAAGGCTGTTCCGAGATGTTATGATGATACTGTGTGTGGTGGATCTTGGGGGTGAGTGTTCTAACATTTTGTTTTCCAACTTATGTGGCCCTTTTTCTCATGTGGTATTTCTCAGAACACTTTGAAAATGCTCACTTTGGTGAGTATGAGGTACACACACAAACATACATAATTTTGGTACTTCAAACTTCTCAGGATGAAAACCAAAATTCCAACTACTGAAAACATTTTTCAATGATGGCGATTGCTTCTTGGCAGCACATCAGGTATATAAAATTCTGGATTACTCAATGAGATCATTTGGCCTCCATATAAGGTACCATAGCCACAAACTGGTGGGACACTCGAGCTGTGGTCACCCACCCAGACTTTCAGCTGCAGGCAGTAACTGTGTAAGGCTGGTGAGCGGGAGACATCTGGGAGAGGCAACGGAGGAGCATCTTTATATTCCAACGGTTTAATAAAACTCTGCGCTGACCCTAAACAATCACATATGCAGGCTGAACAGGGCCTTGGGCCACAGACCTGAACCCACCGCTCATAGAGTGCTTCACTAAATTCCAGAATCCCATCAATAAGGACCATTCATTTCTTTCATTCATTCCTCTTTACGGTCACCTTCTTTGTGCCAATCACTGTTACTTTTGTTCATTTTTATATTTCAGACTCTGAGTCCCTGTCCAACTATTACACTGGCAGAGAGGACGTATAAACCAGCATTATTTAGCGATACTCTTACAGAGGTCAAACTAAGGTGTTGTGAGATCACAGGAAAGGTAGACAGAAATGAGGGACTTGAGGAAATAGAGGGCATTCCAGGCAAAAAGGAATAACATTGTCAAAAGCTTATACAAAGGAAAGAAAGTGAAGTACAGATTTCCCGAACTGGACAGGCACCAGGAGACTCATTTCTTTACTGCCAGAAACTGTGCACGATTCTGGGAATAGCTGAAATAAATAAAATACACTTTATCAAAGAGGTCAGTCTAGTGGTGAAGACAGAAAAGACACCTAAGGATGGTGACAGTCTGATAAATGCTGTGACAGGGCATTTGCGCAAGATGCTGTGGGGGTACAGAGGTGACTGTGGAAACGTGAGCATGAGCCAGACCATGGAAGATGAAAGGCCTGTGGGCCATGCTGAGGATTTGGGGCTTTATCCTGAATTATCCTGAAGTTTCTCAGGAAGGGAATGATCAGATCTGTACCTTAGAAAGACACAACAGTGTGCAGAGCAGGGGAGATGGAAGCAAAAATACTTCTGCCAATAATTCATTTTTCTATAAAACAGACTGCAGACTATGGCCAGATTATAATAAGAACAAAAACATTTCAGGAAATCATATCCTACATAAGCAGAACCTAAGAAGTAGATAGCTCTGAGATACCAAGTCTGCCTTCAATGAAGGAACAAGGAAACAACACAGTGGGACACAGAAAGGTGTCACCTGCAGCTCCTCCCCCACCCCTCCTACCTTCTGCAGGTTTGTGTCCTCAGGGTTGGGTGGCCTGGATGTATACAGTGGTGAGTGGAACACGAGAAGTAACTGCTACCAGGATGAGATAGTTACAAACAGCCTAGTGCTGCAGAGTCTGCATTCACCACAGCAAGCAGTGAAGCAGATACTCAAGCTGTTTTGTAGGAAGATAAGAACCTGAGAATGCACTCAGGCCAGTTTTCAAAGGCAAATCAACAAAGTGTCCTTTCAAGGAGTCATCAAAGTCATGCCTTCTTCCAAGGACAATCTGGTGGGCTGTTTCCACCTCTGACTGTAAGAAAATCTTCCTTGCTAGTTAGGTTTAGAAATGACCCGACTTCTCCAATCTAATGCACAAAGTTACTTTGGAATGTACTAAACTCAAAATAATCTTTTGAAAAATCTTGTATCTTTAGGGTATGTGTGAAAGGTTTGATTTGCTAAACAGAACACCGTGTCACCTAGGGAGAGGTATCATTTAAAGAAGGCTTACTTTGTCCTGCTCTTTAGTGTCGGGACAACTTGAGATCTACCAAGTAAAATGCCATCAACGCCAGTACAACTGAAATTCGCCTTAAAGAAATTTTATGTCAAGACATCCTGCTATCAAGGAAAGCGTCTGATTTCCAATTAAGTGTTTCTATCAAAAACGGAAAAGGAACACTTGTCTTGCTTTAGAATACTTAATTTTATGAATTTGTGATGCATGTGTTTTAATACAATGAATGACGCATTCCACTTACACTGTAAACTCTAAAAGCAAGACACTGTTTTCCCAGAATCATATTTAAAAGGCAAACAGTTTTGCTCATGGACACAACTTTTTATAAGAATGTGTCACTCTTAAAGTGTTATGATTGCTAAGACAATATGTTTATGTTCCATACAATTATGACTCTTTAATATTTCATTAAAATATTTTATTGTGTTTTGAGATATCAATCTTTTGGCAACCACATCTGTAGCATCTGTCTTCATTCACACCAACATTCTGCAATACTCAGTCCCTCATCTTTCCTAACTGCATCTCCCCCAGAGGTTATTATGCGAGATGCCTGGCACCAAATCAAAGGTTCAAAAGCTTTCTTCTTTATAACTCAGTTCAGTGGTTTATTTCCATTTAGATGTTTGATTTTAAACATCACTTTCTTCCATAACCTCCTTTCTTGTCACTGTCACTGGCTCTTTCTATAACCTTGTTTACTTCTATTACCACGTTTGCTACTTACTACTGACCCTAGTGAGTGAACACTTAGGGCCCATGTGGCACTGTCACCACAGGAGAGCAAGGTGGCTGTCCTGATGACAACTGTTCTAGGGAGGGGGCTGGGAATAACTTTTCCATCTGAGCTAATCCATAGAAGTGTTTCCTTCCATTAATATGTGTAATAAAAAATGAAGTATATTTGCAAATAACAGTTATCTTGAAAAATGTAGTCTTCAGAAGAGGGTAACACTGGAATTGGGTTAAAATACAAATGGTAGAGCCACAGGTCAAATAGTGTCGATTCTCAGCCTGTGGGAATGCTGAGGCTTCCTTGTTGCCTCCCAGAGAAATGAGAGAGCATTCACTTTGATTTAATGCTGAGAAATCTCTCCCAACTGGCAGGGGTTGGGGTAGACTCCAAATTAAAAAGTGTTGGTGAGTAAATCTCAGCCATTTCTCTCAGCACTAAGGAGGGAAAAAACAAACAGCTGTTCAATAATTATCATACATTTTAAATAAGTGAAATCTCTATTCAATCATTGCAATTTCCACCCCCCCAAAAAAAAAATCACAAAATGATTGCCAAAGTAGGAATACAAACAATAGCTGACTTTTAAAACTAATGTTTGGCACAATCTCAGCACATTTAAATAAAAAGTGGTCGCCCATTAAAAAAATAGAGATGCAATAGAAAAGGTTTCTTCTAGCAAAGGAAAATAAATGGCAACATTAAAGTTCTTTTAATCTTAAAATAAGCTTTACATAATGGCTTAAATGACTGGCCAGATTCCAGGTCACTTATAATAACACAGAACCTGCTGGTCACAAGTCCAAAGAGCCATATGCAGCAGAAATGCTGACACAGGGCACACAGCAGAGGCAGGTGGAACTGTGCAGTGTGGCCCAGCAACAATGTGCAGCCCCGACAAAGCCACGCTGAGCCTGGTGTGTCATAACAGCCTGTACAGGTTAATTTAACCAAATGAGGTCTGCCTGTGATCTCAGCACTGTGCCCTGAAGGTAAACACCAGCTGATTTCTCCTCAACCCTTAACATAGACTGTGAAGTGTATTAAGCCCTGACACACACAGCACAGAACTACATGCTTGGTGTCTAAATGGAGCAATCAGGAAATTGCTGCTCATGTCACTCACATGTGATCTGCTAACCTTGAAGATACCTTTCAAACTTCCATTATTTTCTTCTTTAAATAAGTGCCTAAATATTGCTTTGATGATGATGAACTATGTGAGTCAAGCACTAACAAGTTCCTGGGCAAGCATCCAGCCTGGATCCCCATGTTTGTGGGGGCCTGAGCACGCTGGGAATGTAATACAAGGAGAACTGGAGAGACCAAGTGCTCTTTCTGAGGCATCCAGAACCAAGTAGAACAGTGCAGGCTGCACTGGTCTGTGGGCTCACTAACTGGCCACAGGTCTAACTCCCACAGGAGAGCCTGGACCCAGAATCTGAAACTTTCTTCCTAATCAAGTGTCTTCCTGCCACAGAGTCTACAAAATAGTGTCTTTTTGGAGGTTGATGCGTACGAAGTAGTTTACATAAGGGCTGTGCCACTTACCTGGGAATTTCTTGTCACGTGTATCTGTGTCCTGGGTGGGAGTTAACTATAACATGCAAACAGTTGGAGTATTTTTAAAGTCTTGTTTTCTTTTTACAAGACTGTGAATAATTGTTTTAGTTACATAGATATGAAATAGCACCACTGCAGTAGCATTTTACCTGCTTAAGGAATCGGCCAGACACGTTGCAGTGCTTGGCTAGCACACTTGGCAGAGAAGGGTTAGCGTACTCAAACTGAGGGTTGTAGGTGTAGTCGGACTTGAAGAATCTCAGCTTCTCCTTCTCCAGGTTGGTGGGCTTTATAGCAGTCAGTATACAAAATTTCCTTCCCGAAGAGTCATCTCCTTTTTCAAAACTTCTAGACAGCTGTGGCTGTGGCTGTGGCTGTGGCTGTGGCTGCGGCTTCGGCTTGGGGAGAGTGAAGTGGTGCCGCTTGACCTTGCTGTGGGGTTTAGGTGGCAGTGCTAGGCTGTTCCCTGTAACAGAGATACCATGCGTAAATGTCACAGGGTTTGACACTGAACTAGTGACGAGAACAGCAGGCTGCCTGTCTAGGCAGGACCAGGTATCACTGCTCAGCACAGGCCTGGGGGCTCTCGTCTTGCGAAGGTCTTTGCTACGAGAAGAGCTAGAAGATTTGCTGGGTTTCCTACATCTTTTGGAGTGGGTGGAGGAAGACCGCTTTTGTGCATGATGCCTTTTCTCCTCTTTGCTCTGCAGGAGGACATTGTAACTACTGGTCCCAGTGGTGAAAATGTCCTTCAGTATTCCGGGAGGTAACTGTGGGACACTCCTTTTGCGGACAGTGACCAGTGACTCTTCTGCATTCAGGATAGACTTCTTAGCCAGTTCTTGCTCAGGCCAGTGAAGCTTTTCTGTGTTAATGAACAAAATCAAAACAAAAGAAACAACAAAGATACCATATGAGGCGAATTGCTTATTATATGAGGAGTATTCTGAAGGTTCTTTAAAATTTATAATTTTGCAACCATCTTTAGAAAAGACACTTTAACTATTAAAGGTATATATTACTAAACTTTGGTCATGCTAACCATGGTCACTTCTATTGCTGAATTATCTATAAAAGTCCACAGCTTCAAACCATTTAGACGATCAAAGTTTAATATAGATGTGAAATAATACACATAAATAATGTGAATACTCAGCTCTGCCAAAGAATGTGGATTTCATAAATCCAAGGCACCTTCAAAGCCAATATAATCCCAAAATTTGACGGTTTACATAAAGGTAGCTGCTAGTAAAGGAGGGATAACACTGCCTTACTGATCTCAGAAACCACTTTTAAGATTAAATAAATGGTATGTGTATGTTCAAGCATATTTTAGTAATGTCACTCACTAGTAATTGGCTGATTTTCTTAATTCTAGGCTATAGGTTAAGATGAAAGAAAATCAAGGTTTTTTTCTTGCCATGTCTGAAAAAACTGCAATGACTATTACATAGGTACCAATATATCAAATAGCAAATTAAGGAGAGGTCAATTTTGTCTTTAGATCTCATAAGTGGTTTAGAGAGACAAGAACCACTGGACATACTGCTGCTCACATGCTACTGTACGACCTGACTTGCACTCTCACTCCACAAATACGTGGAAACCACTAATTAAGCACGTGGCTCTGAAAAACCCCTGTGCAAATACATTATTCCTGCCTTCACCCAGCTTCTAATCTGGCTTTGAAGATCTGAGTAATACAAGGTAAGAAGAAGGTTAGTGAAAAGCAAGAGAGCGCAAAGTGAGGAGAAACAGATAAGATTTCAGGTTGACCCTTAAGGGCTTTCAGATTCAATTCTAAACTGACAAAGTGTTTGTTTACCTTGAATCCTACTTGTCTGAACTAGACTCCAGCTAAAGGCCTGTAAATATGCCCAGTCTGTCCATAAGCCTCTTCTAAACCTTTTCTGCAAATGTGACATGTGATTCTCAGCCAGTCCTCTTTTCCAAGTCTCGTGGACCGTTGTGCCTCTAGCCCTCAACCTTTGGCTCCTACTTACTGAGGCAAGTTCAATGCTGGCTGACTTGGTGAGTGCCTGCCTCGCTCACCAAGAAAGACATGATTTCTTTTATTTCAAGTTTTTGAAGACTGTTTATCCACATACATCTGTCATTCACTCATTCAAGATTAGATGTTCAGGGATCCTTTCTACAATAAATAGTAATAAATAACAATAACAACGGCAGCCACCATTTGTTGACACACTTATATGAGTTTGGGGTTTCACCTGAAACTGTACCTGTTATATCACGCCTCAGAGATGTGAAGTAATTGGCTCGAGGTTATATGACAAGAAAGTAATACACAGTAAAGTGGCATTTGAATGCAGGCGTGTCTAATTACAGATGCTATTCTCTTGTGTATGGTCATCCACTCAACTATGCAGACATTCAGTATTAACTTGGACCCATGCACACCACTGCACCCTTTCTTCCTTGGCACAGAACTCGCCACCCCAGTAAGCCATGGTAATTTGGATAACCAATGTACTAAGATAGGTACCAGGACAATGTTTTGTTCTTCTCTTTCTTTCTAGCGCTCAGGATGGTGTCCAGTAGATGTTCAGTAAATGTACACTGACCGAATGAATGAATGGCATGACCTTAAACATGCCATTCACCAACCATGGTAGTTAAACAGGTATTAGTAGTTCCAGGACCTTTCTATATTTACATGTGGAGACACTGCACAAGTGGAAATATAACAGAGAAGACCCCAAACCATTGGTTCTCAACTAGAGGCAATTCTGCCCCCCAGGGGACATTTGGCAATGTCTGGAGACATTCTGGTGTCACTAGGAGAGGTGCTACTGGCATCTTGTGGATAAAGATGACGCTAAACATCTTGCAATGCACAGGACAGCTTCTGCAACAAAAATATTCTTCCTAAAATAGAGCCCAGGTAGAGCCACCCTGCTCTAAATATAAGCTTTTAAAACCTGGAAGTCGTAGGGTTTTGGGTACAGAAACAGTACCAGGTCAAAAGTGGATAATAATCCAAATACGTAAGGTACATAAAAGTCCCTTTACTTAACATTGTCTAGCCCGGCCGGGCGTGGCTCAGTGGTTGAGCATCAACTTAGGATCCAGGTGATCGGGGTTCGATTCCCCGTCAGGGCACATGCCCGGGGTGTGGGCTCGATCCCCAGCGGGGGGCCTGCAGGAGGCAGCCGATCAATGACTCTCTCATCATTGGTGTTTCTATTTCTCTCTCTCCCTCTCCTTTCCTCTCTCTGAGATCAATAAAGATATATTTTTTAAAAAACACACAACAAAACATTTTCTAGGCCAGAACATATGAAATTTGAATCCTGGTGTCTAAAAGATAACATGAAAGCATGAACTTGCAAGGGTTAAATAGCGTCTACTGCATACCCAAGTTGAGAGGTGAGAGGCAGGAGCGAGCCTGCACAGGGTTGTGTTGAAGGTTGACTGCACAAAGAAGCCATTCAATAAATGCTCAAGACCAGCCAAAAGTAAATGGAACAAACAGAACTCTCATCGCAGGTGGGTAGGTACCAGTTCCTCAGGCGTTTCAGACTTAAGTGCTGCCAACTGATAGTCAGAAATGGGCAGGCCGGGCAAACATGGGCCAAGGAGCACAGAATCCAGACTGCAGCCCAAATGCCCACCAACAAGGCCAGTTTCTCCAGAAGACGCCACGAGTTTAGGAGACAAGAGGTGATAAGGAAAGGAAGACTGAAAGGGACATTAAAAGGGCGAGAGTAAGAGAACTGAGATAAGAACAGGGTATCACAGACCGAGAAGTCGGGTGAGCACTAGGCCCAGCCAGGTAGGTCGCCGGAGGTAACCAGCCTTTCTCACTGTCTTCACAAGGGGAAAAGATACCTCGAGTTAAAACCAGTGGAAAAAACTACTCTGAGGAATTCTGAATTTTGATGGCTCATTACATTTATGTTGTGTTGATTTTTAAAAAATGAATATTCAATGTAAAAGTGCTCTGTGGTTTCTAAGACTCAGTAGCTCTATGACCAAATCAGGGAGCTCACAGTTCTGTTTTGTCATAAAGTGTCAGTGACCTGTAAATTCATTCTGTCCCATCTCGAACAACCTATATACTTCAGGATACTTTAAATTAAAAGTCCAAAACCATCTGCCAAAACACTAAAGGAGGAGATGGCAGGAGAGAGGTGACTGTGTGACAGGACCTGTCCCCCCAGGAGGTGCAGCATCAGTTCACTTGCTAATTATCTACCTGAGAGGCTGAGCCTCTGTCCTTTCTAAGCTCCATCTGCTGAGAGCAAAGACTGGGCGTGCCGGTGGCGTTTTTATTTAATAACTGCCAATCCTGCCAAATGGTGATATGCCATGATGTTCACAAAAGTGGACAGGTGGTCCTTCAAATATACACAAGGATATAAATTAATTTCTCGCAGTAGGCACAATAACCTTATTTTCAGTTGCATGAAAAGTAGTGAAGAATCTGAAAGCTTTTTGTGATTTTAAATACTACTGTTTAAGAAAAAATGACTTTTACACTTGCATAAGAACATAATAAAAACCCAATCAGAAGATTTAATTGAAGAACCTCCAATTCTAACTCCTTTTTCTTGAAAAATTAAAACTTTTAAGCAGGAGCAGGCTTCTTTGGGGGTAGTGTAATTCATTTTCCCTCTGAAAAATAATGAGATACCTAAAAATCAGACTTGCCCATATTAAAGTCACTATAGAATGTGGCATGTTAGCCGTCAGCAACCTGCCTCACTAGAACCCTGGTGTCAATGAAAACAGTTTGTTGATCAATGAAATCATTCATGCCAACCTGATTACTTGTACTGAAGAAAAGGGGAATATTACATTAAAATCCATACTCAGTATGTTCACACAACCAGGTGAAGCTACTGAAATTACCAACACAATGAAAGCTTCCTTTGTATCTAGAACGGGAGCAAAGGGTACCGGGGTTGCTGGCTTCCATTCCCGCTCTTTCAATTGCTTCTCTGTAACACGAGTTTAATCACTATGCCCATCGCCCACGGGTGCCTCATGCTCCTCATCTGGAGAAATGGGGAGAGGAGAGCACTGCTCAGTCAACTCTGTGTTTCACGGTCATGAATAGGTGAGTTTCATAGTAATTATGAGGCCCTGGCTGGAAGGAGATTAGATCACCAGAAACAAAGCCTACTGGAAAATGCCATTCAACCAATTTTGACCCACAAGATGGCAATTTTATATGGTTCACTAATACTTATGAAACCTGAGAGCCTGGGGTAATTTTACAGCACAAAACAATAGGTTGCTTGATGACAAACAGAAGAAAAGGCAAAACAAAACAAAATAATCCCTGAGTAAGATAAACACTTTGATCAAGTAGTTCATCATCACTTAAAATTCAAATGATACCATCTCTATGCCCAGTGGAAAGGATGTCTAAACAGTGGTGTGTTCATACAATAGAGTAGCACAGTGCAATGCAAGAGCAAACTGAGGTTTGCAACAGCACAGACAATCTTGAGCAAATGCAACCAGATCAAGAGAGTACATAATGTGTGGTTCAAAAACAGGCAAAACTAACCTATGGTGCTGGAAGTCAGATTAGTGGTTACTTAGGGAGGGGTTATAACCTCCCTAGGAGGAGGTACCAGGGGAACAAGTGCCAGAAATGTTCTACATCTTGCTCTGGGTAGTAGTTACAGATGTACAAATTCAGCAGGCTACACATTTAAGACTTGTGAACCTTAATGACTAAGTTACATCTTAATTTTTTAAATGGTTTACAAAAAATCAGTATCATTGAAAACATTTATTGCCCAAATGTCTGCATTATAATAGATAATCAATTATATCTTAAATTCAATAGCACCAACTATAGTTTCTCAACTGTAAGTTAAAAAGGAGATGGAAAGATACTGCTATTATAATTTCAGCAGCTGAGAAACACAACTGTATTTCAGGATTCCTAGAAATGCCACCACCCCAGCTAGGAGTACTTCAGTGTTACTCTATTTAGTGACAATGATTCTTTATAAGGTGACACTGTTGGTTTTGGGTCAGAAACTGTTGTGTGTTTTTGTTTTACAGTTAGAAATATGCAGGGTGTGTGCTACATGCCAGAAATGATGGTTGTGGTGAAAGAAACAGCATTGAACACCATCTAAACTAACGGAGAACATGCCAGAGAACAAACTTCCCCATGGTTTCCCATTTGGGATGAAAACAGAGCTCCTAACCACAGCACATGCGGTCACTCGTGCTCCGTCTCTCTGCTTCTGGCCTCCCCCTGCACAGTGTCCCTGGAATCCTCCACTCAAGCTTCCTTTTGCCTGGAAGTCCCTCCCCCTCCCCCTCTCCAACCCCAGCACTCCCTCCCACTCCGCTCCCTCCCCTCCTTGGGGTTAATGTCTCCTCATCCTTCAGTTCAGACAGGAAGCCTCCTCTGGGAGGTTCTTTAAAGCACTTGCCAGGTGGCAGTAATGGCTCTGTTGGGCTCCTTCCCCAACACTGAGATTGTATGACCCCTCATGGAGAAGTCTGTGTTGATTTTTGCTCACTGCCCTGCTTGCGCAAGGATAGCCAGAGCAGTAGCAGAGCGATGAGAAGATCTGAGAGAAGAAAACTCACACCAGATGGCATAGAAAAAAGAAACCATGAGAGATGTTAAAGACAAGTTCTAATGGCAAGTGCCTACTACTGTTTGGACAAACAGGAGCTATGTGCCTGGATGTGCTCATCCCGTAAGGCCACTGACCTTAAGATGACTTTGGTGTCCAGTATTTTGAACATTCACCTTTGTTACAAAGGAGCTTCCTTTCCGAATGACTCAGTAATGTCTTATATCACATACAAAATATGGGCAGTAAGAAATAATAAATTCACATTAATCTTATATGGCTTCTGACAGGACTTGCTACTCATTGAATGAGCTTGATGTTTTCTTTTCTATTTTGAAAACAATAATTTTTAGTAAAATATGATCTTTCCAGACCAAAACTTACAGACTTGCCTGTGATAAAAACTTAAAAACCACCAACTTGAGTAACTATCAGATTATGTGCCACTGCTGTTAAATGAAATCTTCATGCTGAATATCATGGCTTAAATCAGCACACAGTCATTGCAACAGTGTCATGCGACCCTAGTGGCTTGGGAATGGAGCTGATTTGAATCTTGGCTATTTATCAGTAGGTGTGACCTTGACCAAGGTGTTGAACTTCTTTGTGCTGTGTTTTCTTATCTGTAAAATGGGATAATAAATTACATATGTCATAGCATTGGTTCAAAGAACAAAAAAGTTGGTATATATTAAGTGCTGAGAATAGTGTAGCCTGTGTTAATCAGTACCATTACCATACTCAATACTATATTCAGCTCCTATAGAAATACTCCATGAAATAATATAAATGGGAAAATACTTAGAATCATTAAATTTGGATTTCCAGGGTAAATTTAACATTAAGCAATTAATTCTGCATTCTAGAACCAACGTTTTTGTGGCTTTAGTATAATGAACTATCTTCTTTAAAAAGCTATGAGAAGGCACAGAAACCTTTTCTGACTTGATTTCATTTCCAGCAGCATATACAGCACACGTATCTTTCCTATTATGGTTCTCCCGTCAGCAGCTGCACCAGGATGTTGTGTTTATTATAGTCAATCATGACCAGTCAGTCAAAAGTGGGTAAGATATTATATAGGAGTGATTTCAGAAACACTTAATTGCTTTAGTCCTTAAATAAAAATCAGTTTGTTCTATATTTATAGTGATTTTAGAGCTTAAAAAAACCCCACATATTTCCATCAATACTCCCACCACAAATAACTAAGGTCTTCTCTAACCAGAAGAACGGGCTTCTTAGACATACATGAATAGTGGGGGGATAACAAGGAAAAGGGGGACATGTTTTCAGCTAAATTCTCATAAAGCTTCTGGTCATCCAAACTGGGCTTTCTGACACATAATGAAATGCTGGGCTAGGGTTCCAGACTACCATTTTAACTAGTCAAGCACTATGTAAAGGAAACAGAGAAACTTTTTTGAAAAACGGCCTGGCCAATTAAAGAGGCTGTCAGTTTGAGGCTTGATTGTCTCAAATGGCTATTTGAATGTTTAATAACTATAGAAATTCACTGCCAAATTATCTCAAGGTATTAAACATGCAGAGCTAGATTGATAAGTGTATTGCCATTAAATTATGGGAAGGGAGTTGAGGCAAGAGGAGTGTGTCTACTATTTTATAACGTATCTCTCTTCAAACTTCCAACTCTGCATATTATTAAAAAAAAAAAAAAAATAGGAGGTCCGCTTCATATTGTTAATAGTTGGCCAGAATATCCAGTTTCTAACACTATCATACTCATGTTCTCTCTCTGTGATGATTGTTATGCTTTGGGAAAGTTATTTTAATTGACTTTACTTCTAAATCATTGTCTAATAACCTTCACTGACAGAATCTAGCTACGTAAGGCAGTGGTTCTCAAGTGCGGAGGGGAGGGTGGCAGTGTGTGTGATTTCGCCCTCCAGGGTTCAACTTGACAACATCTGGAGACATTTTTGGCTGTCACAGCTGGGGTAAGGGGGGTTGCTGCTCCTGGTATCTAGTGGGTAGAGGCCAGGGATGCTGATAAACGTCCTACAATGCACAGAACAGCCCCCACAGCAAAGAATTATCTACTAACTCAATGTTAATAGTGCCAAGGCTGGGAGAGCTGCTCCAAGACAAAAATATGGTATTTTTAAATAACTTTCAGCATTTTCATTGTATTTTAAGATGAAAATAGCATCTACATCAACTCACATTTAAAAATATCTAATGTCAATTTAAGTTGCCTCTTAGATCTTAGATCCTATGACTGTCTGTGCTTCCTGTCAACGTAGGGATGGGATAAATCCCAGCAACGTCAGGATTGAGCAAATCAGCTCCATAGTTTACACCACGGAACATGAAGTAAAACAGTATAAAGTTGAGACCATTAGCATTTGGAAAGGAACTTAGTTTTACAATTAAAAACTTCACAGAAAAATGGCCTGCTAGGTACCAGGATGCCTTCAAGGCCTTACTTCTCTGGACACCGGTGTCAGAGTCAGGCACCTCCGCTCCCTCGGCCGCCCTCCCTCCAACCCGGGCCCCTGGGCCTGTCCTGCGGACGGCTACACAGAAGCGGGAGCCGGAGCGTGGCCTAGAAGGTCATTCCAGACCACGCAAGGCAAGTTCTGAATGATTAACACCCAGAGTTACTTAAAAAAGTAATGAAGGCAAGCCAACTTTCTGACCTGGGGTCTGAACACCCCTTTTGGACACTGGGCACAGGACACAGAAAAGTGACCTATTAAAATACCAACTGAGGACGACCCCCGCCTTGGGAGGACACGCACACGAGCGGCCGCGGGGAGACTGACGGGAGAGTGTGCTTTCCGTGGGCTTGCGTGTGAAGAGCACCCCGGAAATCAGGTCCCACACGAAAACGCCCCGGGGCGCGAACGAGAGAGAACCCAACAGCGCGTCGCGGCTGCACATTCGCAGGACCAGCGACCTGTGTATGACGGCGAGTGGACCACAGGACAAGGGGCCGTCTTCGTCCCCCCCGCCCCCCCGCACCTCCCGGCCCGCGGGGTTCGGGGCGCCCGTAGAGCGCCGCGCGGAGCCGCCTCGACCGTTACCCCGGCCTCCGGGCGCTCGGGACCCCGCCAGCCCCACAGCCGCCGCCGGCGGCCGGGCAGACGTGGGCGGCCCGCAGGCCCCGCGGCCAGCGCCGCCCGCACTCACCAGTCACGCGGATGGACTCCAGCATCGTCCGGCCGAGGCCCGGCGGTGGGCGCCGCGGACGCGGGGGGCGACAGCCCGGGCCTCGGAGACGAGGTCGCGGGGGCGGGGGCTGTGGCGACCTGGGGCGGGATAAGGCGGGTAAGGGCGGACGGACACCTGCGGCCGCGGCCCCGAGCGGCGCTCCCTGCAGCGCGCAGGTGACTGAAGGGACGCGCCGCGGCCCTCGGAGGGTAGCGGCGTTCGGAACCCCGCGCTGTGACGTTGCCGCCCCCCGTTGCTAGGAAACGTTCTTGGCGTCCGCGGGCGCTGCGCTTCACGGAGCCTGCGCGCCGCTGGGGGCGCCCGCGCGTCGGGGCCAGGCCGCGGGCCGAGAGAAGGCGGGGGGACTACAACTCCCGGCGTGCACCGCGCAGCCCGCGCCCCGGGACAGCTCCTGTCTCCTGCGGCGCGCGCGTTGACTGACTCCCGCACGGCCCTGTGTGCCGCTCAGGGGGGCTGGCGGGCGCCGTGGCTTCAAGAGCGCGGGGAGGGCGTGTGTGAGGTGAAAGGCCCTGCTGCGAACTCTAGGCCCGTCCCTGCCCTTTAGTTAGCTCGGGAGGCGCGGGGGAGCTAAGAGCGTGGGGTCGAGCACCTTCTCGAGCTGCGGGAGCCCAGACACGGCCACCGTTTGAGTAGCCCCCGTGGTATCCCGATCCTGCAGTTCAAACTTTGATTATGACTGTTTCATCGGTAGGGCTGACTGCTGCTCGGTTTATTATCACGGAAATGTACCCAGTTTCCGAGCGCGCAGCGCGGGCCGGGTCCAAGCCGGGCCTGGGGCGTGACCGGGGCAGCGAGGGCGCCTGGGGCGCTGACCCCCGGGAGGAGCCCCTGGAGCGCGGGCCCGGCCCGGCCCCTTCCCCCTCCTCCAGGCCGAGTCGTCGGGAGACGGGCGGAGAAGGGGCAGCCTTGGCCGGGGGGAGGCCCCCTGGGGGCTCGCCCTCTGCCATCCCCTGGACACGGAAACAGCGGGCGCGTTTCCAGACCCAGGAACGAAAGAAAGCTGAAGGTCGGCGAGGACGTCCCTCAGAGAAAGGCACGGGGCGTGTGAGAATCTGTGTCTTCTTCAGGAATGAGGAGAGACCTGTGGAAACGTATCCCAAATAGTGGGCTGCCCCACATCTTACCGTCAGTCGTCAAACTCTCCCCGGAGCCCAGCCGCCCCTCAGCACCACGCGCCGGCCCGGCCCGCCGCCCCTTCATCCGGATTGTGGCTCCAGTCCCCTAAATCCCCGCCCCTTCATCCGGATTGTGGCTCCAGTCTCCTAAGTCCCCGCCCTTTCATCTGGATTGTGGCTCCAGTCCCCTAAGTCCCCGCCCCTTCATCCGGATTGTGGCTCCAGTCCCCTAAGTCCCCGCCCCTTCATCTGGATTGTGGCTCCAGTCCCCTAAGTCCCGGCCCTTTCATCTGGATTGTGGCTCCAGTCCCCTAAGTCCCCGCCCTTTCATCTGGATTGTGGCTCCAGTCCCCTAAGTCCCCGCCCCTTCATCCGGATTGTGGCTCCAGTCCCCTAAGTCCCCGCCCCTTCATCTGGATTGTGGCTCCAGTCCCCTAAGTCCCGGCCCTTTCATCTGGATTGTGGCTCCAGTCCCCTAAGTCCCCGCCCCTTCATCCGGATTGTGGCTCCAGTCCCCTAAGTCCCCGCCCTTTCATCTGGATTGTGGCTCCAGTCCCCTAAGTCCCCGCCCTTTCATCTGGATTGTGGCTCCAGTCCCCTAAGTCCCCGCCCTTTCATCCGGATTGTGGCTCCAGTCCCCTAAGTCCCCGCCCCTTCATCCGGATTGTGGCTCCAGTCCCCTAAGTCCCCGCCCTTTATCTGGATTGTGGCTCCAGTCCCCTAAGTCCCCGCCCCTTCATCCGGATTGTGGCTCCAGTCCCCTAAGTCCCCGCCCTTTCATCCGGATTGTGGCTCCAGTCCCCTAAGTCCCCGCCCCTTCATCTGGATTGTGGCTCCAGTCCCCTAAGTCCCCGCCCTTTCATCCGGATTGTGGCTCCAGTCCCCTAAGTCCCCGCCCCTTCATCCGGATTGTGGCTCCAGTCCCCTAAGTCCCCGCCCTTTATCTGGATTGTGGCTCCAGTCTCCCAAGTCGCCGCCGCGGTTCCACCGCTGCCCGCTTCACCTGACCCTCGGAACCCGGCGGCCAGTGTGATCCTGCTGCGGAGCCAGATGGCTTCCTTCTCACCTGTGATGTCCCCTCCTCCATCCCCTCTCCCCTCCTCTCCTGTCCTTTGTCCCCCCTGGACACCCTGGCCTCCCTGACACCCCCAACCACGCCAAGCGCTGCCTGGCCTCAGGCCTGCCCCAGCTGGGGTTTCCGGCTGGGCATGCTCTCCCCACATGCCCAGGAGACCAGTTCCTTCATTCAGAACTCAATCCAAATGCTGCTTCTCAGCGAGGCTTTACCTGGCCATGTAATTTAAAATTCCACTCCTTCCTCTGATTTCTTATCCCCCTTTTCTGCTTCATTTTTTCCCTTAACACTTAACATTATCCAATTCATTTATTTTGCTGATTTGTCTTATTGTCTCTATCCCTAGAATAAAATTTCTACAAGTGCAATAATTTTTGTGTGTTCACTGCTATATTTCCAGCGTTTAGAATAGTGCCTGGCACACAGTAGGTACTAGACAAATTATTTGTAAGTTAATGAGTAAGTAGAGAATAGAAAGTATGCATTTTCAATGATAATTCAGAGAAAATAGCATGATATAAAATGGGTATGGAGATAAAGAAAAACTCTTCAGGTTAAAGCACGTGATACAGTAATGAGCAATGAATCCTTTGCATTCATAAGAGCAGTTATCCCTGCAACATACATCCTAAGGAAAAGGGCTGCAAGTGAACCTTACATACCAAGCTCCCTTAGCTTCCTTATATATCTAAAACTCTAAAACCCACTTTCCAACTTTGCTACAAATGCAAGTTACTCCTGCAAATTTCTAGTTTTCTGTTTCTCAAAAAAACAAAGACTCCTAAAAGATTTTTCCCGGTCATATGTAAACAATTTACTCTGAATGCTTTTACTAAAGCATACTTAATCAGATTGTCCATTTTCATTATATTTTGAAGAAACCAAGATGTGTTATTTTATCCATTCCACTTATTTAGATACAAGGCACTGGGATTTGTACTTTTAGAGTACATAAAGACACAATACTTCTCAAGAACCTTACTGACTAGTAGGGAAGGCTTTATACGCATACTACACACACCTTAGAAAATGATATGGTGTGGTGATTGCGGGTGGGGTGGGGTGGGGTGGGGGGAGGTGCAAGAGGATGTAGGGGAAATAAATGGTGGTGGAGAAAAAAGAAAAAAAAGTGATGTGCACTAAAGGGATACTTCCCTCTTCAACATTTCATTAAACTCAAGAATTCCAAAAGCAAACAGTTTGATGCCCCTATAGTTAGACCACCTAGAATATTATTTCATTCTTTACTTTCAAAATTATTTTAATCTAAATCTTTACATATAAGTATTATATAAAGCTGCATGTCTATTTAATCAAAGTATTTTTAAAAAATTATCTTTATTAACCAAAGCATTTTTAAAATATATTCTTCTTGTACTATTAGGCACTGAAGTGCTCTTGCTAACAAATTTGAGAATACAAAGGGTTTATCTAATTTCTCACAAAACCAGTACTGTGATCAGCTGCTCTGGCCGTCCCCGCCCATGCAGCTATTCACCCTCATCAATCTCTGTTCGTTACTGCCCGGTGCTGTGCCTGCTTAGTGTTCCCATTGGCACAGCCTCTGCAGCTGCCCACTTGGCTGCTTTTGAGTCAGCATTGTCTTTGCATATCCGCCAGATAATGAACAATTCCATCTCGCTGAGAAACTTCCATCTTTCTACCTGTTTCTATATAAGCTGTTAACATCAATTCAAGAGAACTGATGTGATTATCCAGTTTCAAAGCACTGATTGCAAAATAAAGTTAAAAATGTATTAAAACTGACTTTAATAAGTTATGTTTATCTTTAAAGATGCACCTTCTCCCCTCTTTAAAGTTTTACTAAAATTTCCCAAGAATAGCCAAGAGTAGCAGTGTAGTTATCCTAGTGTGACACTGTACTTCCCTTTTAAGCTCCGTTTTATGCGCCCTACCAACATTACATTGTGGATTATTTTTACTTCTGAATATCTTTAATGATGATTTCTGTTCAACTTAAATACAAAAATATAGGAAAGAGGGTATTTTACTAGACATGTTATCCCTTCATGTGTGGTGGGACATTTATGCTATGAGTAAAGAGCTTGAAGTTTTCTTATTTCATCAGTAACTTTTGATCAGTAACGTGTTGATCAGTATATTCCATGTACATGCTACATGCAAACTGTTCATAGTTGGTGGAGTTTGGGTCCAAACATCTCTGTAGTGAGAGAGGATTTTTTTTTTTAAGAAGAAGATCAACAGTCTCCTTTTGAAAGACTTATAATACATCCGATCATTTACCATGAACGGGGGAGTGGGTGACAAAGAGCAGGAGAGCATGAAGAGGAAGGGGACGTGGAGGCTGGAGAAGGCTGCTAAGAAGTATTGCTAGTGCCAGTGGAGGGACAAACAGCTATGAGACTTCACTTTTGACAGCAAAAGTTCATTTTGTTGAGAACAGATCAAGCATATATTAGGCTGGAAACTGAGAAAAAGTTTCACTTCTTAAGGAGAAGTTAGTAACAAAAAAATTAGAACATTAAAATAAAAATTTCAGATGAGAATTTAAAAGAATGGGGGGTGGGGAGCCACTTGAAGAAAAGACTTTCTTTCCTGTTCTATTGGAATCCCTTTATAACGGTCTGTTACTGGAAATACATGAATTGAGGAAAGTCCATCTGTAGCCTGCTGTTATAAAGGAACAGAGCAACTGTAGCGGCAACACCCCAGATTCTAACCAGCATCAACAGAAGCCTTGGGGCAAGCTGGAAACAATGTTCCTTCACTTAGTCTTAGAGAAAAACCCAGGGAATAGCTGGTTTCATGGCTTTTTTGTGTGTGTTTTTGTTACTCCTCATTGGAGGATATTTTTTCCATTGCTTTTCAGAGAGTGGAAGGGATGGGGAGAGACACAGAGAGAGAAACATCGACATGAGAGAGACACATCGATTGACCGGGGCTGGGATCGAGCCGGCAGCCTAGGTATGTGCATGCCCTTGACCTGACCTTGACCAGAATTGAACCCATGACCCTTCAGACCGTAGGCTGACCCTCTAACCACTGAGCCAAAACCGGCTAGGGTGGTTTCATGGCTTTAAAAAAAAAATTTGTCGGTGAAGCTTGAGAGCTTTCAGGATGCCTGTCCTGAGAATGGAATGTTTTCAGTATGTCTTTTTCAGGAGCATGAAAAGCATTAAGTGAAAAGAATGCTTTGTGAAACCACCTTCGCCTTTGCACTTCAATAAAGATGGTCCGAACAGCACAAAAATCCTGGCAAACACTGGTCTTTAAAAACAGGACATTTTGTTTCAAGTGACTGAGGGAGGACAGATATTTTTTACATAGTCAAAAATATTGCCCATCTTAATCATCTTTGGAAGAAAAGATGCACATCAATTACTCCACAGATATTTATGAAGTCCCTACTATGTGTAAGACAGAAAGATGATGAAAAAGACACGACCCTGCCCTCAGAAGTTACCAGTAGTGCACACACACCTACGTAAACATGGTGTATGACACAAACCATTCCTTGAGCACATGCATCAGGGATGCTCCAGTGAGTAAACCAGATCGTCTTCTTGGAACTTAAGTTACAGTGGGAGAAACAACCTGAAATCTACTTAACAATATACTTTCAGATACAGACAGGTGCTATGAAGAACAGTAAAGCAGGGAAGTATGTGGGTGGTGACGTGGATAAGGGGGGTGTCAGAAAATGCCTCTTTGAGGAAGTAACTTTTGAGCTGAGAGTTGAAGAATACAAGTCAGCCATAGGGAATTTGGGGGCACAACCATTCTAGGTACAGGGAATTGCAATGGCAAAAGCCCTGAGATGGGAATGACCTTGACATGATCCTGGGGCTACATAAAGGTCAGCATGGTTGGAGTCCAGTGAGCTGGGAAAAGTGATACAAGAAAGATCTCAGAGGCAGGCAGGGGTTGGGGAAAGGAGTTTAGACCTTATTCTAAGTGTAATCAGAAGCCACTGGTGGATTTTAAAGAGGGCAGTGACATAATACGGTTTATTTTATTTATTTTAAATATTGAATTGACTGCTGTGAGAATAATGCATAAGAGGACAGAGTGGAAGCAGGGAAACCAGATAGGAGACTCTTGCAGTGGCCAGGTGAGAGTGATGATGGCTGAGAGAAATGGGAGCTGTGAGAGGGGGGGCGAAGTAGAAGACCCAGGATATATCTGCAGGCAGTTGATCAGTAGGTTGGGTATGTGGATAGAGGAGAGGAAGAAAGAATCTGACATGACCCCTAGGCTTCTGGCTTGAGCAACTGGGTGGCTAGCGGTGCCATTTATGGAAGTGGAGACTGGAGAACAGGCTTGGTGGGGAAATTTTATTTTGAATCTGTTAGGTTCAATATACCAGTCAAGAGTACAGGTCAAGATTTCAAACAGGTGGTTGGATATTAGGGTTTGGAGTTTAGGGAAAAGATCATGTAAAGAAATATATCTGGGAGCCATCAGTATATGGATGATACTTTAAGTCAAGAGGACTGAAGAGATCACCTAGGGAGTGTGTGTAGGTAGACAAGAGTAGGTTCTGGAGCTTTAGCCATTTAGTGGTGGAGCACAGGAAGAGTAGCCAACAAAGTTTTAAACACACACACAGAGCAATGTATACATAACTATATAACTATGTGTGTGTGGGGGGGGTTGGGTGGGGGGAAAGAGTTGATGTCATGAACACCAAAATTTGGAAGGGTCAATGAGAGAGGAGAAAACCATGGTCTAGGAGTAGTAAGGAGAAGAACTTTTTTATTTTTGTCGAAGCAGCTCCAATTCCATCTCCCAGCTCCAAAAATTCGTTCAATATGTTGCCCACAGATAGGGGGTGTATCAGATGTTAAACTCATAAGAACAGATACCTATGCTTGATCTTAGCCAGAAGGATGAGAAGTGATAATTAGGAAAAGCTTTTGAAGTTTTGGAAGATAAAGAAGTTCACAGCAGACATCAACCGAGTACAATAAACCTTCTTCTTATGTCAAACTTAAGGAGAAGATTTTATATTTGATGTTCAAGAAAGAGAATTTGATGTTTAAGGAACATTTGCTTCTGCTATTTTGCAATACTTAAGAGCTACTTTAACATGGGATCACTAAAAATTTAAAGATAGGATCTGTGAATATAGCTTTGAGAAAACTAGATATGGAAAAGTAAAATTATCAATAAGTACATAAAAGATTTCTTCCTTTTTATGAAACGATTTACTGTGGTCCTTTAAATATAAATTCTCCAATACCCTTATTAACCACTTGAGAAAATAAAAAAGAAGTTAAGCTGTATACATTTTGAGAGTAATCTATTGAATAAAGGAAATATGCCTGTAGTTGCATTTTTTTTTGAAACAATACAATATGGTCACAATCTGTTTTCCCTCACTTTGAAATATGAAACTTTATATGTTCACAATCTGTTTTCCCTCACTTTGAAATATGAAACTTTAATTCATTGATTAAATTAAAAAAGAAAAAAAGTCTCATGCGAAGGACCAATAAAATGTAATGCTAAATACCATTAATAGCAGAGGTTATAACAACAAAAAATGTCCTTTTCAGTAGCATGTCTATAACATCCTTTGATGGCTCCTAGTTCTTCATTATAATAAATGTAAAAGAAGTGGCCCTTCAGCCAGATAACCTGAAGTCCAGGGCTTGGCTTTGCTCTTTCTTGCCACAACCTTATGTTTAGATCTTGGCCTTTTCATTCTCTGCGAAAATAAGAAAATTTATGGCATTGAATAAAATGAGAATGTGTGAATGCATTCTGAAAAATTTACTGTAAATATATACCATTTGGAGCATCCTTATTGAAGTAAAGTCTTTGGAATTTTGTGTTTTTCAGCCCTCTATCAATTTTGTCTGTGAAAGACATGATTACTATTTCCTTTGTTGAAGAGGTAGGATCAAACTCTCATTTACTAGGGCGGCCTTTAATCTCCAGTTATCTCTGCTTCACAGCCTGGACTCTATTATTATAAAGTTAATGCAATAATCTGAGGTCTTTGATTTAAATAGTGTTAATATTCTGAAAGTCATCAAAAGTGACTTCCCTTATTATTTAAATAAAAAACCCACAACCTCCCAAGTAATTTAGGTAAAGACCACAGGATAGCCTAACTGCTAATAATCATGTAAATATAGAATACATTTATTTTCTTTCCTAACTTAATAGTTAATTTTTTTTTAAAGAAAGTAATTCCAAGAGAAAAACATGGTTGCTATTTATTTATTACTTTAGATATAGCTCAAGGGGACACTTATGTCAGTATTGTATTTTTGGTGATCAAAATAAATAAGTTAACTGAAATGTAAAGAGTATAAACAGTCTAGGATTTGAAGTCAGGCAGATGTGGTTAAAATTATATGGTGATGGTCTTAGGCCCATCATTTAGCCTCTTTATATCTCAATTTCCCTATCTCTAATATGGGAATAATAGTTACCTTACATTCAGTTCTCCAACAAATATCTATTGAACTCATGTGCCCAGAAAATGCTGGGTTACAGCTATAAACAAGACAAGTTCCTGCCATTCCATAGCTTACACTCTCGTAGGAGAGGTAAATAATAAACAAAAATATATAACTAAAATAATTCCATATAAGTGGTAAATGCAGTGAAGACAATAAATCAGAGGAACAGGATGAAAAGTGATTGGGGGCAGAGAGAAGGGGTGTGGCCACTGGGTCAGGGAAGTCTTCCTTGTGGAGGTAGCGATTTCAAGCTTAGACCCAACTAATGAGGAGACAGACATGGGTAGATCTAGAGAAGCAGTATCAGACAGTGAAAGTTTTTGAGGCAGGAAAGAACTTAACATTTTTTAATGACCAGAAAAAAGGCCTATGGAGCTGAAGATTGGTGGGGAAAAAAGGGGGGAGGGTATTATGATATTCAGATGACATTAGGATATTAGGAGAAGTAGGTAGGCAGGGTCCAGATCACATGGGGCTTTGTAGATACAATAAAGAATTTGGATAGTATTCTAATTACAATGGAAGACATAAACTGGCTCTTAAACAAGAAACTGACACAGCATAATTTACATTTTAAAGATCCCTCATAGTTCACAGGTTTGCAATGATCAGTTATGTCCCTTTACACCAGTAATAAGTAGTTTAAAAATATAACTGAAAAGATACCATTTATAAAAACAAAAACAACAAAAATAATAATAGGAATAAATGAGAGTTTAAAGATCTTGATGGAACTACTCTATAAACATTTTTGGAAGATATGAAGTAGGCCTAAATTAGTGAAGATATACCATGTTCATGAATGCAAAGGCTTGATATCACAAAGATGTCAATTTTCTCCAAATTATGTGATAAATTCAGTAAAATTTCAATTAAAAAAATCTCAAGAGGATTTTTTTTTCCTTTATGGAGATTGACAGTCTGATTCTATAGGAAAAAACACGGGGAAAAATAATTTGTCCTACCATTTATCAAGTCTTTAATTACGACAGTTCTATATTGGGAGAGGAATAGATAATAGGCAAGGAGAACAGAATAAAGAGCCCACAGTAGAAAAGCTGATATGTTACAAAAACGCCATTACAGGTCAGTGGGGAAAAGACAGACAATTAAATACTGCTAAAACAAAATCAATCCAGATAATTTAAAGACAAAACCATAAAAAACCCTCATATTTTAAAATATTTAGAAGAAAATAAGAGAACATCTTTATGACCTTAGGGTAGGGAAGGATTTTTTAAAGACATTAAAAGCTCAAACCTTAAAGGGAAAAAAATACATTGAATTACATTAATATTAAACATTTCTGTACATCCAAGACATCCTAAAGTGCAAAGACAAAGGAAAAGATATTTGCAAGCCAAAAAATCAAATGGTTATTTTCCTGGAAAATAGTAAACCACAAAAAGTTTACAAATCAGTAAGAAAAAGACAGACAACTCATGGGATCTTGGAGAAGAAAAATTGGAAGTGAATGAAATGTCCGTTAATAGGATAATGGGTAGATAAATTATAAGTACACCCATACAATAGTATATAGCAGTAAAAAGGAATGAAATGCAGCTGGAGCTATTAATGAGGGTGAATCTCATAGAAAGAATATTGAGCAAAAAAAACTGCAGAAAGGTATGTACAATGAAAATAAAATTTATGTAAAGCTCCATATTGTTATGGGTATGTATATAAATATACTTATAGTACATACATGATAAACATGAAAAACAGGATAGTTTCACTCCTGGGGAGCGGAAAGTGAATGGTATTAAGGAAGGACACACAGGAGACTTCAATTATGAGGCTATATATTTTATAAGCTAGGTGTTGGGTACATGATTATTTTATTTGCTACGTTTTTTGTAAACTGGAAATATTTTATAACAATATTAAAAGGGAAAAAGTAATTCTAGCTTATAAACTGAAGAATGAGCTACCACAGGGTAAGAATGGAGGTAAGGAGACATGACAAGATGCAACAGCAGTATCCCTGAAGAGTGGAATGGAGTATTTAGCATAGTTCCTGGCACAGTAGGTGTTTAACAAATTGTAGCTATTGTTGTGGTGGTTGCTATCATCATCATCATCATCATCATCATCATCATCACCATCACGGTAAAGACCAAAGACACAGGGGAACTGTGAGGAAAGAGAAACTAAGTGTTTCAAGTAGCTATGTTGTCCTAGGTGCTTTACTTACTTACCTTTTAGTCTTATCTAGAATCTAGTTATAAAGAATCTAAGGCTCACAGAAGCCAAAGCCAAAAGGCTTGAGGCTACATACATTTCTAATGACTCATTTTTCAATGTTGTTTAAAACATACACTCTCTCCCGCCAATATACACACTGCTTCCCTGTCTAGCATTTGGAAAAAAAAATTCAAGCATCTTTTCTCTTTGGTTCATAAATAGCATATTTTGAGTTAAATTGATTAGTCTGATACACCAAACACTCAGTGCCTTATTACTTATTACAGGATACTTCTGGATCTCTCCTAATTTTTCACTTGATCGTCCTGACAACTCTGAGGAAGGGCAGGTGATCATTCCTGTTTTACACATGAGTCAACTAAAATCCAAAGAGGCTAAATCAAAGGTTCCTAATGCATGTGACCATGGACTTTATGAATTCCTATGTTAAACAGTGTATGACTGAATGGGCATTTTTCTAGGGAGAGGGTTAACTTTAATTGTAATGTCAAAGGAGTTCATGACTCCCCTAGTAGGCTTCAGAAACAACAGGTTAAACGATTTGCCTAAAAGGGTCCTGGTGCAGCAAAGACCCCAAGCAACTTCTCCCTACCTCACACTCAGAATTCTTTTCATTACAACTTACAACATCAAATTTCCAGTTACAGATACTGGTGAAATACTTTTTGGAATGTTTGCTGACTGCTGAGCTGCAAATGTTATGAAATATACTGAGACATCTTACCCGGGAGTCTGCTCAGCTGTTGGGCAGTCACTCTAGTCTATGAGGGTGTTATTTTTCAAATGAACAAGTCGAGAGCTGTCGTCTTACAAGCCCTAGCGCAGACTTGCTAAGAAAGGAATCTGATAAGGTGGCTGTGTAACGTAATTAAAATAGAATACTCATGAGACGGGGCTTGGTCTAGCGGTGGGGAGAGGACCCTGAGCTGAGAGTGGGATTTTCATTTCTCCTGGGCCGGCTACCTAATGTCTCAGGCTCTCCTCTCTCCCAGATGTAAAAGGAAGGACTGAAGCGGATCGCTTCTCAGGGTCCTTCCAACTCTACCCTTGCTGCAGTTGGATAGGATTTAAAGTAGGAAGCGCCAACGGGAGTTTGGGGTAGAGACTCTTTCCAAAGTCGGTTCATGTCAGCCTTATTTTCCCAATGAGAAAGGCCTCCAGTGGCCAAGGTGGGTTACCGGTCATGAGCCCCAAGTGTCCCGGCGACCCACCAGACCTGCCGGCCCCTTTTGGGTGACGAAAAGGCGGGCGGAGAGCGTGCCCTGGGAGGCCCCAAGGTCCAGGGGGTTTCACGGGGCCAAGGGCTCTCAACCCCACACGTAGGAATGCAGGAAGGTTCCGCCCCAGCCGGGCGACCAGCTCGAACCGGGTGGGGAGTGCGAGCGTTGAGGGTGGGGCTGGGGCCCCCAGGCGGCTTCTGCGCCGGCCGCGCCGCTCCTCCCGCGGACCCCGGGCTACAGGATGGGGCCGCGCGGAGGCGGCAGCAGCGCCTGGGAACCACTGGGCTCGGCGAGGCCACGTGACCCAGCTCGGGGGCGGGGAGAGCCGCGCCCCGCCCCGCCCCGCACGCAAGCGCGCGGCTGCCGGCGCTGAAATTTAAATTTGAACGGCTGCCGGAGTCCGAGTCCGACTCGAGGCTGCGGGGAGAGGAGAGCAGGTTGGGAAGAGTCCCCCGCCCCGGACTCCTTGCTTCCTCCAGGTGACACACTTGAACGGGACTCACTTCTTTTCTTTTTCTGAATCTGAACCACCGTCTCCGTCGTCTCGCAATCGACACGGGAAGCCCGAGGCGATGGACCCGTTTACGGAGGTGAGAAAACCTGCGGGCGCAGCGGGGCACGACCCTCCTCGGTCCCCACCTTCCCTTCCCACCTTCCGTCAGCGTCCGGGACCACCCGGCCGAGCGCGCGTGCGCGCGCGTGCGCAGAGCGTGCGTGCGGGGTCTCGCGGGGGCCGCCGGGAGGGGCCGCGGCGCGCCGGGCTGTGCGGCTCGTCCGCTCTTTCCCGCAGATGCGGTTGTGGGAGGAGAGTTTAGGGGGTGTCCCAGAGGTGGCGGAGAACGTCAGGTTGCCCGGTGGTGATGGTGATGCCCCGTGGAGTGGAGCCCTGGCCCGCCGAGTGAGGGTGGGGTCCGACGGGCTGGTCCCGCGCGGAGCGTCGGGCGGAGTCGGGCGCCGGGGTGACTCACGGTTGCGTGTGCAACCGCCGCTGGAAGCGAGTGGAAGTGATTTGCGGGATTCGTGCGGCCCGCAGAGGAGCTGCGGATGCGTTTCAGGATGGTGTTCACGCAGTGACAGCGAAGCGTTGAAGTGGCCGGTGCCCGAGACCGCCGGTCCCTGTGACTCAGCAGCTCCTCCGGGTCCCGTCGCTCAGCTGACGGGGGGAAGCTTCATCCCCGGGTTAGCGCGTGAATGGAAAGGGGAAGTGCTGGCCCAATTCTGCACAAACCAAAGTTATTAGCCCACGACTTAAAAAACCAGAGTAAGGAAATAAACCTTTTTGTGTGTGTTGGTGGATGACATCACAGCAGCGTTCCACTCGTCTCTCGTCCCCTGGACGTTGAATGCGGATTAAGTACATTCTTCCCTTGGGGTGGTTTCTCCAGCTTCGACTTCTTGTTGAGGGTGCTCGGATCAGCAGTTTCGTGTTGCCAGTTGTCCACTTCCCTTCCCCCCCCCCTTTCTTAAGGTTGAGCAAGATTCAAACTGTTACTTTTTGAGGTTTTGCAAAGTGGACCTAAAAATGTCTCCAAGCTAGATTAAAAAATTTAAATGCTATGGAGAGTAGTAATACTTTTTTTTGAAATGCAGTTACAGTTCCATAAGTGTAAGGTAATTAAAAGTTTCAGCAGTTAGAGTT
The DNA here is from genome assembly GCF_054644295.1 of Miniopterus natalensis. Lineage (NCBI taxonomy): Eukaryota > Metazoa > Chordata > Mammalia > Chiroptera > Miniopteridae > Miniopterus > Miniopterus natalensis. The sequence continues at coordinate 79,936,265 of NC_142090.1, forward strand.
TACTTGTTTTCAAACACAACAGTATTTTTGTATCAAATTCTCAATCTTGGGAGAAATCACAATTTCTTTACCTTTTAAAGATTCACAACACATTTTTGTAATAGCTTTAAAGAATAGGGCAGGCAGTCGTTTGCCATATCTTTCACGTTACTAACGTGGAATAGGATTCCTTAAAACATTAGTCCAGTGTGTTCTGAATATTTTATTTATTCTAAGTAACAGGGACAAAGCATTTTGAAAGCTGGCTGAAATCTCTACTTCATTTTACACAAAAATGTCATTCTGAAGCAGTACAAATCTCAGTTGAAAGAAACTTTATTTGAAAGAAACCCTCATTTTAGAGAGTGCTCAGAAATGTGTATTGTTTAGTATGTATGGTTTGTATTATGAAGAGTTAGGTCCATTGCAGTTGGAATAAACGGCTTTGACAGCTTTTCCTTAATTGGCAGTGACTGAACTCTTTGAATTGGTTCCAGCAGTAGGTGCTTCCTTACAGCATTCATAACATTTTTGCACAGTGAAAGGACCTGGCACAGTTCCTTGTCTGAGGAGGACTGAAAGTCCGTTGAAATGACTTTCTCAACCAGCGTTCTTATCAGAAACATAGAACATGGGAGATTGAGAGACGGTTTTCTCAATTTCCCCATGCCCTCCTACAAGCATAGCAGAGCTTTTAATTCATTACATTGATGTCAGGGAACCAGGGCTTAATTCTCTAGGTAACTTGGGTTGAGAAAGGCTACTGCCGTCCTAAACTCTTTTCTGTGGTTCTCCCTGCCTGCCACTGGGGCTTTCTGGCACACACCTCTCCCTGCCTCTTCTGCTGGCAGACATTGATTTAACCTCTTGCCCACACACTGTTCTCCCTTCTTCAGAGAGGTCACCTTTCACGGAGCTCATTTCACGTGCATTTACCTCCTGAGCATGTTTCCTATCGGAATGTGAGCTTCATGAGCAGGCCTGTTCTTTCCTGTTCAGAGAGGTTTCCCTAACCTCAAGCACACCCAGTAACATGCTGCTGAATTAATATAGGAGAAAGCCACTTGGTGTTGTTTTAAAATTAAATAATTACAACAGTAGCTGTTAGAACATTTTAGCAATTTTTTTTAATTGTAGAAAATTTCAAATTGCTCATTTGTAATGACTGCTCATGCATCCATCACCTAGCAACACAAGGGCATTGTACCCCCCCCAATCCTTCCCACTGAATTATTTGAAGGCAAAGCCTAGAGATCATATAATTTCATACATAAGTCTATCATTAGATGTAAGGACTTTAAAAAGAAAAACATCAGGTCGTTATCACATCTAAACAACTAACAACAGTTCCTTAATATATATCAAGTATTCTGTCAATGTTCAGATTTCTCTAAACATCTCATGCTTTTGCAGTTCGTTTGAATCAGGATCTAGACAGGGTCTAGAAATGACCCCATCTTGATTCATGGGCAGACAAGCAGTTTAAGCAGATAGTACTAAAACAGTTATGTTGATGATATGAAGTTAGTTCTCTGACGATAAGTTCTTAAAAAGAGCAATTGGATTTTGTCAAAAGATAGTTTATAGCAAAGTGTTTAAGAACCCAGACTCTGGAGCCTGAGTTTGAATTCTGCCTTGCCTCTTCTTAGCTATGTGACCTATGGCTTTCATCTCTAAAACAGTAGTAAAAACAGAACCTACCAAAGGAGGTTGTTTTTTACTTTTTGCTCATCTACTTTATTTTTAATCTTGAATTTTTGGATCCAGAGTAGACAATAGAACAGTTGTGTAAGTTAGAATGGCAAAACCACATTCTTTTGTTGTGACCCATTGCTCCTAGTAACTGAAGATACACTGACTCACAAGTATTCTAACTGACTGGAATGGAGTGTGGGCATGTCCATGAGTGAATATAAGTAGGCTAGTTTTATCTGGGGAGGGATATAGTTTAACAATATCGCTTTTGAGTTTGTGGAGGACTTTTATTTAAAGGGGGAGGGTTTTGTGTTTTGTAGGCACTTGGTTCATAAATCACCATTTCAATGACAGTGCATTTTGACTTAGTGTCACTTCTTTCAAAGAACTTACTTTTTTAAAATATTTTTTTTTAATTTAGTTGATTTTATTTTATTTTTAAAACTTGATTCCCGCCCAGCCAGGCGTGGCTCTGCGGTTGAGCGCTGACCTAGGATCCAGGTGATTGGGGTTCGATTCCCAGTCAGGGTACATGCCCGGGTTGCGGGCTTGATCAGTGACTCTCTCATCATTGATGTTTCTCTCTCTCTCTCTCCCTCTCTCCCCCCCCTTTCCTCTCTCTGAAATCAATAAAGATACATTAAAAAAAAAAATTGATTCCAGAGGAGAAGGGGGAGAGAGAAACCTCCATCGCTGCCTCCCACATGCCCCCTACTGGGGATCGAGCCCACAAGCCTGGGCATGTGCCCTGACGTGGAATCGAACCCATTACCTCTCTGTGCATGGGAGGACGCTCCAACCAACTGAGCCACACTGGCCAGAGCTCAATGAACTTTAAGGTAGAAATCATCCTAAAGAGGGGAGAGAGTTGGCATTCTTCCCAGCTCAGCTTGTGCTTTTGCATACTCTGAGGAATTTTTAAAAATTGTTATTCTGTTTTAATTAAGGAATTAAAAAGGTCATTTGGAGTTTAATTTCATAGTCTGCTAAGTACTGTATCTGTCATAGGTCAGGACATAAACTCCAGCTGAGACTCTGCACCCCTCCTCCAGTTGTGTGCATTCGGAAGAGAACGCATTGTTTTACAGGTCTTGTGTTTGCTTTTCCACACCAATTCAAATAGGCACTTCAGTGTTCAGGGCAAGGAAAGAGTATTCATAACTTTATGGAACGACTCAGATTTCAACATAAAACTTTTATATTGATATTTACTTAAATAAAACATTAAGATTGTTTAGTTTTTCTTTTTCCCTCTTAGGAAGTGTCCTGTTTTCAGAGGACTAATATGTCAGTTATCTCTTGCTGTTTAATGCCACCCTAAATCTTAGTGGTTGTATTAGTTTTGCTGCTGTAACAAATTACCACAAACTTGGTGGCTCAAAATCATACATATTATTTTCCATAGGTCAGAAGTCTGATGGATTTTATTGGGTGAAAATCGGGGTGTCAGCAGGATTGTGTTCCTTCTGGAGGCTCTAGGGGAGAACATATTTCCTCACCTTTTCCAGCTTCTAGAGACCACCTGCGCTTCTGGGTGGTCTTCTCAGCCACCAATCACATTACTCTGACCTCTCTTTCCACTGCCATGTCTTCTCTGATGCTGACTTTCCTGCCTCTCTGTTTCCCCTTATAAGAGCCATTGTGATTACATTGATCCAGATAACCCACTATGATCTCTCTATCTCAATATTCTTAACTTAATTCTTTTTGCCATATAACATTCATAGGTTCAAGGCATTAGGATGTGAACATCTTTGGGGACCATTATTCTGTTCACCTATCTTAGAGCTTAAAACAACCACCATGCTACTTTTCATGATCTGGTGGGTCAGCAATTTGTGTTAGGTTCACATGAGCTGTGCTGCTTTTGGTCTCCCCAGGGGTCATGCATGGAGCCTGTGTGATGTGGCAGATGATGTCAGCTCAGCCGGCGTGTCTAGCGGGCTTACCCTGGGCTGCTTCACGGAGAGGCAGTGTTCCAAGGGAGGGGGAGTAGAAACTGCAAGACCTCTCGAGGCCTGGGAAGTCACACACGGTCACTTCTGCTACATTTTATTGGTCAAAGTAAATCACAAGGCCAGCGCAGTTCAGGGGTGTGGAAGTAGATTCTACCTTTTGATGGGAACAATAAAAAGTGTGGCCATTTAAAATCTCATACAGTTAACTGTACCCATGTTTTATTTCCTCCTTAATGTTCATGTTATATCTGTTATGATCTTGACATTGGGCTGCTCATTTAGTGGATCTTGACTTAAAATTACTTCAGATTTCACTTTGGAAATGTATTTAACTGTTATCCTGCACGGCAATTGGTGATTTTATTTATTTATTTATTTATTTATTTATTTATTTATTTATTTTAAAAATATATCTTTATTGATTTTGGAGAGAGGAAAGGAGAGAGAGAGAGAGAGAAACGTCAATGATGAGAGGGTCATTGATCAAGCCCAGAACCCGGGCATGTGCCCTGACCAGGAATCGAACCCCGATCGCCTGGATCCCAGGTTGATGCTCAACCACTGAGCCACACCTGGCTGGGCGCAATTGGTGATTTTAGAAGTTACCTGAAGTTCTGTGAGCCTTTGACTAAACTGTGTTTTAAATGTCATGTAGAAACTGCTCGAACGAACCCGTGCCAGGCGAGAAAATCTCCAGAGGAAGATGGCTGAGAGGCCCATAGCAGCTCCGAGGTCTGTGACTCCTGCCAAGCGAGCCAGAGAGCCGCTTGCAGAAGCAAGTAACCAGCAGCCCCTGCCTGGGGGAGAAGGTAAGGCTGTGAGGTAATTAAAGGAGAGAAGCCCCAAACATTTCATTGGTCGTGCACAAGAATCAGTCTTTGGGAGACCAATGTGGCAGTCCCCGGGGGAAAGGTCAGCCTTCTCTTTCTCTTTCAGGATTATTTTCTACGTTAGGACTAAACCTCCTGGGCTATAGCAGAGTTTCTTTTAACAAATAGTTCAAGTTAATTGGTTGAACTTTATTATCCACTAACCAAAATGATTCTCAAAAAGAGAATCATTACTGAGGCTTTTTATCGTCTGTCTGCTGAACCAACTCCCTAGGGCTAGGCCCAGAGTATGGGTTGTTATTATATAGGACTGGTGAAATTAGACACACATAAACACTCCGAAACCTGTCTTATTCTTTCCTAAGTCCTGGCATCCCCAGCTGGCTGCCTTAGTCGTTTCCTAGAGTGTGGAATAGTCTGGAGATAATCCTTAGTATAACTTTAAAATACAGGCAGAAAAAGTATTACAGAGATGAGGGCTGGGGGCTGGCTTGCAGTTATTTTAGAAACCAACTATAGAATGATCATTTATTTTTGTAAATTTATTTTGAAGGAAGGTAGGGAAATACATTTCATATACATGGTATTAGGCCAGGAAAATAGAGGCCTGGTCCCAGTCCAGGATCTTCTGTTTCCACTGTGACTTGGGTTTATACAATCAAATAGTGAGCACTCTGTGCTTGAAAATCAGTGGTTAAAACTACATTTTGATGCTTAAATGATAAGTTGCCTGGCCGGGCATGGCTCAGTGGTTGAGCGTCGACCTAGGATACAGGCGATCGGGGTTCGATTCCTGGTCAGGGCACATGCCCGGGTTGTGGGCTCGATCAATGACTCTCATCATTGATGTTTCTATCTCTCTCTCTCCTTCTCCTTTCCTCTCTCTGAAATCAATAAAGATATATTTTTTTTTAAAAAAGATAAGTTAATGGAAAGTAAATGAATTACAGAATATTAGAAAATTTCATGATGTATATTTAATTAGATGGATGTTGATAAGGGCCTCTCACTAATACAACTTTGGTCACTGCCAGAACAAGAATACTTGGTTAGACAACTGATGAAACTGACCTCTTATGAAATTTACATTCTGAGTTTTTAAAAATATTAATTTTCTAGGGGATGCATTAAAACTTATTCCTGAATTGCAATAATATGCCTTATGTTTGCTCCTTTTTATTTTAGGACTTTAAATTTTACTTTATGGGTGTTCATGGAAGCTTAAAATGTGAAATGTTGTTAAACACTTGTGCTGATGTATTTGTTTGGTATTGACTAGATAATTCAGTCACTCTTTTGGTTCCCTGCTCTTTCCTAAACCTCAAGGTCAGGTGCCCTCCTACCCTTGCTTATTATTGTCCATGAAGGATTGTTTTAAAAACAGAAAGTCTCATTTCTCCTCTTAGTACAGCTGGGTCACTGTAGGCAGGTAGCTAAATTTCTCCAGGCCTGATTTTTCTTATCTAAAAATGAGGTGATCGGGCTGTGTGATCTTTAGCAGCCCCTGGCACATTTGCTTATTCTGTGTGTGCACTTTTAATTTCCCGTTGTCTTAAACTGTATAAAGTATTGTGCATATATCTTGGGACTGTAGCTTGAACTTATTTTCATTCAGGTTTTTTAAATCATAAATTACAGTTTTTAAAAAAAGAAATCTCTCATATTTGATTTTCAAGTTCCTGAAATAAAGTAGAATTTTTACATATTTCTTTTTAAGTAAAATGACTTAAAGGATTAGAGAAACATGGTGCTTTATTAATTTGTTAAGTACCTATGGCAAGTTGCTGTGAGAAAGTATGGAATTTTAAATTTCTTCCCCTTTTTATCTAGAGAAATCTTGTACAAAGCCATCACCATCCAAAAAACGCTGTTCTGACAACACTGAAGTAGAAGTTTCCAACTCGGAAAATGAACAACCGGTTGAGTCAGCTTCTGCCAAACCTTGTTCTCCGAGTCCTGTGTCCCCTCAGGCGCAGCCACAGGCACCTGCTCCGGCCAGTGATCCCCTGCCCGCCAACCGGGCATCGCTATTGGGCCTGCAAAGAGCACCGAACTCAAGACCAGAAGTGACTGCAGCCTCCTCTGTTAAAACGCGAATGCAAAGGCTGGCAGCCCAGCGGCGCCACTGGGACAGTAACGATGCGACAGGTACGAATGATAGCATTGGTATGGCCCTTAAATCTCTGTCAGTAGGAGTCACCCTAGTATGCTGAGAATTGTATTTATCAGTTAACAGATGAAGATAAATGCTTTTGCTTTATCTCTGTCCTAGTGTCGTCACTTGGACGTGGTTTGTATACCAGCAGTGTACTTACCAGGTGGTGGCTCTCACCGCAGTAGATGAGGAGGAGGTTCTTAGACTCTTGGCATTATTAGCATTGCTGACCTTCAGCTCTAGATCCAAGAAGTTCTGTTTCATGGATGAATTGAGGAAACTTGAATGACTATGGTATGCAGTGCTGTTGAATAGGGGAGGGAGAAAACCTCAGAGAAACATTTATCGAGCACCCACAAAGCATGTCAGCCTGCTAAGGTGCTGGAAACAGATGGAGCGACCTGGGCATTGCCTTTCCCAGGCCTGTCCTCAGATGGGGAGCCAGAAAGCAGGTCAGCAGTCACACAGCAGGTTATTGTTCTATGATAGGTTTTATTTATCTCCTAATTTGTTAGGAAAAAGCCTTGAGGTGACTTACAAAAATACTTCTGTTACAGAACAAGCAAAGTAAGATCAGGGTGCAGAGAGGGGGAAACGAAGTGAAGGGTGAGGTTAGGTTACTGAGCACAGGCGCAAGTCCTCCTCACTTGCTAGAAAGGGTTCTGAGTTTACTAGTAGCCAGTGGAAGGAGGGGAAAACCATCAGCTACATGACTAGTGTTTATAAGATAAAAGCAGAAACCATCATTGGCACTGAGACCCGAGAGAACTTTCTTCCTGGTGTCGTCAAAGATGGCTTTGTGCAGGCTGGTTACTCACGAGAGGCAGATGGTCCAGCCCCGAGCTCACACCAGTGACAGCAGTTACAGAGTGAGCCCACAGAGTGCAGGTGGACAGCTGGGACTCTCCCAAGGAAGTGCTCCTCGGCATGGCCTTCAGAGCCTGGCTCCAGTGAATCAGTCACCAGACCATTGGATTGGAATCTCAGGAGTGCAGTGGAGCCTGGGGAGTGCTTTTGCCTTTTCTTTAAGCTGCAGGTGATTCTGATGCATAGCCAGAACTGAGACCAAGTGATCTGAAGAAGCAGATGGACTGCATGTACTTTGGGCAGTTTTCCATAAATATTAGTTCTTTCAATAGAAGTTTTGATAAGTGTTGCACAACAAAGTATTTAAGAGTACCCTTTCTGGCAGCGATGATAAACTCAAGAGCAGACACTGGGTAAAGTGCCGGGCATCCTAAGTATCTTTTTGCTCTAAGAGTATAGCACTTAATTCTCATAATGATTTTATGAGATCCATCCATTTTTATCCTCATGTTACGGAAGAAGAAACTGGGTGCAGAAAGCTGCCCACGGCCAGCAGCTAAAATTCAGTACCGTAGCCACTAACCATATGTGGTTTTAAAATCTGAATTAATTAAAATGAAATGAAATTAGGCTTCTTGCTTGCCCTAGCCACATTTCGGGTACTCAGGTGGTCACTGTATTAGACAGCACAGATCGAACATCTCCAACGTCACAGAAAGTTCTCTTATACAACACTGGTCTAATTTATTTTTAAAATAAAAGTTCCTGTGGAATACATAATCTTAAATTGTTCAGTGTTGTAACAGCATGAATTCTAAAAATATAACTTTGAATGTATGGTATCTTATAGCATTCACAATCCATCAAAGAATTGGAAAAAAATAGGCATGAGAAAGTTTTGATTTTCTTTTTAAATTTGGATTAACTATCATCTGATTTGAAAAGATATTGTCAGATTTAAGCACCTTGGTACCCTCATGCATATGAGAGCTTTTAACTAGTTCTTAAACCTGTTAACCTCATTTAAAAATTCTGAATGCCCAGCTGGTATGGCTCAGTGGTTGAGCACCGGCTTGTGGTCCCAGAGGTCATGGTTTGATTCCTAGTCAGGGCACAGGCCCGGGTTGCGGGCTCGATCATCCTTAGTAGGGGGCACAGGATACAGCCGATCAATGACTCTCATCATTGATGTTTCTCTCTCCCTGTCCCTTCCTCTCTCTGGAATCGATAAAGACATATTAAAAATAAAAATTCTGACCAGAGTGATCGTGGTATTTACACATACTTGCATCTCTTGAGCGTGGGTGCTAATTCTTTTTCGGAAAACATTTTCAGATGATACCCCTGAAAGCTCCCTCATCTCAGCAGTGCCAGCGGAGGACAAGGCTCCCTCCCCCACCAAACCAGCGGAAGCCTCAGCAACTCCGGTTGGGAGAAGGGGCCGTCTGGCCAACCTTGCTGCAACTATTTGCTCCTGGGAAGATGATGTCAGTCACTCATCTGCAAAGCAGAACAGTGCCCAGGGACAGCCTGGTACCACTTGTTTATCCAAAGCTTCCTCTGCAAGCGGAGCATCTGCTCACATCAATAGCAGCAGTGTTACGCAGGAAGCTACATGCGGCTCCCAGAGGGATGGCAATGCCCCTTTGAGCAAGGCCCTGGCCTCGAGAGTTGAGGGCACATCCTTGACCAAGGTCGTAGTTTCCAGCCCTGCGGTAAGTACATACAATTTAAATACAAAAATATTTTTCTTCTGTTATGAGTGAGAATGTACATTTATGTGTAGGTATGTGTTTTTATAACATACCCACAGTTTATGCGTATTTTTAGAATATTGGTATCATAGAAAGTGAAAGTCATGAATTTGGTACCTCTGTCCCAAGGTAAATGATATGTTAACAACTAGTGCAATTCCAAAGTGTGTAACATGAAATGATGGAGCCTCTTCATCATCAGGGGGGACACTGAAATGGCTCTCTTCTAGAATGCTTGTGCATGTGGGTACATGTAAGATAGCAGGGATTCCCAAAAACTGGTAGCTATAGTTACCAGGGGGCAGTAGTCAGCGGTGGGCACTGTACTTCCACTGTAAGTCCTTTTGGAAGGTTCTCTTGTGCATGTACTACCTCCACAGTTTAAAACAAAAATCTTAACTAAAAAAGAAAATGTTGTGTTCCTGAGCATCGTCTTTAAGTAGAGAGCTGGGTTTTGGAATTAGATCTGCACACAGTTCCAGCCCTACCACATAATTGGAAGTGTGGCCTTGGACAAATTACTTCATCTTACAGAGCCTAGATAGGGTCCTGGGGAAGGTGGAGTGAAATAAAGTGCATAGAGCACTTAGCATGGTGCTTGGCATGTAGCAAGTACCTAATTTATTATAATTAGTTACCAAGCACATGATACAATTTTTAAAAACAATATATATTTTTATTGATTTATTGATTTTAGAGAGAGAGGAAGGGAGAGAGAGAGAGAGAGAGAGAGAAACATTAATTGGTTGCCTCCCAACCTGCAACCCAGGCATGTGTCATGATCTGCAATCAAACTGGCAGGCTTTCAGTGCACCAGACTACACTCAGCCAATTGACCCACACTGGCCAGGGCTATGATACTATTTTGTTAAAATAATACTGCTGTAATTAAAATACAAAAAAATATGTAATTTGGCTTAACACAGTTAAAATTTATAAATGTACTAGTATGATACTATGAAAGAAATTTAAAAAAAAAAATAGTGATTCTATCCCTCATTCTAAATTACCCATCAACATATTGTGCAGACAAAATTATGTAGTATACTTTGAATTACAGCATTTCCAAGTTGATTTTTTTCAAACCTTGCAGAATGGTATGATCTATTAGGTAACAAGAACATTTTTTTTTCCATGACTTTACATAAGGCTACCAAGCAAATAGGATTTGAGTTGTTTTTTTGTGGGACTATCTTTAACTGTTTTGAGTGTTGTTATTTACCCTAAGTATAAATTGTGTTTCAGAAAACTTCTTCCCCTGTGAAATCTTCTATATCTGTCACCGATGCTAAAAGCTGTAAGGTACAAAAGCCTGAGCGACTTCCAAAAACTCCTGTTAGTTCTCTGAAAACAGAGGCATCGAAACCGACTGGGAAGTCAGCTGAACCCCAGACAGTTCGGCCCAGGGAAGAATTAAATAGAGAAACTTGTCTGCAGTCTCAGACAAAAGACAAATCTACAACACCAGGTTATGTATTTTTTAAAAATCTGAAGTTACTTTTGTTTTCAGGGCTTCTGTTCTCAGCATTTTAAATATCAGGTTTGAATGGTACAGTGTTGGTTTGCCAGGGCAAGTGCCGGAATGTATCAGATGAGACTTCTTCCAAGTCAGCTTTAATTGATAAATATTTATTAGTGTAGACTGATCCAGTTACTGGTCAAAGTATGTAACCCGCTGCATCTTAGCAGTTTAAACATGCTTTTTACTTAGAATGACTGTGCTAGATACTTTCTTCTGTACTTTTGGATGCAGACAAAGCACATGCAACTGGAAGTCCCATTTTAAGGGCATAGTGGAGAAACGTTCTTACAACCAAGTGTGCAAAGCAGTGCTTCTCAAACTTCACTATGAAGGCACCCCTAATAGCAAAGGGAAACGAATGTGTATACAAAGGACTCCACTTCCAGTTATGTTTGTTGGCATGTATATTGTGTGTGAGTGTGTACATATGAAAATTCAAAATTACCTTCTTTATCTTGTGGTGACTTATACCTATTGTATACCCCAACATGCTATTGGTTAAGAAACACAAGACTCAGAAATATGGTAATATTGTTTACTTTGAACTATATATTTTTTTCCTTAGAATTGCTTTTGGAAAAACTGTTTTCATTCTAAATTTTAACTTCTTGAAAAACAAACTCTTGAGAAAATATAGTTCATCATAAAAGAGACGTAGACAGAGAGATGAGAGGGGGGAATCCATTAGTTATGGGGTAAGTAGCAACCAGCAGCCAGTTTCCAGATGAGCCAAAATGAGAATTGGAAGCAACAGCAAAATCCAGTGTGGAAAAGGGTTAGTTACTCCCAGTTTTCTAAAGACTTAGGGCACAGATCAGAACGGCATAGATACAGAAGCCTTTTTTTCATGCTTGGCTATCGTGTACCCCCAGAGTACAGTAATAGGGCCTCAGAGATATGTAATTTACACGGTTCTTTGTATCCTTAATGGACTTTAGTTTGAGATGTGGGATGAAGTGTTAATAAGGGACATGTGGAGCCTTCAAACTATGGCTCTGGGTCAAATTTTGCCCTTCACTTGTTCTTGTAAATAAACTTTTACCGGGACACACCCTGCCCATCTGCCGTCTGACTGCTTTTCTGCTTCAAAGCAGAGTTGAGTCGTGATAGTGGCCGTATATTCTGCAAAGCCCAAGTATTTATTTGCTGGTTCCTTAAGGGGAAATGTTTCCCAATTACTGATGTAGATGAACTCCTTTTACACAGTACGATCCTTGTATCCTTAAGATGGAGGCGATTTCTTTCTCATTTGTTCTGCTTTAAATGTACCCCATACTATTATAATTCCTGGATTTTCATATGTTAGACTTTTTAAAAGCAAGATAAAATAAATTGGGCTGTAGAAATATAAGTAATTGGGTTATCATGGCCAGGACAGTTGGTAGTTAGGTTCCGATTATTCAGTTTAAGGGTTTTCTGATCCCCACTGTCCTTGCACGCCACCTTAAAAGAAATATACATACATATTTTAAAGAACTAAGTCCTAAAATTAAATTTTAGGGCATGGAATTAAGTAGTATGGTAAAAAACATTTTATTTTGAACTGTTTTTATATTGTTTCCTTTCTGAGTGACTATTCCTAGTAGAATCAAAGCATTTTGGAGCTGTACCGGATTTTAGACTATTTTCCAAAGAAATCATAATAGTTACTTATTCTGAATAGCCCCCAACACTGTGCGTATTTTCTGTAGGAGGAGCAGGAGTCAAGCCTTTCCTGGAGCGCTTTGGAGAGCGTTGTCTAGAACGCAGCAGAGAGAGTCCCGCCCATAGCACGCCTCATAGAAACCCCGTTATCACTCCAAATACAAAGGCCCTGCAGGAAAGATTGTTAAAGCAAAATACATCTTCATCTACTACCCACGCAGCACAGCGGCTCAAGCAGGTATGGCCTACTCCTTCAGCATTGTCCATTGTATGGTCTCAGCGTAGAACCTGTAGAAATAAAGTTGTGTATCCCCATGCCAGTCTTCTTGACTGACATAAATAGCATCTTGATTCTCTGTGTCTCGTATTTCAAATCAGAAATATTATTGTTCCGTGTTCCTTTGTATTGTGATTTTTTTCCTCTTAAAACTGAAGACAAGCAAAGTCAGTAGTGTTTGGATATTATTCTTAAACATACTGTTGGTTCTTATGTAAAATAGAGCTTTTGATGGTTTCAGGAACGTGAAAAAGAACTAGAATGTCTCCGTGGCCGATTTGACAAGGGCAATTTATGGAGTGCAGAAAAAGGCAAAAACCCAAGAAGCAAACAACTAGAAACCAAACAGGTAACTCAGGCAAGGAACAGGAGAGCAAACTTAGCACCAGAGTGAGGCTGGGATCTAGCTGTGGTTCTGTGTTGTACAGCAATTCTTTACATGCTTTCCTATGCCAGTTACCTGTGCCGCTTTACTCACAAACTCCTTAAGTGTTCATGCCGACTCTGCTTTTCTCGTGATGTTTTCCCACTCAGTGAGCTCTTTACCAAATTCACTGATGGCCCACTTAAAATCAAATTAAAAAAAAATTATTCCCACCATTCCATTGATTTCTGATGCCTTTTAACATTCTACTTAGACACCGGTTCTAAAAATGTTTTTCAGAATCTCCTTTTCTCATTAATGATTGTATACCTCTCCCCAAATACCATTCTTTTAGACTATCTAATCCTTTTAGTAACCAAATACCTCCCAGATTTCTCTTTATTTCTATATCACTTCCTGTCCAATTTCATTAATCAGCCTTCAACGAAATTGCTCCTTATAAATGTAAACTATGTTATGTTTCGTTTCCATGCCTGCTGTGTACAAAGTGCTGTATTAGGATACATTTTTAAGCTAAAAATAATAGAGGTATATTGAAAGTGGGTATCAGCAGAAGAAGAACACTGTCTGTGTAACCAGTGTGCTTTGAGAAATAACCTACATGTTCCGAACATGGCCAGGCCTTTCACACGCGTTGTCTGTTTTGTTCTGAGCAAGCTTATATAGAATAATGACTGTGGTTTGTTTCATATAACAACATGTAAAAAGACAAAAATTTTATTGTTTGGGCAAGTAAAATTTATCTTTTCATTTGCTTTTTGCAGGAAATTCACTGTCAGAACACTCCCCTCAAAAAACACCAAGTTGTTTCAGATTCTCTGTCACATCCAGTAGCAGAAAAGGAAGAGGGGACAGAAAATCAGACTCCAGCGAAACCTCCCAGAGCAGAACCCGCAGGTCAGCGTTTCCCTTCCTACTTCACTACGAGAAACTCTCAGTCTGCCGTAGTTTTGGAAATCAGTGTGGAAGTCAGACACGCTGCTCTCGTGTAAACAGGCAGATCCGTCCTCCTTCCCAAGCCCACTCTCACTTCTGGCCACACGATAAGCTTTTGCCTCAGTTCCCTTTCCAGAGGGAGAACTCGTACTCTTGATGAGAGTGTAAATTACTGCAACTTGTAATTGAATTGTAAGGTGTACGAAATTCAGCTTCTCTGCAAGTGTAAGTTGAATTCTTAGAACTAGTGTGAAGGATGTGCTGTGTATGAAGAGATCCATTGTAGCACTGTCTGTAATTGTAATGAGATTTAAATGACCTAAATGCCCATCAGTAGAAGACTGTTTAAATAAATTGTATGAAGTCCATGTAATCAAATATTATGTAGCTGCTTTAAAAGATTAAGGTAGCTGTGTACGTAATGACATTTAATATGTCGTTGACCGTTAGAGAAATACTTTTTATTTTTTAAATTGTGGTAAACACAGTATTAAAATTTAACCATCTAACCAGCCGCTCAGTGCACAGTTCATCGGTGTTAAGTATATTCACATTGTTGAGGAACAATGAGCGACGGGGTGTTAGAGAAGGCAGGTGTTTGAGGTATTCTCTATACATTTCTAGAACTGAAATGCAATTTTATAATCAGAAAGAGAGACAGAAAGGCTCTATAGCCAAAAAATTCTGGGTTCATATATATGTTAATACCTTTTTTCCTGAAACTTTTAGGTTTCACTGACTGTGAAATGATGAAGTCTAGCCCTTTGAAAATAACATTGTTTTTAGAAGAAGAAAGGTCTTTAAAAGTAACTTCGGACCCAAAGGTTGAGCAGCAAACAGGTTGGTTTTTATTCTTTATTTCTTGTTAACACTGAACATGTTATAAGAAATAATATATTGGTGGAAGCACATATTCAACTATATGATGTCCTTTGTTTCTAAATGTCTTGTGATTTTATAATTCTTTTTTTTTTTTAAGTAAGGAGTACTCTAGCCTCCACAAGATAGAGTGCTGTTAACAGTTATCTTTAGGTCACAGGCTCCAGTGAGTGTGCTCTAGGCTATCATGGACTTTTCACAGGGAAGGGAATGCACTGCCCTCGCACTGGGCATTTACGTCAGGAGAGTTGTGGCCCCTGAAGGTATCTGTGAGTCCTGCCCTGGGTGGCGTCAATGTTTTCCTGTTAGTGGCTGCCACATCAAAGGGCAGCTCCCACAATAGAAAGTCATTTCAAGGAACATTTTTTGTAAGTCTGAAAATTTTGGCTATTATCCCGAGTTCTTAATAGTCTTTCTTACACTCAAAGCATTGAATTAATTTTTGATAGTTTCCTCTTTTATTGCTTAGAAAATATTCCTAGAGTTTTGAAAATTATTTTGGTTTTATATACTAGAAAGTTTTATTATTATTTTTTAGGAGGTGCTTTTCATTAGGGCTTTTCCCTTCTTTACTTAGTAAGCATATGAATGTTAGATCTTCTTGACGATCCCTTTAATTTTTTCACATCTGAAGCACAGTCTTCGCTTACTGAAATATTTTTCAGAAGTGGTCGGTGAGATGGAGATGAGTGTGGACAAGGCGGATGACATCAACAGTTCACAAGTGATTAATGACATCTTCAGTGACGTCCTACAGGAGGGCGAGCTGGATGTGGCCAGGAGCCAGGAGGAGGCGGGCCAGGCGGAAGCAGAGAGCGGTGAGGACCAGGAGGATGCCCTGAATATCTCCTCCATGTCTTTGCTTGCTCCGCTAGCACAGACAGTTGGTGTGGTGAGTCCAGAGGTAAGAAAAGACTGTAAACAGGCTCAGGGCATAAACTAAGTAGGATTGGGGTCTCCTTTTGTTTTAGTGGGTACATGGGGATTTAGCACTCTGTAGTTTAGGGGGATTTTGCAGACCTGATGGTAATTCTCTTAAAAGAGAGCTTAAAAAAAAAACACTAAAAAAATACTGTTCAGTCTGTTGACCTTAAATAAAATCCAGACTAACATGGCTTCAGGCCAGACATTTGGGCTCAGATCCTGGCTCTTCCATTTCCTAATGTTATTGGTCGTATTGTTTAACCGCTTTGCTGCAGTTCACTCATCTGTTAAATGAGGTTAAAAATAGTACCTGTGTTATGGGGTTGATGTGAATATTAAAACATACTGCTATATTGGTATTGAGCACCAGACAGATAACTAACATTTATTGAGAGCTAAGTATATTAGCTATTGCCCTACATCAAATAACTGCAGCTTTGTTTGGAAATTGATTCAATTAGAAATATTTTGAAAGTGGGTCACAAGTGTAGATTTTAGCAGTCTTTCAACTTTTATTTGTTTATTTACCTTTAGGAACTTATTTCAGTTTGTCTTATTTTTATGATGAACCAGTTGACTTATTAGACATTTATTTCCTGGTAATAGAGAAGAATTTGTTCAGTTCTTCAGAATTATCATTTAAATCAACGTTGTCCATAAAATACTAAGACCCAATGTGCTTCCCTGCAGGGTTTAGTTTCCTCACCTAGACTGGAGTTAAAGGACAGTGGTGCACGTGATGAGAGTCCAAAACCAGGGAAATTCCAGAGAACCCGTGTCCCGCGGGCTGAGTCTGGCGATAGCATTGGCTCTGAGGATCGTGATCTTCTTTACAGGTGAGAATGTTTCTGGGAGGCATTCACCCACTAAGGTCATGGTTTAGATTGATGTAACAGGTTGGATTACTTGTCATTATCATGGTAGTAATGATTAACTTGCATAAAACTTTGGAATAAAGTGTTGGTCTGTCACTCAGTGACATTTTCCATTCTGGTGGTGTGTTCTGCTGATACGTCTCAGTATCAGTGTCAGATTCTGCAGAAATGTTTAGTAAAAGGTGGTGCCTTGTGTGTCACTGGGTTTCTAACAGTGTAACTGTCTCCTGAAGCATTGATGCGTACAGATCTCAAAGAATCAGAGAGACTGACCGCCCTTCGATAAAGCAGATTGTTCGGAAGGAAGACGTTACTTCCAAATCAGAGGGGAAAAGGAATGCTGAAGAAAAGAGTGTCTTTCCTCATCAGGTTAATGTCAAGCAGAAGATGCAGGTGTGTATGTCTATGGAAGAGGGTTTGCAGTGTTTCCTGCTTGAGACTGAGCTGGAGCACAAGGTTCTGGCCTCACTCATCTCTGTACCCTGAGGGCCTGATGCCTAGGACCTCAGCAATTGCCCTTGAATTCAGTTTAATTTGAGGAAGGTCCTCTTTATTAGAAAAGTTGGAAGCTTGTTTGATATTGTTGGAATACTTATTTTTAAACAGGTTTGTCCTAAATATCCGTAAAGTGTAACTATAAATTAGATGGTGGTGAAATGTGAAATTTATTTTGCGCTTAGAGGTTCTTTTACTCTAAGAAAACAGTAAAAAAACTACAGCATACATGTACTTTGTTGGACATGGTCCAAATTATAATTTTAATAAGTATGAGTTGAAAGCCTTTCATAAGGAAGAATGTTTATAGTGTGATTATTGCAATATGCTGAATGTTCTTGGTGCATAGTGTTGAAACTTGAACGGTGAAACTGTGGTGTTTTGACTTTCTGGAAATTTTGGAAATTATTGAATCAGATTGGTTAAAATCAAAGTTTACAGTAAAGGGAAAGTGGTGACTGAAAATGTGAGTTTTCCTCCTCTCGCTGGTCTCACCAGGACCTCAACAATGAAGTGAACCTGCAGCAGACAGTGATCTACCAGGCCAGCCAGGCCCTGAGCTGCTGCGTGGACCAGGAGCACGGGAAGGGGTCCCTGGAGGAAGCCGAGGCCGAAAGGCTGCTGCTCATCGCAAGTGCGTTCCACACCCGAAGCAGCCCAGCACAGCTCCACACCAGGAAAACTCGCTTCGTCTCCTATAGTCTGACACCTCTAATTGTGGAGAAAGGGCCTTTTATTTTATTTTTTTTAATCCTCACCTGAGGATATTTTTTCCATTATTTTCAGAGGGGGAGGGAGAGAGAGAGACACATCGACTGGTTGCCTCCTGCACACACCTCTTCTGGGGCTTGAGACTGCACCCGAGGTACATGCCATTGGCCGGAATCGAACCGAGGGCCCTTCAGTCTGAGGGTCAACACTAACCACTGAGCAAAACCGGCTAGGGCAAGAAAGGGCCTTTTCTGATAACCTGTTTCAGTCAACCTATTTTTTGTTTTGTATAAAGTCTGAACAATCTGCATGTAAAATGAGATGTAGTTTGCATGAAAGGGTGAGAAAAACTGGAATGCACTTGAAGGAATGGAGTTGTGCAGAGTAGGCCAAGAATGAATATATGAGTATACTTACATCCACACACTCTTATCTCTACCTGTCTACCTACCTATAGCTAAAAGTGTGTGTGAATTTTGTTGTGTGTGTATTTGTGGTGATGAATAATGGGGCATGTTAGGGTGGAGAGATTATGTCACACAAGAAATCTGACTAAAAGTCAAAGCACTAAATTATGAAAACCTGGTAAACTGATGACCAATTAAGGTTTTTCCCAGCTACCTGCCGCCTGATTCTATAAGGAGAGTTACTGATTGCGTCTCTGGGCTTATGTACTGTGGCCGCATCAGTGCATTGTCTTGAGTTGGTCTCCTTTAGAACTAGTTGCAGTTTTTAATATTTGAAATATTAACTTGCATATTTTTACGCAGCTGAGAAGAGAACACTTTTGATTGATGAGCTGAATAAACTCAAGAGTGAAGGGCCTCAGAGGAAGGCTAAGGCTGGTCCCACATCCCAGAGTGAATTTGCCCCATCCAAAGGGTCAGTCACTTTGTCAGAAATCCGCTTGCCTCTCAAAGCAGATTTTGTCTGCAGCACAGTTCAGAAACCAGGTACGTGATTTTTATCTGCATGCCTTCTAGGCCACATGTTTAATTATTCCCTCACCTGGACTGGGATTGTGCACATGGGAAGAGGCAGGTAGCGTGCATAAAGGTGCAAAGCTTGTATCTTGGGCCTTTAGTTCCTTTCATGAAGGTGTGTGTAAATATAACCAAGGGGAATTTCATATGTGGCCTCACAGCCACACAACAACAGATATGGCTGTAATTAATAGGAGGCTAGCGAAAGATAATTAAAAGAAGTCTTTATTGAGTTCAGAGAGAAAGGAATAGGAGAGAGAGACATCAATGATGAGTCATTGATCCGCTGCCTCCTGCACGCCGCCTACTGGGGATCGAGCCCACAACCCGGGCGTGTGCCCTGAGTGGAAATCGAACTGCGATCTCCCGGACCCGAGGTCGATGCTCAACTGCTGAGCCATGCTGGCCGGGCCTGAAAGATAATTTTGAACATAAAATATTTTCCTGAGTTCTTCTGACATAGCGATCAGTTTTATTAATTAATTTTATTGTGGAAAGTATTTGGGGCATCTAAAATAACTTATTTTACTTTATTCAGTGTAAAATTCGTCCCATTGTAGAAGGTGGTTCTATAAATTCTGAATTTATGGAGCCTGGAGGAGTGAGGAGCCTCACAGTGGGGACATTCCTGTTAAATCTCGTCCCCTTTGCCCTCTCGGGTGAATAGGTAAATGTTTCTAAGCTACGTCTTCTCCTAAAGATCATTTATTAGCAAAATGGCTGAAGGGGAGCATGGCGCCAGCACCTGCAAGCCGCGCAGGTTAATTATAGCCAGCCTCAGGAAGTTAAAACTTTATTACATTTTGGATTTTTTTAAGGTTTAAGTTTTTGTGTGAGACATTCTCTTTGAGGGAAAGAAGGACTAGACACAGGTGAGACGTGGACGTGAGGGGCTGGGAAAGGAAAGAGTGGAGGTCTTCAAGGGTGTGAGCGCCTTGGCAGGAGTGAGGTGATCTCAGTCCCCACTCTTGCTGTTTCCTGCTCTGGCGGGTGTGGGTGAAACCTGGTGGTCCTTTAATGTGTACCTTGAGATCTGGTTATTTAATGACAAACTGAAGAAATAGTTTGTGTTTTCATTGGAATTTATTTCTGAGGAACTTTCACAGAAATAGAGTATTTTAATCTCAGTTTTGAAATGTAATCGTATATACTCAGATATATACTCAGGTATATACTACTCAGGTACATAGTATTAGCTAAAGAATTAGTGGTAATAGGTAAAATTTGAAGTCAGCAGAACTTGAGGGGTGTGGAGTGAAGTTATTTTAATTCCCAAAGTAGGAGGAGACCTTGATAAGGCGTATTCCAGGATTATGACCATCTGCTTATGTCTTAGTGAATGTTTTATGTCTGACAGGTTGGTTTTAGAAATCTTTCAGTGAACTTTATATGGATCAGGGCAGTATTATTTTACCCCTCTGGTCTGCAGAACGCCAGTGATCTCACTCATTCTGCGCGTGCTTATTCTGTAACGCGGTTCCTTCTTGCAGATGCAGCGAACTACTCTTTCCTGATTCTGCTGAAAGCGGGAGCCGAGAATATGGCAGCCACACCCCTGGCAAGCATGCCTAGCTCTCTGAATGGCGACGCCCTGACATTCCCCACTACGTACACTCTGTAAGTGCATGAGGCTTTCGGTGGTCCAAACACATTCTCCTTTTAATAGTTGAGACAATCTAAACACACAGGTGACTTTTATAACCTTGGAGGTGCAGGGTGGTCATTCTTTTTATATGGACAAGTAACTCAGTTTCCAGTTGGTTGGTTGAACTCTTCTTTGTTTCTGACATTTCCTTCCATTGAGTAGTAGCTTGTTTCCCTGTGACTATAGGTATTTAATGCTTTGGAGTGCTTTAAAGTGTGTGTGCGTGATATTGGGCATAATTTTTTATGTATGCTTTGAATCTCATAATGTACTTAATATTCAATCTCAATGAAAAGACGTATTTCATGTCATGGGTTTATTTTGAAGCTAGCATCAAAATTCACTATGAAAAAATTACTTTTATTGTTGAAGATTTTGAGTTGTAAAATACTCAAGAAGATATTCAACTTGTATTATAGGAAAAAATAGACTGTTCTTACCAATTTTTATATTCTTAAGTGGTTTATAGCTGCTGTCTTTAGTTGAAACACAGTGACTTCCTTTGCTCTTAGAGTATTGTAACTGTATTGATGGCATGGTCTTGGGACATAACTTGCTATTTTTCTTATATTTTAATGCATTGTGTTTTCAGGGAAGATGTGTCCAATGACTTTGAAATCAGTATTGAAGTTTACAGCTTGGTAAGCAGTTAAAGCTTTCAAAAATAACTACTGGTATGTTTTTCTTAAAGATACCAGATTTAAACTAATTGTGCTTTGGATTTGTGTACTAGGTACAAAAGAAAGATCCCTCGGTGCCTGATAAGAAGAAAAAGTCCTACAAATCCAAGGTGAGGATGAAAGAAACCCAGTAAAATATAATAATTAGAAATAATAGATCTTATACCAGTTTCCATTTATGTACAATTTTTAATGGCTACAAAGTTTTTGGATTGTTTTTATGCCCCAAATTTCAGTTACTGCACATAATAGGTATGAATACTGAAAGTGAACTTCTAGTGAATAATCATGATCCTAAGGATAAGTTCCTCTTGCACTCAGGCTGGATAATTCTGTTTTCTCTGTTTACTTGACAGCTTACATCGGTTACCCTTTAAACTTTCTCAAGCCTGTCCCTGGAACTCGGGTCTCGCTAAGTCCTCTACACCAGCACTTAGGACCAGTATGGTCACTGCAGGCGCAAGGACCAGAGCCTCTAGCTTGGTTCTCACCCTTCCTAGTCTTTGCCCTTCTATTCCTTTTCAAGTTGTCGTTTAAAAGAATTTTATTTAGCTTAACAAAGAGAGAATGACAGTGTGGGTAATGCCTTAATAAAAGACTCAGGTATAACATACTCATATTTAAGAACTATTTTCTATGTGGGAGGGTCTCAAGGTTGGTTATTGTAAAGCTCCAAATTGTAATGTTTACTAGGAAATACACTGAGGTATTTTTTTCTTTTAGGCTATTACTCCAAAGCGACTTCTCACATCAATAACCACTGTAAGTAGCATTTTTAAAAAAATTGAGCCTCCTTGTGAAATCTTCCTGTTGCACAGATGATTGTAAATTGGTTAACCATTTCTAAACCCTTAGCACTTTGGAAATCTTTAAAATACACTAATGGGGGGAAAACCTCTATATTGTATGTAGAAAAAAATGTTTTCTGAAATATAGTTCTTGCAGTGTTAGAGTTTTGTGTTTAATACTTAAATCTCTGTATCTAATAAGGAAAATAACTTGTTTCTCCTTCATTCCTTTCTAGAAAAGCTCCCTTCATTCTTCAGGTGAGTGGACCTTGAACTACTGTATTTGAGACACTAGAATAAAGAGGAGAACCAAGACCTTCATCCTTGGCCATACAGCCATCTCAATTATGAGTGTTTAGCATAGTCTCCTGTGAAAGATAATTTCTGTATGGTTTTTAGTAACAGGTGAGATTAGCAACTTTAGCATGCTGTCCAGTTGCCATTGTCAGATGCCACATAGGCCACCGGTCACCGCGTCACTCAGGCCCAGCAGCCAGTACTCATGATACCTGGTCACTTGATGACTGCAGTGGGGAGCATTGCTCGTCACCCTGGCTCATGCTGTCCTGTAGATTTGTTCTGTGTCACCAGCACCGTGGAGTTGACTTCTGTTGACTTTGCTGATCATGACTGACATTGAATCATATCAGAAAAGCGTCTTTCTAGTACAGTGGGAACTGGGTCCCAGTAAGCCAGAAGCAGCCTTCTCTAGAATGGCTTTAGGCCTGTTTCCCAGAGGGGATTAGGATGGAGCTGGTTTCACTCTTTTGGGCTTTTGGTCCCTTCTTGGTACAAGAGGAACTTAGGAAGCACCGTGCAGCATAGTCTGAGTCACCCTAGACTATAACAATGATGTCTCTTCTCTCTTATAGGAAAATTGCATTTTATGTACACATTTTAAAAACCTATCTGTCCCAAATGCTCAGATGTGCCTATACTTTACTGTAGTTAAATATAAAATATGCAACAGTCTGCTTTCCTTAGCGAACTTGATGTTTTCCCTCCCTATTTAGAAATGGAGGGAAATGAGACCGTTTTCTTTGGTAGTTTCACTTCATTCTGTTGGGGTGAGGTGAGGAGTTGTTATTTGCACTTACAGAAGTCACTCTGAACTAAACCTCAGTTCCTTTTCTTCAGTCATGGCCAGTCCTGGTGGTCTCGGCGCCGTGCGGACCAGCAACTTTACCCTTGTTGGCTCTCACACATTGTCACTCTCTTCAGTAGGAAACACTAAGTTTGCTCTGGACAAGGTAATCCAAATTTACTTATTTATTTTCAGAAAAATTAGGTCAGTGGAAATTCTCCAGTACTTTCAAATATTTGAAATCTTTGAAAAATGTATGTTCTTAGAATTGTACATTTTAACTAGGCATTGGTGTACTTACATGATATATTTTTTGATCTTGGAAATATTTCTCTCTTGTATTTTAACAGTTAATTCCTCAAAGTACTACATGCTGACTTATTCTAAATGTCAGTTCTGACATTTTCCAATTACAGTTGATGTACAATATTATATTAGTTTCAGGTGTACAACATAGGGATTAGACATTTATACACCTTACAAAGTCATCACCCCGATAAGTCCAGGACCCTTCTGAAGGCATACATAGTTATTACAGTATTATTGACTGTGTATCCTATGCTGTACTTTACATCCCTATGATTATTTTTATTAACTGGAAGTATTACTTCCTGCACGTAGATGTTAAGCTTACAGTTTTAAACTTAGTCACTGGCCCATTTGAACTGATACTTTGAAATGAGTAGTATTTTGTAGATTTAGTTTTCACAAGATATGGAAGGACAGGTTAATTTCTAGAGAAGTGCCCATGAGTCTAAGGGGTTTCCTTCCCACACTCCCTCCCCAGGTTTAAAGCTTCAGCATTCAGGTCTGCGCAGTATCACTGGGTGCTTTTCACCGTAATGTGATGTGACTCAACTTAATAACTAACAAGACCATTTTAAAGTGTGAGAGAACTAGAGGCAAACTGGGTTGACCCCTGCTTTATATATTTTTAATATTTTAAGAGATTTTGTATTCACAATATAGAGATGAAGGATTGAATATTAGGAGGCCTGGTTTCTGGTGTTGGCTCTGCTAGGGATTTCCTCTTTAACATTGAACAAAGTCACTTCCTTTCTCATAGCTTGAAATTCCAAGATACCTTTTTTGTTGTTGTTGATATACAAAAACCAGACTATATTTGAAAGTTTGATGATTATTAATGCATACATGTATTTTTTAACATGTTAATTTAAAAGATTCTTGTACTTTTTTATTTAGTGATTCCGCTAGTTTAACAAATTGAATGATCCTGGGTCTTTTTTTTCTCTTTGTCTTTTATTTTGTTTGTTTTAGATAAATTATGATGTAAAAGAGCGAGAGCTACTGGGCTATTTGTTCCAGGAAAAGGTTGCCATTTTTTCTTTGCTTGAAACTAACGAGCTTAAAAATCAGTCCCTAATTTTTGGCCTGTATTTATTTGTTTCACTAACACTCCAGTACCTTCTTGGTTATTTTGAATAAGTAAGGACATTATATACATGATCCCTTCAGTCTCTTACAGTTGGGCATCTTTACTTTGCTTTCTGTTTTTTTCTTGCATGTTTGGTGTTGGCTTTTCTCCTACATTCTTTTTTTACATTTAAATTCTTTCCAATTCTGTAGTCATTTCAATGTTGATTTTTCTGGGTACTAAAATACCAAATTAAATTTATTCAAATTGTTTACTCCCCATATATTGAAAGAGCTATTGGTGATATTTTAAGTGGAAAACTTTTTTGGTCATGGTTGGCTAATAGGCATATTGCTGTGTAGATGATGCTGTTTATAATTTTTAAATTAAAGTGCATTTAACACTAAAATTATACTAAGTACAATCATATATTTTAGATTTTAAAAAGGATTTTTAATATCCTGTGAAGATCAATTGTAAGCATTTTGTAGATATGTAAAAATGCTAATTTATAAAATGCTGGACAGTATTATTGTATTGTTAAAACAAGATTTACAGATTAATTGAACATAAGAACTGGGCTTCTGTGAACTGTGTTCCTTACCCGCTCTTGTCTGTCATGAAGCAAATGTGTATGTAAGAGATATCATTGATTTCTAAAATGAAAGGGATTTCAGTGACACACGTTAAATGTTTGTTTTTGTCTGCCATTTTAATTCAAAATGTCACAAATTAAAGTATTTCCATTCTCTTAATAATTCTTTTGAGTTTATCACTTAAATAGGCACCCATGTGATTGAGTGCAAAATCATTTAATTTAATTGGTTGTGTCTGATACTCTAAAGCCTCTTTCTGCTTCAAATACAACACAAGTTTGATGTTAATTTGTCCCAAATGTGCTTTTTTGAATGCCAGGGGGAACCAAATATTTGTTCCAATAGCTTGTAGTTGATGTAAAAGAATATTTAAAATGGTTAAGTTTAGATGTTTAAGTTGGTGGGAAAAACTGGAAGGCCTTTTATACTCATATAATAATTCTATTTAACTTTGAGAGAGTAAGCAAGTGTCCCATATCTTCCCAGATACTATCAGTACAAGGGAGTGTTGGCCTATTTTACTGGTACCTTGACCAATAAAACACCAGTTATCTCTGAGATCCCTTCAGAATGGAATTACTTTTGAGGTTAATCCAGACTGTTTGCTGTGCAGATGTAGGACACTGTTAACAGGAGATTGCCTTCTTATTTGAGGTTTTAGATACCTGATGTAAAGTCTGGCACTGTGGAATTTAAATTATGAGTCTCAGTGAGTTACAGACTCTCAAGTGCTTTCTTTTCTTTGAATAGAGAATCCAAAATAGTTACAGGTTTTAAAAAAAATAGTCATAGGTCTTAGTATATGTTTATGGATAAAGGGAGGACATCCCACAGCTCATCTTCTGACTTAAAAAAACCTCTTATATATTTCTACTTTCCAGGAAACAGAGACATCATCAATTTAAATAGCATTAGAGCAAAAATTAGCATTGTAGAATTTTGAGGTCGTAGGAAGAGTGGTTAGGCATCTGGCGTGCACAAAGCTATTCTGGTTTATGCCTTTTGCCCTGGTATAATTATTAACAGTATCCCTTTCTTTCTCAGAAATATTCCAATGCATGAAAATTACACAATTGCCCTGGTTATAGGTTACATTTTACAGTTCTTAATAATCTTTAAGGGGCAGATGCCTTAAAAGACCCTTTTGTTCAACAGAAAACAGAACAGGATGGATCATACATTTTCACACTTCTCCAAACCCAGCTTGAGTAGAACATTGACTCCCTAGTGAATATTCTCAATTCACTTTATCAGGACAAGCTTCTAACCAAGAATATCATCTACTTTCATAGCTGTAGAGTAAGGGGGAATATTTTCTTTCTATCTTTCTGAGATTCTTTTTATCAGCAGCGTTCTTTGGGTTAAACAATGAAATTCTACTGATTAGCACTGAGAGCCAAAGGATCTTAAAACTAACTGTGTGGGAAAAAACAAGGCAAGGGAATTTATAACAAGTACAGTAGTGAGGCGTGATGTTTCGATCCTACATTATGGATCCCTTTTAAATTCAGAAACTTCGAGGATTGTCTAACGGAATTAATCCATTGAAATCTATACTTTTTGGCCAAGAGAAGATTAAATTGTTGGAAACCTTACAGTAAAAATTTAAAATCTAGACTAAACGAAGATTATTCTAACTAGGATATTAGCCTTTTTCATTGGACAGTAGGAATGACAGACAATAACATCATTCTTTCTTGACCCAGAAGTCGAGATCACTTTAAATATATGTATGTTACTCCTTTTACTCTACTGACTCAACCTGTCCAATTGGATTTCTTATGTTGTAATCTTTAAATTAAAAATCTTCTAAAATTACTGCATATACTTAAGCAGCTTTTATAATTTAAGATACTTTTGACATGATGCATCTTCACTAATGAGTAATATATTGAAAAGAATGATATATTTAAAAATATGTGAATGTTTATTTAAAAAATTTTATTAAATTTATTGGGGTAACATTGGTTTAATAACAATATATAGATTTCAGGTGTACAACTTTATATTACGACATCTGTATACTCTGTTGTGTGAGTGGTTTCAATGCTAGATAGACATCATGATTTTATTTGGAAAAAAATATCAATCCCCCAAAATTCTAGCTAGTAAGAACAACATAGTCTCAATTTAGGTACTTAGTTTTGTCAATTTTTGCGTTCTGTATTTTAAAGCTATACTGTTAGGTGCATGAACATTTAAGATTATTGTATCTTCTTGATGAATTGTTCACTTTATCTTGAAACTCTTTTATTTGAAGTCTGTTTTGTCTGATATTAATAGCTACAGCAGCTTCCTTGTGATTGGTGTTTGTACGTTATATCTTTTTTCATCCTTTATTCTCAACACACCCGTGTTCATATATGTCAGATTTGTGTCTAAACAGTTTATGATCTTATTTTGTTATTTAGTCTAACAATCTTTTGTCTTTTTATTGGAGTGTTTAATCAATTTATATTTAATGCAGTACTAATATGGTTGGGCTTAGTTTATCTATCACAAGACCATGCAAAATTATGGCCTACAGGTTAAATCTGGCTCCTAGCCTGTTATGTTTTGTTTTGTTTTTTAAATTGCCCCTGGCAACCACTAGTCTACTTTCTGCTTCTGTGAGTTTGGCTACCTTAGATACCTCATATAAGTGGAACTAGGAAGTATCTGTCCTTCTGTACCTGGCTTATTTCACTTAGCATAATGTCCTCAAGGCTCATCTGTGTTGTAGCATCTGACAGTTTCCTTTTTTATGGCCAAATAATATTCCATTGTATGTATGTACCATATTTATTTTTTATTTTTTTAATAGAAGAACTCTGGGTAATTTATTTGCCCCCACAGTATTATGTTAGCAAACATTTATTGAATGCCTGGATATGATTTGGCAGTAGGATATGGGAACAAACAATAAAAAGATACAATAGTTTACCCTCAAGGATCTGCCATGCACAGGTATGGGGTTGTAGGTTAGGACACACAAGAAAAGATACACAGGGGAGTTTCATACTCTGAGAAGAACAGCATTTGGGTAGCCCAGAGTAGTTTTTATACTCAGAAGTGGGGAGAAAGGAGAAGACTATCACATTTTCTGTATTGTTCGTCTGCTGATGGACATTTAGGTGGTTTCTACCTCTAGGGTATGGTCAAGAATGCGGCAGTGAACATGGGAGAGCAAATATCCCTTTCAGAACCCAATTTCAGTTATTTTGGATAAATTCCTAGAAGTGGGATTGTTTGATTATATGGTAGTTCTATCCTTAATTTTTTGAGTAATCTATGTACTGAAAAGTGTTTAATTTTGATGAAGCTAATGTATCTATTTTTTCTTCTGTTGCTCATGCTTTTGGTATCATATCTGAGAATCCATTGCCAAGTCCATGATCATTGAAGATTTATCTTTATGTTTTCTTCTAAGAGTTCTGTGGTTTAGCTCTCATGTGTAGGTCATTGATTCATTTTGAGTTAATTTTTGTATATGATATGAGGTAGGGATCCAACTTTACTCTTTTGCATGTGGATATGCAGTTCCCCAGCCCCATTTGTTGAAAAGATTGCTCCTTCTTTATTGAATGGTCTTGGTACCCTGTTGAAAATCAACTGGCTATAAGATGGATATATGGGTCTATCTCTGGACTTTCAATTCTATTCCTGGGTCTGTGTGTCTATTCTATGCCAATACTGTGTTTTGATTATGGTCGCTTTGGATTAAGTTTTGAAATTCGGCAGTATGGTTCTTCCATCTGTTTTTCTTTTTCCAGATTGTTTGGGGTTTCTTGCAATTTTACATGAATTTGAGAATCAGCTTTTTAATTCTGCAGTCCACTGTTATTTATTGCTGAGTAATGTATTATTGTATTGATACACCAGTTGGTTTATCCAGTCTCCTATTGAGTATATTCTGTTGATGGAAAATGGATAAGCACTTGTATTCTCCTCTTAAGTCTGTGTTTTCTTTATCATGTTGACTGGGACTTAGGGTTTTGTTTTCATCAGCTCTAACTTGAATGAACTTATTCTTCAAAAGCATTTGTTGCTAAGGAGGCTGAGGAACCAGTGGCTTTTTGGCCACTTATTTTATATTCCAGCTTTAGAAAGCAGTGTGTTTTCAAAGCACAATATTCTCTGTTCATGATTTAGAACATATTTTATCAAGAGAAATCACAGTTTGAAACTGTTTTGCAAATAATTTACTGTCTTTCTTCGCAGGTACCCTTTTTATCTCCTTTGGAAGGTCATATTTATTTAAAAATAAAATGTCAAGTGAATTCAAGTGTTGAAGAAAGAGGTTTTCTAGTAAGTAATCTGTATATACTTTCTTTTTCCTCTTTTGTGAAGGATAGACTTGATTTCCCATAGATACGAAAGCCTGCATGATTAAGTGGTAAACTGGTTCAATAAAGATTTGTTGCATGTCTGCTCTGTGCCAGTTACTGTGCTGGTGTGGGAATGTAATAGGCCACAAAAATAATCCTAAACTTTTCGTTTAGCAGGGAAAGTACAAGTGGACAGGTAAGTAAGTACCATGCAGTGCTATAACAGGAGAGAGCAGAGTGCATGCGTATTCATAAACTGGTGGGGTCCAGCTCTTGGGTCTGGGTAGGGAGGCTTAAAGAAAGCTTCTGGAAGAAGTAACCTGTAAACTGCAGAGTAAGAGGGGAAGGTGCTCCAGATAGGAGGGGAGTGGCCGTGGCCGTGGCCCATGCCTCACCCCTCGGGGGAAAGGACTACATCTTTAGGCAGTGGCAGGTATTCCAGAGGGGCCAAAGCCTGGCATTCCACTGCACGTAGGGGGGAGCGATGCGAGTGATGGGGGGGGGTGGCCAACTGTTTTGCTTTCCTGAATAAAAATTAAATGCCAGTCTTATGTATTAAGACTAAGTCATAAGCTATCATTAGTTTTTTAATATATAAGGCAAGATATTCTCAAATCGTTTTACTCTCCAATGCTTCAAGTACTTTTCTCCTATTTAAGGAGCCTTCAGTTAGGGATGCCATGCTTTTGAAAAGCCTGATATCAGGTGGAGGTATTTATTTGGGGTTATTTTGTAGAGGTTCTTAAGTGCTATGTGCCTGTAGATGCTGGAAATCTGTGAAATGTTCTGGGTGTGAGCCATCAGTGATCTCATTACTGAGGTAAAAGACACGATGGAAACTGTGCAAGTAGATTGTGAAGTGTGAAGTGTTCCAACTTCGAAGTTCAGCCAGTGGATTAACATTTAACTGATCCTCAAGTGTCTAAGGCCAGTATTTCATTGGATTTTCCAGACCATATTTGAAGATGTGAGTGGTTTAGGAGCCTGGCATCGAAGATGGTGCATTTTGTCTGGAAACTGTATCTCTTATTGGACTTACCCAGACGACGAGAAACGGAAGGTAAGACTGGGTGCTGGTCAGAGGTGAGGCCCCGAATGACTTGCACGCAGTGTCTCCTGCGAGTGTTCCCTCTGGCCCCGGCCACACAATTCCCCTGTGAGGATATTTACTGAGCCACTGAAAATGTTCTTGTTGTAAAAGATGTGTTTGTGTAAAAATTTTGTGTTTTGTCCACTCCCTGTGGTTTGACCACTTTTAAAATACCTTAAAGCATACATTTGTCTTTCTTCCTGGAATGTTTCATAATATTTTTAATTGACATTTTTAGTCAGAAACGTATTAAATTTACTTTTGTATTATTGTAGCCATGCAAAACTTTATATAAAATTCACTGTAAAATATTTAGGATGGTCTCAGACATACAGAACAAATAATGTCCCTCGCCCTCTGTGTCATCAGTCCAGTTGAAGCTCCCATGTAATTTTCTCTCCCCTGGAGGGGTGACACCTATCCTGAAATTTTGTTCCTACTTATTTAATTTTTTATTATATATGTATATATTGCTAAGCAATGTACTTCAATTGCATATTTTTAAACATTATAAAGCAGTACTGTATGTAGTAGTCAGTTGCAGTTTTTGACTCAACATGGTTTGTGAAGTGAGTGTGTGTTGATGTGCGTAGCTCTAGCTTGTAGAGCTCCACCCGTCTGGCCTTATCTTTGGGGGAAACATGAAAAATATCTACAAATGAGATAACATGTCTAGGCTTCTGTTTGCGGAGAGGGAGGAAGTGAGAAGGCTGTAGACAAAAGGCGGTTGAATGTGTGTCGCTAATTGTGAAAGCTGGTTGATCAGTGCATGGAGCTTCATTAGACTGTTCTGTTTTGTTTTCAATTTTGTATCTCTGAATTTTTCCATAACAGAGTTTATTTTTAAAGCTCGCTAAGAGCTACAGTTGACATCTCTGGTTTTTATTTTTATGTCCTCTTATGGTTTTTATTATTAAGAAACTAATATACAGGATGGGGCAAAAGTAGGTTTATAGTTGTTCATATAAAAATAATACAATAATTAATAAATAACACAAGAATAATCTCTGTGTTTCGTGTACTCACAGCTATAAACCTACTTTTCCCCACCCTTTATATTACTTATGTTTCTCTAAGCCCAGTGTAATTAAATTTTAAATCAATGGCTTTTTAAGTTTATATAGACTTAAATACTATGTAATGCTTACAGACTTAAATGATCTTGTTTACTTTCTGCTAATAATTTTTGTAAAAATTTGTTAAAGCATCCTATAGGAAGGATAAATCTGGCCAACTGTACCAGTCGTCAGATAGAACCAGCCAACAGAGAATTTTGCGCACGACGCAACACTTTCGAATTAATTACTGTCCGTCCACAAAGAGAAGATGACCGAGAGACTCTTGTCAGCCAGTGCAGGGACACACTCTGTGTCACCAAGTATGTATCAGCTGCAGATATTCCTGTCAACAAAGTAATTAATTCCTGACACCACCAACTTGCCTGGGCCCAGCCACCATTCAGGACAGTTGCCATGTTTGGTAGAAACGCCATCATTTACCAAATGTCACCAGTATGACTTACAGTTTAGCTACCCAATCTGCTGGGTAGTTTTTAAAAATTTTAATTGAAGAAGCATCTCCCTATGGGGCTATCGATTAGCATCCATCAAAAGAGGGTAAAGAGGAACTCATTCTACTGGTTGGTTTAGGTTTTCCCTGCTAGCAAGAGTAAGGGGAGGTAGGGAATGGGCGGGAAAGATCCTGAGCGTGCGGTTGTTTGTTTGTTTGTTTCTGTAGGCACTGGCTGTCTGCAGACACCAAGGAAGAGCGGGACCTCTGGATGCAGAAACTCAATCAAGTTCTTGTTGACATTCGCCTCTGGCAGCCTGACGCTTGCTACAAACCTCTGGGGAAGCCCTGAATTGGGGCAGTTCCCATCCATTCAGAGGTTGTTTTGAGCTATGTCATAAGTGTATTTTAAGATTGTTGGGTGTGCTGATTGCGTTTTATGCTTTAAAAAGGAAAGGGTATGTGCCAATATCCACTACATATTATGCAGTATTTATGTCTCTCATATGTAAAACTTCAACTGATTTCTCTCCTGTCATTCATGTGATTGGAAGAAAATTCTTTATAGTTGATTTTGCTAAATCTTAATTTAAAAGTCTCATTTTCCTAGAAATCTAAGTATTTAGTTAATGATAAAAATGTTTTTTGTTTTTTTTTTTTTTAAAGTAAGAAATTGTAAGTTGTCTTCCTGGAGCCGTGGGTCTCAAAGCAGAGAGGTCTTCCAGGGGTTAGAGGTCATTCTTTCTCTAGCCTCAGTACGTTTTTATTTAGGTTGTGGTCCTTTATTGCATGTATCTTGTTACTGTCACACTGAAACATTTCTAAGGGACCTTACAGAAACATTTTTAGTAATGTAGGTAAGGACTTTTTTGAATAGCAAATGTACATTAGTTTAAAGTTGAGGCTGTGAACAGGAAACGTGGACTTAGGGGATAGTGTGTGAGGTTTGGGGTTAAATGTTTTATTTAGAAGACAATAATCACATGGTGTACATTTGCTCAGTTACTATAGATGCTGCGTGGTGCACATTTTCATAGAATGTAGGCCTTTAAAAGTAATTATTTTTACTATGTAGCTTACAGACTCCTCAGATATACTTGGCATGTTGGTCTCTTTCTGTTCCTGTAACAAGAACAAATGTAAATGGAAGAATCTTTATTTAAAAAGGAAACTTCACAAGCTGCTGTGGACTAATACTTCACTTGCCAAAGTTCTATACTTTTTTACTTTTCATGTCTTATATGACAGTGTCTAGAAACCTGTTATGAAATCAGTTGAAAAACTGTTAACTAATGTATTTCTTTAAAGCCTAACACTATTTTTTTGTTATAAAATATTGTAAAGCATGGTCTCAAACTTGTAAGTACACTTTGAATTTCTTCTCTGAATTGTTCAAGTTATTGATGATCTCATTTATAAACACTAAATCCTGTCACCTGTCATTTTATCTTTTATTCATTTAAATGTGTTTTTTAAGTGTATTATAAAAATGTATTTTATGATCTCTTACCTAAATAAATACTTGCAAATGGCTTTAAAAAGAAATCCTATTTAAATGTGTGGTGTAGATCAGGGATGAGTAGGGTTGCAGTTGAGTGAGTGGGTGGGTCAGGGGTGAGTAGGGTTGCAGTTGAGTGAGTGGGTGGATCAGGGGTGAGTAGGGTTGCAGTTGAGTGGGTGGGTGGGTCAGGGGTGAGTAGGGTTGCAGTTGAGTGAGTGGGTGGGTCAGGGGTGAGTAGGGTTGCAGTTGAGTGAGTGGGTGGGTCAGGGGTGAGTAGGGTTGCAGTTGAATGAGTAGTTGCTGTTTCCATATAGTACTTGATGTGCATTTGAAGGACAGGATCCTGAGTGTGCAGCACAGACTGAGTGGAGAAGTGACATCACCAGCCACAACGGGAAGAGGTTTGGTGGGATTTTATTTATTCATAGACTTGTTTTTAACATATCATGGTGCAAAATTGAAAAGGCACAAGGAAGTTAACTTGGAAAGCATGTCTTCTCCCATTGTCACAACCACTTCTACCAGTGTTTGTGTTCTCCTGGAGAGAGTCTATGCATATTCCATAGACATATTCTTTGGTTCATAGAAATATTCCACACAAACTGTTTGTTATAAGTTAAAGGGAAAAAGCTTAACAATATCCTTTAGTATATATAAAGGGTATGTAAAATTCAATTTTAGAAGAAATGTAATTTATGGTGATTGTGGAACATCAAGATTGAAATACCTTGTAAACAGTGAAAAATACTCCTTGAGAGATTTCAGTGTCATCTGGGGGGATTGCTGGAACCGTTGGAGTGGATAAGATCATCCAGGGAGTGTGATGTGACGGAGACACAAGAACAAAAGGAACGTGTTCTTCAGGGGAAACATGGAAAAGGAGTGGCTAAGACTGTCACCTCTGAAAGAAAACAGTGCTGTCTGGGGAGACCAAAGAGGAATGTTAAGATTCTGACCACAAACTCAGAAAATGGGAACTGAAATCTGGAGCAGTCAGTTCAATAAAATGGTTCAGATGAAAAGTCAGTTTATAATAAAATATATAGCAGAAAAAAAATGAAAGGTTTGGTTGCATAAGAAAATTCCTGCCTGACAAGTGTCCATAAACAAAGCATAAGCAACAGAGTAGGAGAAAATATTCACAACATACTTAATAATCAAAGAATTAATATACAAACTATGTAAACAGCTCCTATGACTAGTTGTCATTGTTTGGCATTTACTATGCAGCAGGCGATATTCTTGGTGTTTTGCATGGATTATCTCATATAATCTTCGCGTGACCTTATGAGATAGGCACTGAATAAGAAACTAAAATTTAGGTAATTTTTCTGAGGCCACCTGCTTAGCAAGTGCAGACCAGGATACCAACCCAGAATCCACATATGTCACCACCACACTATGATGTTTCTCAATAAAATTTTAAAAAAGTTTGGCTCAGTGGTTAGCGCATCAACCCACGGGCCAAAGGGTCCCGGGTTTGATTCCCAGTCAAGGGCGTGTACCTCGGTTGCAGACTCAATCCCTGGCCCTGGTCAGGGCTCTTGCGGGAGACAACCAATTGACGTGTCTCTGTCACATTAATGTCTCTCCCTCCTTCCTCCCCTCCACTGTCTAAAAAAATCAATGGAAAAAATATCCTCAGGTGAGGATTTAAAAAAAATTTTTAACCTAAAAAAGAGGGGCAAGAAATACACACACAGAACCAACAAACGTAAACAATACTAATGAACAGAAGACATTTAAGTGGCAGTGCGTCACTGGCCCTCAGGTTGGTGGAACTACAGTCGGTGCTGCTGAGAAACACTCGTACTCCTGGTGAGAACAGAAACTGACTCGGCCTTTCGGGAAGCTCCAATAATCTCTGTGCTGGCAGAATTGACTGTCAAACTGACTGCACACCCCGGAGATCTTATCCATATAAAGATTTACCCATAGATTCAAGGGCACAAGCAATCAAGGCACCGGGGAAGCAGGACAGACTGCAGCATCCTGAACGCCTCCAGGCCTCTCGCGTCCACACTGGACACGCGGCCTGGCCCAGAGTAACAGGTAAGATCCCGCGCGGTGGTGGGACATCTCCCACAGCAGGGAGCCCCGGAGTGAGGAAACATTGCTGTTTTACCCCATGTAGTGACATTGCTTGTGTGACTTTCAGGAGTCTAGGCTCACAAATCCATCAATTCTAAGTTTATTTACCATAACCAACCTTTAACCAGCCACGTGCTAGTAAGAGCATTCCACAGATAAGAGATCTGGCAAATACTAGTCTATTCACCGGGAGGTCCGGTTCGCAGCACATTCACAAGGAATTTAGATACAGCACCTGCCTTCCTTCTTTCCCCATAAGCACAGACCAGCAGCTTGAATCCCTCCTCCACTCCTTGGAGGACCTGGCAGGTGAGCAAAGGTAAACCTGAAAGGATCCTTACAATTCTGTTTAAAGGGAAAAATAGAAATAACCTGGCCGTCCCTCCACAGGGAAGTTAATTAGAAATAACCGCCGTGCCAATCACAGGAAATTATGGCACAGTCTACAGAACAGGCGATTTCAGGAAGAAAAAGAATAAAAAAATGTCCAGGACAACTCATGGGAACAGGGATGCGCCCTTCACCGCGGAACTATTGTTTGCAACATGCGCACGTGAGCACGACAGTCTCCCCGATCCCAGGTTGCACTTTCCCAGTTTTGTTAGCCCCTGTCAACCCCAGCCTGGAAACACTAAATGGAAAATTCCAGAAATCAGCAATTTGTAGGCTTTCAATTGCATGCCTTCCGCTGGGCGGGATGAGATAAACCCCTGCCCTTCCGCTCCTCCCGCCCCGGAAGCAATTCCTCCCTTCAGCAGGCCGAGCCCGCCCCTTAATTACTTAGCTGTGCCTCGTGGTCAGATCAGCTGATCACCTGCAGGTGCGGGCACCTCGGTGCTTGCGCTCAGGTCACCCCTGGTTTACTTAATAGGGTCCCCAAGGCACACAGTGGCGATGCCTGCAATTCAGACACCCCAGGGAGACGCCCCGAAGCTCTTCCTTGGGAAAAGGGGAAAGCCTTCCGCCGAGGAGCCTGCTGAGGTTGCTGAGAGCTGCGGTAGGAACCCATCTACCCGGGAGTCACCTCCAGCCGCGAGGGGCAGGCCGCGCAGGCCAGGCGCTTAGCTAGGGTGACGGGCCTCGCGCTTGCGGGCGAAGGCGCGAGCAGGAGACGTGCTCCGATGGACCATGTTGCCCCAGAAAGCGCAGGGCCTAGACGGCGACTTCAACAAGGTCCCTGAAACCGGGACACCAAGCCCGTTGCTGCAAGTCAGGGGGGCGACGCGGACTCGGGAGTAGGTTTGGACCGAGAAATAGAAAAATCCCCGCAGGGCCTGCATCTGCCGAGGAAGACGCTGCCACCACGTTTCGGGCAGAACGGGAGCACCCGAAACGAACAGTGTCGAGTGTAAACCGTGACTGAAAAAGAAAACTCAAAACAAAAGCTGATGAAGGAGGAAGGATGCCGTCCAAAGCGCGTCTTCAGTTGCGACGGAACTGGGCTCACCTGCAAGAAGCCGCCCAGTAGGACCCATATTCCTGAAACTGCGGAGCGGGCCCGCGCCCGGGCCGTGAGCCACGGGACAGGGGAACTCGGGCACTTGGTGGCGAAGCTGCCGGGCGTCCGGTGAAGCCGGGGCAGCGGACAGAGCCACGAACCGCGCGCCCTCAGAGGCAAAACCAAAACTGACCTGCGGCTGCTCTGGCCACAGGCTCGGCAAACGTGTCGCAGCGAGGTGAGGTATTTGGGGAGAGGGCGCGACCACCTTCACGGAACTTTTACTGCAGTACATTGTTATAATTGTTCTATTTTATTACTAGTTATTGTTCCTCTCTTCCTGTGCCTAGTTTATAAATTAAACTTTATCATAGGTGTGCATGCCTAGGAGCAAACACAGTACATGCAGGGTTTAGTGCAGGCACATGCTTGACCCGGTTCGAAACCCACTGGTCTAGGGCCTCAGGCTGTGCAGGTCCTGGAGATGTTCTCCAACGGGGAGTCAGGGATGCCCAGGAGACCGGACAACGCCTCCCGGGCACTGAGCTTTCGGTCTCATTTCATTGTCGTGTGTCCTTGAGAAGGAGAAGCTTGGGGCCACCCCAGAGGGAATACTGAGTGGGTCAGGCCCTTTCAGGCAGCATGGGGTTCGAGTCCCACAGCCTTTTTCCTTCCTCAGGGAACTCACGTGTTTTCGCGTCTTTAACCACATATGCGCATTTATTTACTTGCCAAATTTATATTGACTGTATTTCCTACAGTACTTTTATAGTTTTGACTTTGAAGCTTTGCTATTTATAAACACTAGTCGCCTTCCTGAGTGACTTTACTAGTTATACTAATGTTTCTCTTGATTTTTTTTGGTTTTCAGAGAAACAAACCTCAAATAATGATAATTACGTCTTTACCGTTTCAATATTTATTTACTTTTTATTTATTTATTTATAAAAATATATTTTATTGATTTCAGAGAGAGGAAGGGAGAGAGAGATAGAAACATCAATGATGAGTCGTTGCTCGGCTGTCTGCTGAGGATCGAGCACGCAACCCCTGGCATGTGCCCCGACCGGGAACTGACCCAGGATCTCCTGGATCCTAGGTCGATGCCCAACAGCTGAGCCACGCTGGTGGGCACACCTTTTCAATGTTTATATCACACTCTCTCTGCTTGTTCCTCCAGATCAATGGAAGGCGAGCAATGGTAAAAGCTGACTTTCACGAGATGCTTTGGCACTGCACAGTTAGATCCAATGTTAACTCTTTGTTTGAGATAGGTACTTATTTTTTGTTATGTAAACGAAGTTTCCTGATATCCCTCTTTTTCTATGGCCAGCTCCCAAATTCACAGCCCTGTTATAGAAATCTGAGATTGCTCCAAGGAGAAATCATGGACCATGCTGATTCATAAATATTGGTGCCAGCTTTCTTTCCCACGCTGGAGAGTTTAGATAGCACGCTGTTTACCTGCTTCTTGAGGATTTAAAGGCTTGCCTGTAACACGGCCTAGGCTGGTGCATTTTTTTGGAGATAGTTTGTGTATCTATTACTACATAATCATTACCCCCAGAACTTAGTGGCCTGAAATGACAGCGACATTTACTAGCTCACGGTTGCTGTGGGGCTGGAATCTGCACATGGTTTATCTGGGTGTCTGCTTAGGGTGTCTCACAAGGCTGCAGTCAGGGTGTTGGCCCCCGTCCATCCCAAGGCTCCACTGGGGACGGCTCTCCTAGGGAAGGCTCCCCTCCAGCCCACCCAGCTGGTTGTTAGAAGGATTCAGTCCCTCGCAGCTTGTGGCACTGCGGGCTGGAGGCTGCCCTCAATTTCTTGCCATGTGGCAGCTTCGACAGTAAGTGAGAAGAACCCCAGAGAGCATGAGCAAGATGGAAGTCACCCTCTTTTGTAACCTAATCTTGGGAATGACATCCCAATACTTGGCCATATTCTACAGGATGCGCCCCCCCCCAATGTATATATACTTTAACAGCTGATAGCTCAATTGATGTTTCTTTTCAAATTTAACCCATTAGGATTAATAATTATTCAAAGTATATATATTTTTGGGACATCCTGTATTTTTTAGAAGTGAATCGCTGGGTCAAGCCTCACTCAACAGGAGGGACTCTCTGGGAGCCACGTGGACTCTGTTGACCCAGTAGGGAGCCTCCTTACAGCCGGTCAAGGAGAGATGGATGTCCAGGCTCCCCACTGGACATGGGTGGTGGATGGGGCTGTTTTTTCCTGTGATGTTTAGCTGGGGTAGGGTGGCTATTGTCTGGAAGTGTCCTGTCTTGCTAGGCTCTCTACTATGGAATAAATTATTTTTCTTCAATCATTTCTATCAAGAAGTGTACCAATGCTGAGATGTTTTCTAATCACTTAGGCAAACCTAGCGGATCCTGGTGAGGCTGAATATCTGCCCATGTGTTTGAGGGTCCTGTGTTTTGCTTCATTTGTGGATTTCATATTTCTGTTCTTTGTCCATTTTTCAATTGGCTTTATTATTCGGTTTATAAGAGTATATGTTAGGGATATGAGTGGTTGGTCGTATGTGGTTGCATCTACCATTAGGTTATTTATTAGAGTGGAATGAGCTGGACATTGCTGAGTGAGGAGATGACCACACCGAACATGATACATGCATAGTACACAGTCGGTGCTCAGCAAATGGTTACCAAATAAATGCGTGTTAAACCAATTAAAATCTATCACCCATTTGAACGTGGCCTGGGGCAAATCACACTCTGTAGGCTTTGTGTTATCTTGCCTGTAAAGTTAGCAAGAAGCGCTAGGAGATCTCTAGGGGGTCTTCATGCAGAATTCTAGTGGAGTCAAGTTAAAAAGTGTATTTTGACAGTGGCTCCGAGTTCCCCTGGGGTAGCAGATGTCCCTGGTATGGAAAATGCCTTGAAAGGTGTGGCAGAGGCAGTCGTGATCCCCTTCTCCAACAGTGAGAGAGCTCTACGCAGGGCACACATCTGCTTGGAAGAAAGACTACATTTCCTAGCCTCCCCTGCAGGTCAGAGTCTGCCTGGTGGGAGGGAAGCACAAGGTTTGTAGCTCCTTTTGGGAACCTTTCTTAAGAGACCCTTGGGGTGTGGTCTTTGTGCTTCTCCTGTACTACAAGCCAGACTGTGTGCAGGTATCACCTGGCCCTCTTTGTGTCGCCCTAAGGAAACGGGCCTGGGGAACCAGCACAAATGCTGATCCCCTGACTGTCGTTATTGCTGTAATACAGGCCTTGGTCTCTAACCCAGGAGTCCGTGTCTTCTGTCAGCGTCCATGACTCGTGGGTCATACCGGTTGTAAATATTACATAAACTGAAAGTGTGGAAAGGAACTTTTTTCCAGTGAGAACTATGAGAGATTCTATAAGGGAACTGCGGTCATGTGAAGTATAAAAGAGGGAAATCCGAGGAATCTGGAAGGACATTGCTGTGAGGCGACTTCATAGCCGTCTGAATTCTGATTCTCTCTAGAGACCTTGCACGTGGCTTGTTGGTGAGAGGAGGGAGCTGCACGACTCACTCTGCAGACTTCTGCTCGGAGAACAGGACTTGTCCTAACAGTACGTTTGATGAAGAAAGTGAGGCCTGGCGACGTGTGCGCAATCTTTTATAACGCTCTCTCACTTTACTCGACTTTTTCAATTAGTTGTGTCAGATGAAAGGGCTTCTCCTGAATTTTAATGTTAACATTTTCCCTCTGTCACAATAAGATGGCATACGGGAAATTCTGCTTTTAAGAAAAGGGATGTTTTGAGCGCACTGGCTGGCAGTGTTTTAGGAAAAACTCTGAGGCCTTGTCAGAAAGCCGACTCTTGGATTCTGTCGCTTGTCTCAGAGCAGCAGCAGGAGTAGCTGAGAAGCTAAACGGTAGGTTTCACAGCAAAAGAGCCGCGTCGTCTCCAGGCAGTTCGAGACATGTTTTCAAATGAGTAACACAATGGGGTTGGGAGGTATGTTGTTGCTGACCTTCACAAAGAATTACTGGCTAGTGGGAAGTAATTTATAAAGGGTAAATAACAAAGGACTGACTCCCTCCCTCCCTCCCTCCCTCCCTCCCTCCCTCCCTCCCTCCCTCCCTCCCTCCTTCCTTCCTTCCTTCTTCTTAAATCTATAGTTTATAACCCACATTTGTCTTGGGGCATAATGAGATCCCAGACCCATTCCTGACAATCAACACAAACACATGCAATTATATGCCTGGAACTAAAAACCCAGACAACTGGTTTACCAGTGGGGAGAGACTCTTTGAAATTGGGGCCCTAAATTCACTTTTGCTACAGATTTATATAAAGAAGGGCTTGCGACTGTTGCTAAGAACATTACGAATCTGAATTTGGACATTCCTGAAGGGGCACCATGCTATTTCTATTCCATCCACGGGTGGGCCTTTGGAGAAGACAGATGCCTCTCTTAGCCAAGGGAGTATTCAAGTCCTGCTTTAGCATCTGTAGACTAGAGGCTGCTAGGAAGTGGGAAGAGAGCATTACAGGAGACCTGCTGCTTTATGAAGACTCCAGAAAGTGGCTTCCTAGACTATAGGTCCCCTTTCTTGGGCTCCAAGCTCTAGACATCTGCCCCTTTTGCCTTGGTCCATGCCCCTCATCTGTGTGGACATGGGGACACGTCCACCCAGAGCCTGTCTCCCCTTCTAGACCATGCTGCTGGCATCCAGGCCCTCAGAGTCCCGTGTCCACATGGCTAGAGTTCACCTGTGGAGGCCTGTGGGTCTTTCCCCGGGTCATCCTCTTGGGGGCCAACCACGATGCTTATGCTTTGCTGACCCTGAGGGGTGCTTCTTGAGGGTGGGGGTGAAGAGGTGAGAGTATGACTGGGGCATGATTCTTATGCTGTTTGCACATTTGAATGTTATACATATAATTGACTCCACATCTTCTGTCTGTGTTCCCCTCTGTCAGACCCCTCTTCACTGTTTCACAGAAGGATCAAGAGTGGGTTTAGCAAACCCCAGTCTCTGGTCTGCTCAGCACCACCAAGAGCTGGGGAGTAGGAATCAGAGGGCTGAGGACAGGGTGGCCTTCACTCACGACAGGGCTTTTGCTCCTTGAGGTCTGGCTTCCTGGCTGTGGTCTCTGATATGGGAGACTGAATATACAGATGGACAGTGACCAGATGGCAATTAATGTAGAACTCTGACCCACAATCTGCGTGACCGTCCTAGAGATCCCACCCACTGTCTATAAAACCAGCCCAAGGAACCAGCTTGCTACCTGGAAGTCAGCTTGGTAGGACATCAGGACACTGTCTCTAGCAGCTGGTCCAGGAAGCGAAGCAGTAAATAACCCCTGTACCAGTAGGTCCCAAATGGTCAAGACGTGGTTAGTAACTGATAGCTTCCCTAATTTTGATCCCTAATTCCAACTGAGGACTAACCCGAGAAAACTAAATATGCACCCCGAACTTCTCACATAAGAGGCTGTGCTTCTAGTGAGCCCCCTACAGTGCCCCCTGCTGATGGCCTCCGATCAGGGCACCCTGAGGCCTTCCCTTTTCCCACCATAAAGCTCCCCCTCCTTGCCTGCCTTTGGATCTCTGCCTACACAGTGAGGTGGTGGCTGACTGCCTGGCTATACGGAAGCTCTGAATAAGTGGCCTTTGCCTACCCTCGTTTGGGTGGTCTTGGCTTATTTCCACGATTGCCGCCGCCTTTCAGATCTCCCCAATTCTCACGTCTAACCCAAACGCAACGAACAATTTTAAATGCTAAGAACTCAAAATACTTGTCTTTATTGTTTCCTTACTACATTGAAATGCTATTTAAAGTTTCCTGAGGCAGATGACAGGGATTAAAAAGTGTTGAATGTTGGGAATTCTTATAACATTGTTCTTTTTTCATTTGTTTCTTTTAACATAAATTTGACGTATACCCACCTACTATGGTGGATTTGCAGAGCTGAGCATAGGATTCCGGTAGGAAGTCAGCACTTGAGGAGATAACACTGTCTTGCGTGTCAATAGCCTCTGTCTGCTTAAGAATCGCGTTTCCAACAGCTGAGAGCGGCACATATGCACATGCAGCTTCCAGTCTCACCACCAGATGGTGCCAACACCTCTCTGGTAGGTTTTGCCAGTCACTTTGGCACCCTCTCTATTGGCATTTGGGAAAACATCGAAAAGAGTTGGTTGCTTATGCTCTTAACGCAATTAAGGTTTTCATTATTAATTTGGCTTTTTATGTAGTTAAAAAATGAGTATAAGCATGTAACATCCTTTGGAACGATTCATGCCAAAGAATCAAGCAGCCTGCGCTGAATGGAGAGCTTACTTCCTATAGCTGTCCTCACACTAATTTAATCTAAACAACTTTCAAACACTAGCTTCTACAAGTCAGATCTTGCAAAATTTCCATTTGCTTGCCCTCTGCTGCAACACTGACCACCATTTAATAGTAACACTTGCTCAGAAGCGGCAGCCTTTACCGCACACGCTAGCTCGTGGGGGGCTTGTTCCGCTGGGGCTGTTTGCAGCTGGGAGGCAAAGTGGGGGTCAGCGTCTCCATCTTCTTGGTTTGTCCGATGCACTTGAGCCAAGGGTAAAGCCATGCCCTCGTTTCCCCTGCCTCGGCTCCTCTTGTTCATGGTGTCTTCTGAACAAGAGCGATTGTTATTTCTTCTCCGGGGCTCTCTGGAGGCAGCAGGATGCTTTGCTCTGAAACTGCACGTCTCTTCTGGGAGATGGCCCCAAACTCACTGGTATCATATATGCCCCCAAAGCAACTGTAATCGGCTCATATAAACGCTTTAACATAAATTAAATCCATGCATAGGAGGTCTTGATATGCAATAAAGTGGGACCAGGGAATTTATAAAGTAATAATAGAGTGAGGGTGTCATACAGGTTCATAATCCTGCATCTGGAATTCTTGGAACAAGACATGCTTAGCATTCAGAGTGTTTTGAATTTATAAAGTGAATAGAGTGTATGTACCAGGCATTATATAATACGCCAGAGGGTCTAGGGCAACTCCACATAATTAAAACAGTATTTCTGCAGAGAAGCATAAATGTTCACATAAGTAGAATTAAAAAAAGACTAAATGGCCTCAGGTCAGGTTTTGCCTACAAATGAGTTCGGAAAAGCCCTTGGTTGTCGGAACTTTTTGGATTGGGGGGATGCAGATAAGGTATTGCGGGGCTGTATCAGATACTTTACATATGCTGTTTCATTTAATTCTCACAGGTGCCCAGTGTTAAATGTAAGGCTGTAAGAGTGTGGGGAACCTGGGGTCAGAGTGGTTAAGAAACTATCCCAAGGTCACACAGCAGAGGCAGCATTCAAACCTGGACCGACTCTAAAAGGCAAAATGCTAATTGCCTCCCACATTTACTAAAATTATGAAATAGTCTAAAATAATAAAAGCCCTTTAGCTTCCTTGCCAACTTTTGGCTTTTCACCCATATTCTGCACGATTCTTGAGTTTTGAGGGGTCCATGAAAAAGAATCTGAGGACATAGTGAACTCTCCCACCGTGATGGATGGAGGTCAAGGCCCTGCCCGGCACCTTCACAGGGCAGCCTCGCCTGGCGCCGGAGGAGGCAGGGCCGAGGAGCAAGCGGTTGACACCCCATATGTCAGACTTTCCAGCGGTTAGCATTCCGTGGGCCACTTGGTCCACACAGCTCACCAGCCTTGCTGCTGTCTGCAGTACAGTCCGACATCTAGCTGATGCCTCTCGCTTCCTTTCACATTTTTGCACCAGCCTGGCCTCCCATAAAGGGACTCTGCTTCTTTGAATGGGGACATCAGAAGTCACTTGGCTTAATCAAGTTGTCAGCAGGCCAGGGAGAAACCGTTGGCTTTCTGCGTACATTTTTCTCAGGATGGGAATGAATTGAAATAATTATATT
Organism: Miniopterus natalensis; assembly: GCF_054644295.1. Taxonomy (NCBI): domain Eukaryota; kingdom Metazoa; phylum Chordata; class Mammalia; order Chiroptera; family Miniopteridae; genus Miniopterus; species Miniopterus natalensis. The sequence goes on from NC_142090.1 coordinate 79,981,051, forward strand.
TTGAAATTGTCCTTTCAAGGTAATTCATGAACCATGTTCCTATTTTGCATGCTCATTACCCTGTTTTCTCTTGTCCCTTACGTCTTTCCCTCTTCCAAATTAGAATATTATTTGTGCTCCAAAGTTTAGGAGCATACAGATTTTTGACCCTTACGTTTTTTTCTTGTAATGAGAGCAGTAGCTTAGCAATTGCATGGCCATAAAACTCTTTTTATATGCCTGTAAAAATATTACAAGTCACAAGAAACCGTGTAACATTTTAATGGATTCTTCCAGTGACCTTTTATAGACTTTCAAGATTTGTTAGAAAAATGATTCATCACAGGTGTACCGATATCTGTATGTCATGCTTAAGTTACTTTAAAAATTCCCCTTATTTTTATAAAAATGAGTAGCAGATATGGGCGTTCATGCAGTCACACACTAGCTGCCCACCTGTCCATGGAATTTTCCTGCAACGAAGAGAGCACATTTAAGGGTTGCATTCCATGAGTTTTTTAAATATATTTTAAAATATATTTTAAAAAAATTGACTTTAGAGAGGAAGGGAGAGAGAGAGAGAGAGATCTGCTGCCTCCTGCACGCTCCCTACTGGGGATCAAGCCTGCAACCTGGGCATGTGACCTGACCGGGAATCGAACTGGCGACCTTTTGGTGCATGAGATGATACTCAACAAACTGAGCCACACTGGCCAGGGCCATTCCATGGATTTTAATTAGTGTACATCTGTGGAACTCAAACCTTTATCAAGATAGATCCATCACTCCAGAAAGTTCTTCCACTGTCCTTCCCAATTTCCTGCACTCCAGGCAAACTCTTTTTAAAGTTTTATTTTTATCATAGCCTGGCCAGTGTTGTGATCGCCTCTGGCAGGCTGAGGAAGCCAGGGAAGTCCCTCTTAGATGAACACTTTTAACTACAAAAAACACACAGGATTACAAAGAGAACCAATTGTGTTGAAACCAAATATCACACTGCTACAAATATTTCAAAATACTTAAACACAGGCACATGCTAATACATGTGTTTCTTTTGTATGAGGTCTAATACCTACAGTTTCAAAGTACTGATGGCCATAAATGATAATTCCAGACACAATCAGTCCTCATTATTTGAGAATTCTGTATTTCTGAATTTGCCTACTTGCTAAAATTGATCTGTGACCCCCATGTCAGTCCCCATGGTACTCTTGTCATTTGACCAGTGAAAAATTTCAGTCTCCTAATGTGCATGTGCCCAGCTGAGGTGGGTTAAGGTGAAGCCCTGCCTTTTGTAAACAACTGTCCTTTGCACATTGGATTTACTGCCACGTTTTGGGCACTTTTATGCTTTTTGTGGGTGATTTCACTGTTACAGTGTGATGCTAGAGGACCGTCTAGTGTTTCTTGGTGCAGGATGGCTGTGAGGTGGCTTAGGGAGAAGACAAATGTGCCCATAGCCATAGCTTCTTTCAGATGTGAGTCATCACGTTGCTGGCCACAAGTTCAAAGCAAATCAATCAGCTTTGTTGGCCACAAAGCTAATCAATCAACTATAAACTAGATACAGTGTCTCTAAGCAGGAAGCACCCATGAAACAAGGCTGTGCATTGATGGTTGATGACTGTGCTGTGACCTGAGGCTTGCAGGAATGTCACCTGTATTTCCAGGTCACCCTAGGAACAGAGGCTCAGTACTTGCTAATCGAGTGGTCAAGGCAACTTTGTAGAACATAACTGCCGTGAATAATAAGAATCGATTGTACCAGCAACAAATGCAATGTGGTGTGAAAACAGTGACAAAGACAGTTAAAAATGCAGTTATATTTTCTGTCCTGCATTCATAACCAAGAGGGGGGATCAGTCCCCTCGCACACCAAGACCCTGGGTAAGTGGCCCAATGGGCTGGATTTCTTATTGTTTTTACCACAATCAGCTACTCAAGGGCACAGACGCTCTCTTGCTGGGAATGGCACCCAAAGCTCTTTATTAAAGTTTTAGGAGGGTCAGTTGCCCGGGAACTGACCCCAGAAGCTCACAGAAGCACGCTGTCATTCAGATATGCTCTTACAGGCGAGAAAAACACTGCAAAGGTGAGGCTAAGGAGAGTCCCATGAGCCTGTGATGTAGCAGCCCCTACAACTGTGTGTTGGACAAGTTTATCCAAGTTTCTGATTCCCTAAGCTCTCCAGGAGTGCATGTCCCTGAGGGACTCAGTGCCCCCCTTGGTCTCCAAACACCTGTTCAATCTGGGGGTTAAACGGATTCTCCTTCCCCAGGACCTGGGGCCACTGCAGTTGCAGCTTGTCCCACAAGCTATCTGCCAACAGCAGCGAAGCCACCTGCAAGAGAGGAGTAAACGGAGATTATAACCAAGTAAAGAATCTACCAGCAAGATTACCTCTCTTTTTTGTGTGGTGGACAGACTCCAAGATGGTCCTCATGGTTCCTACTGTCATTCTTTGTAGGATCCCCCTCCCTTGGTGAGGGTGGGACCTATCGCTTGGTTCTAATGGCGTATTCTCAGACTATGGTGAAGGTGAGAGGATGTCACTCCAGGGATGATGGAACATTATCTGAAACTGCTCTGCTGGGGGTGTTCCCCCGGGGACTCTCCTTGTTGCACTGGTGACGTAGGCAGTCCACACGGCAGGGGCAGAGGGTGGCCTCTGCTGACATCCAGCCAGAGCTGGGTCCTCAGTCCTCCAATTACAAGGACATGAATCCTGCTGACCACCCAAGTGAATCTGAGAGCAGTTCTTCCCCGGTTGGGTCTCAGGATGAGAACACGGCCTGGGTGACACACCTGGGTTTTACCCTTGTGACACCCTAAGCAGAAGAGCCTGTTCAATCATGCCCATCCTCCTGACTCACAGGAGCTGTGAGATAAGGGATGAATATTGTTTCAGCTGCTGAATTTGTGCTAATTTGTGATTTAGTAATAGATAAACACACTTCCTGAGAAACTCATTTATTTATCTGGATGGCTAACACTTACTGCAAGCCTAGGGCTTGGGTTCTGGAGATGGACAGGGTGAGTCCTCTGCTCAAGGAGCTCCCAGTCCAGGGAGGGAACCAGACGTGCAAACAGACCCCGGCAGACCCACACGGAGGGCTGAGAGGGGGATGCCCCCGGCTGGAAGGGGAAGAGGTGCCAGCTCTGCGGGGGGCGGGGAGGGGCAGGTCCTCTCTGAAGAGGGCGATAGAGGAGCCGAGTTTTCAGGGAGGGGTTCCCCAGCTGGACTCCGTGGGAAACGGTGTGATGGTGGAAGACTCAGCGTGTGCGGGGCACAGAGTGTGGGCGCGGGGGAGCTCTGGGTGCCTGGGCGGCGAGGCTGGACAGGGAGCAGGATACGGTGGACCTGACAGCTGAGTGCGGGGCCGCAGGCCAGGCAGGGGTCTGTGTCCGGGCGCTGCTGTCCATCAGGCTGATTTTTACTCACAACCGCAGCAGGATGCATTCTTGGTGGCCCTGTCCTCTGGCCCATCGTTAGCGTGCTTTTGATGAGCAGTCTCTCCCTGCAGAGGACACCCTCATTCATCTAGCAAACGGGGCCCGGCCAGACCTTTGGCCCCAGGTGGCTGTACCCCACAGGGTTTTAGTGCTGGGTGGTAAAAGGAATGTGGTTGCTGACGGTCTCAGAGGGGAGCGTGCCCTTCAGGGGGGAAGCTCCGGGTTACCCCGACTTCGGTCAGAAGCACATGGCCCCTGTCTCCCCAGGGCAGGCCCTGCGCACCGTCCCAATAGGCCGAACTGCCAGCTCTCGGGAAGGGCTGGTCAGCTCCCACAGAGCAGTGTCTCCGGAGACAGAGGACTGGTCTCGTGGCTGTTTGTCCTGCTCTTTCTCAACAAGGCGGCTGCCGCCGGGTCTGCGGAAGGTGACTGGTTGCTTTTTTCCTGATTGCCTTTTGACTTGATACACACACGCCATCTTCCTAACAATGGCGTGGCACCAAGGCGTTTGTGATCATTTATTCCCCAGTCTAAATTAATAAGGAGGGGCGGGGTGAGGGTAAGAAGAGAGTTACAACGATAGAGCTGATAGGAGCATGTGGCAGCTGCTGGGTCTGAAGGCAATTAGTTGGCTGTCACTCTCGTGGAGGTTAGAATATTTATGAGCATGCATCGCTAATACATTGAGTCTAAAACGAGAGTGGCACTGTTATTACCAAACTAGAGGCTTGTGATAAAAGACCCACTCTAATAGGTCATTCATTTCAGAGCCTTTACAGGGCACCTACTGGGGGATCTTCTTAAAACCAGCGCCTTGTGTAACTCCCAGGAGGCAGGGCCCTGGGCAGAGCCAGCCCTCCTTTACCCTCCTGACTCCCATGAGCTGTTCCTCTAACGCAAATAGCTCGTCCTTCCTTGTTCATAGTTTAAAGTAGTAAAGCAATACCTATTCATTCGAGACAAATTTAACAAGACCATAAAGCAAGAAGAGAAAAACAGAATAAACGAAAGTCCTTTGTAATTATAATAGAGATAGACACTATTACCGTCAGGTGTAGAGCCTTTCTGACACACACACATGCACACACGTGCACACACGTGCACACACACACACGCACAAATTGGATCCCTCTGTAAACACTATTTTTCAGTCTTCTCTTTGTGAGGTATAACTTACACAGTAAAATTAACTGTATCTGGTAAGCAGTTCCGCAAGTTGACAAATGCGTAGAGCTGAGTAATCAGCCCCACAACCTTTAATCTGCTACTGTGTACTTTGCTCTGATTACAAACATATTTCTGTGTCACTAAAGGTAGACTGATATTGTTTTTATTCAATGCACTGTGTTTCATCAGATGGACACAAGCCTATTTATTTTTCCAGCGGAGACGTTTGCCTAGCGCTGGTCCCCGGGACCAGGGACAGACACAGCGTCCTCCCGCCAGCGCACACAATGTCTGCTGCGCAGGAGGGGTCGCCGGCTGCCTCGCTCACTAACCCCGCTGCCCACGCACAGGGGATGGACTCTGGTCCAGCGGGCGCTGTGGGACAAGGGGTTCTGGCTCAGTGGGGTCTTCTGGTTTACTGAGCTAGGCCCTCTGGGTCTCTTGCAAATGTCTCCAGCTCTCAACTAGAAGTTGGTGATTTCCAAACCTGTCTCCAGGCCAGACCCATCTCCTGCGATCAGAACCCACATGTTTGATCCAAAGACTGTTTCGAGCGTTGCACCTGGATATTGTGCAGGCACCTCAAATGCAGAAAGTTCAGACCTGCTCTTTCTCCTGAGCTTCTTGACTTGGCGCTTTTCACGTCTTCTCATCCACTCACCCGGTCCTGTGAGTCACTTCCCTCCTACCCACCAAGTCCCATCAATCAGCAAGCCTGGCATCCTCACTGGCTTCCTTCCCTCTCACCCTGAAGAAGATTGTTCTCAAAATTCTGGTTCTACATTTTGGGATTGAGGTGAACGGTAAAGCAGTTGTCAGCCTGCATATGGGGAATTTTCCTACACTTGTTGATTTTCCATGGACATATAAGCAGAGTTTAGATCCTGAATATAATTTGGCTCAAAAATATTCACGTAGAAATCCTACACTTGAAATGGTCAACACAACCTGTGCTTACACTTATTAAACTTGTCTCCCTAAAGTAACTGGAGCAGTTGAAGCAATAGCAGGTGGTTGACACTCCCCTGCGTCTCGGGCAGGGGAGGAAATAGGCCAGCACAGTAAAGCCTGCCCCTTGCTGCTGGTGAGGGGCAGGAGCCAGCTCTTCTTTGCTCAGATGGACAGGAGTTGGTGGTGGGGGTGCACTTGGAAAGGTCCGAGTCGGCTCCCCTGGTTTGTGTTACGTCCCTGCGATAGGATGAGGCCTTGAGGCCAACCTTGTCCGTTTGGCTCTTTCGAGATGGAAAAAGATGTGAACCCCATAGCTGCCCGTGGTCTAGGCGGGTTCGTTAGCACTGCCTCTGCTGCAAGGCCGGGCATCTGGAAGGGAGTATGCGGGGACATCCCGAGGCTCCTCTTCAAGGCTTCAGGTCATAAGTCTGTCCTGATGGGACTCGCTTCTGTATCTTTTCCTGTGCTCAAAGCTTGTGTGTTATCTGCTGAAAGGACATCCCCACTTGGACATCCTGTAGGCTCCCGAAACCCAACATGTGCGAACCCCTCCTCAAAGCCCCGTGCCCTGTGTTCTTCACCTCGGTGGGCAACGGGATCATCTGCCCAATTTCCCACGTCATGAAAGAAGTGTCGCGCTTAGCACGCCTTTCTCTTCTAGCGCACACCCAGTAAGTGGCGGTGCTCTGTGGACTGAACTCGCTGAGTGTCCCCAACACAAACCTTTCCTCTCCCTTCCCCCACTATCTGTGCAGGCATCTCTCTCATACCCCCCCGAAGGGTTCCTTCCCTCTGGAATGCCCCCCCAACCATTCTCCACGCTGTTACCACGGGTATCTTTTCTGAACACAAGCCTGGTCATGTTTTATTCTTGCTGTAAAACCGTCAGTGGCTCCCTGTTCCCCACAGGAGAGAGGTCAGAACTCCCGTGGCCTGGCCCCTGCGTCCGCCTCTCGATTCCTCCCTCTCCCTCTGATCCTCTACATCCGGCTGCACCGAAGCACTTTCATTTCCTCCTGCTCGCCATGCCTTCGGTCTTTTTTTTTTTTTTTAAAAAATATTTCATTGATTTTTAGAGAGAGAGGAAGGGAGAGGGAGAGGGAGAGAGAAACGTCAGTGATGAGAGAGACTCACTGGTCGGCCGCCCCCTGCACGCCCCCGACTGGGGATCGAGCCCGCAGCCCGGGCATGTGCCCTGACCGGGAATTGAACCGTGACCTCCTCCTGGTGCCTGGGGGCGACACTCAACCACTGAGCCACACAGGCTGGGCACCGCGCCTTTTTCATACGCAGGTCGTTGCCGTGGGAAAACTGTTGGTAACCCCTCCCCTCTTTCCTCCGCTTCCTGGGTCGTGGTCTTCCTGACACCCCCACCCCATGCCCCACGAGGCCCATAGCATCTGCGCTTGCACAGTGGGAGGCGTTCGCCGCTCTGCATTTTGTTATCTTTTACTTGTCATTCTGTCACCTACACCACGATGTCCCTACGCGGCGGGCCGGCGGCCTGTTCACACTTGGATTCTCTCGTTAAGCGTTCTTCCATGACAAGTGGCAATCTGGGCTGTTGAGCTGAATGGATGAGATGATCAGGCTTCAGGCACTGCCGGCCGTTGCCGCCCGCTCTAGCTGTGGCTGCCCAAGGGTGCCCACTCCCTCACCCACGCCCGCCTGGGAACAGACCCCCGGGGGTAAGCGGGTGATGGCACACACCGCCTGTCAGCGTCGGACGCTGCTCTCCACGAGCAGTTGCAGGCGAAGCCGTCTGAGTGCAGGATACAGCTCCCGTCCGACAGGCTGTGAGCCCCAGTGTTCAAGGGACAGCATGGTTTTTTGATGGATCAGACACATATGTCCCAAGGGAGGAAACAAAGCTGTCTGCGACCCTCTTCTGTTTGTTCTTGTTCTTAATTAACTCCCTCTCTGATCACCTCTTCATATCCCGTTTCTCTATCAAATCAGAAGGGTACGATTCTATTAGGCGCAAAGAATGATAAGATCTGCCGCCTAATTATTGCCAGAAGGAAGGTCTCCATGCTAACTATTTGAGAACCAAAGACATCATTTCCATTTTTTTTTTTTTTGGAAGGGGGCAGACTCTATAATATTTAATCAGCTTCTAGCCCAAAATTCTCTTGGATCAACTCATCCACAAGATCCACAGGAAAGTTAGATATTCTGAGATGCTTTAGATTTATTTATTTTTGATTGTTTGTGAGATGGGCATTTAATACTCACTGTAAAATTTGCCCAGCACCTGTGGGTGCCGCTGTTCATTCACCTGTCGATGGAGTGGCCCTCTCCATTTTCTATTAGCCCTGCCCCTGGGTTCTTACCAGAGCGTGGGGAGGGTGGGTTACACGCCATTCAGACTCCTGAGGGGGTGGTCAGCCCTCTCCGTGGCCTGGCTGACCATCAAGGCCAAGGCCACGGCCACCAGGAGAGCACACCGAAAGCGCTTTTCAGGTTGGACCTTGGTCCTGCCACACCATCCTCACCAAAGGCTGAGTCAGAAAGACTAGAATTGTGGAGGATTCCCAGCTTTCAGAATTTTGAAAATGGCTGAATGACTTCCCTACTACTTCTTTCATTATAATTTTTAAATAAAGAAACATTATGAGTCAGTCCAGTATGTGTGACAGGTAAAAGTGGGGCCCCCCAGGCTGAAGTCAGGACAATGGACAGGGTGGGGGCAGAAGGGACAGAGTCCTGCCGTCTGGCTCCCTTGGCTCGTCCCTCACAGCATCCTTTCTAGAAGGATCCGAGGAAGAGACTTCTCACAGGTGTCGATTTGTGTGTGTGTACTTGGCGTATCTTACGTTATGGAGACCACGGCTATGCCCCTCTTTGCACTGGCCGCTGGGAAGCACAGCGCGGATGTTGCAGGCGCTTGCCGGCATCTGCACTTGCCTGCAGGTGACATGAAACAGACCTGTAGACGTGAAGTCCAGAAGCCAGGTGTCATTTCTACCACGTTTCCCTCTTACTCTGATTTTCACTTTATTTTCGTTGACTCCTCTCTCTAACCCATGTGCGCACATTACCTCAGGTTGCTTCTGGAGCGCATCACTATATTAAACAATAACCCAGCGGGGAGTTTTCAGGGACCGTCGTGTGACCGCTCACCTCGTTGGGGTGGAATCCATCGACGGGCTCGATGAGCTGCCAGGGCTGGCCGCCTCTCTCCTGCCACTTCGTCACGACTGCAGGGGACACACCGAGCCAGAGCGTTAGAGCAAGGGCTGTGCCAGGCGGTCACCAGGGCTGCCCCTCCTGCCCCGTAAGACACCAGCCTCCCCGTGACTGCGCAGGTGGCCTCGCTTCCTTTTGTCCCGTCTCCTGCTTCTCCCATACAAATGTTAAAAAGAGAAAGGAAAGAAGGACTGGAAGAGAATCCTGATTGGATGTTAAGAAACCCCCAGACTAAAGAGACAACGGGAACTGGGCGAAGTCAAGTCCTCGGACAGAGCCCGCTGGAAAGCTGCCGAGTTGTAGGAATGAGACGTGAAGATGGTATTAGAGAGATGGCCTGAGCCAGGCCACCACACAGCCTCGGGCCCTCTGGGGGTAGGAGGCCTCTTGCTACGCTCTTTGATTCTCCGTGTTTGCAGAGAAGGTTGAATGACAACTTGAACCCGAACTTGTGCCTTTACTGGCTAAGAGAAAGTTCCGGAAAGAATGACAGTGATTGGGAGATCTGGAAAATCCACAGCAGAAAGCAAACTCAAGCTGATTAAGGATACACAGTTGAAACCAAGATCGTGGTCCTGGAGGAAAATGTTTATTAGGAGCCCGATATTAAAAAGGTCAGACTTGCTTATACCCGAGTTTCCTCTAGTGCTGTTTGATTTTGGCACCTGGGCTTAAAATTAGTCCAGGCTATTTCCATTTTGATTTGAATTTTATGTGCGTTACTGAGGACTACACCAAAAATCCTGGCCCTTAGAGAGAAGGGGAGGTGGTGATCGATATTGTACTTGATGGGACAAATGAACATTGTTCGGTCATCAGAATTAGTGACTGTTTTCCAAAATGAGAAGGGATGGTCATTGGTGCTCCCCTTGGAGCAACTGAGCATCCCCAAGGTGGGGATTCTGAAAAGAAAACTGGAACAAAAACATGAGGAAAAGAGAAGGGTATTTACTTGCCAAGTTTTGCAAGGAAGCAGGGGCACACCCTATGGTGGGGGGCGGTGGGAGGGGCCCACATTTTATTTTGACCCTACTCCAGCAATTCTAATGATGTCAGTGACAACATAGTCCTCTCTGCTCCCCCATTAGTAGGAAAATACCAGGGAATCCAGCCTTTAGAAGAACTGGCTTATATGGAATAATTGGATAGGCATTAAAAGAAATGCCACAGGTTACCAAGGCTACAGGCAGTCTATTCACAGCGGAAAACATCATTTTCTCACATGATATTGTGTTGGCCAAGGTTGCCAGTCATCACACATTTGCAGACATCAGCATTAACACTGAGAGGAAGAGTCAGTAGCTCATAGGCAAGAGTTTAAGGTTTCACCAGTATGTGACTAGAGCTAGACAGAGTGACCTTTTTAATTTATTTAATTAATAAATTAATTATTTTTCTTTTTAGAGAGAGTGGAAAGGAGGAAGGTAGGGGGAGAGAGAAAGAGAAACATCGATGTGAGACACATCAATTGGTTGCCTCCCACATGTGCCCTAATTGGGGTGGCCAGGGATGAACCTGCCACTCAGGTACATGCCCTTGACCGGGGATTGAACCCATGACCCTTTGTTGCACGGGCCAACGCTCCAACCATTGAGCCACACCGGACAGGGCCAGAGTGATGCTTTTTAGTTTGTGTATCTCAGGGTGAGATTTTGCCTTCTCAGAATAAACATAATACCAGACAGTGGTCCCTGTTTCTTCCCTGGTTGAGTTTAGAGTGGGAGGTCCAAGCAGGGGGAGCAAGGTAAGCTGGTCATTTTCCTTCCTATCTGGGACCATAATTCAGAGTAGGTAAACACATTCCTAACTCTTCTTCAGAAGGCCTGGATGAATGGTCATGAATGATCTCTTGGGATTTGGTGCATAATGTGTTTGTATATTTTTAAAAAAATGTTTTTATTGATTTCAGAGAGAGGAAGGGAGAGGGAGAGAGAGATAGAAACATAGATGAGAGAGAAACATTGATCGGCTGCCTCCTGCGCGCCTCCTACTGGGGATCGAGCCCGCAACCCCGGCATGTGTCCTGACTGGGAATTGAACTGATAACCTCTGGGCGCATGAGGCGATGCTCAACCCCCTGAGCCTCCCCAGCCAGGCATGATGTATGCTCTTTACCTGTGAAGTCAGGGAAACTCTGCTAATGACCAGCTTTTCAGAGAGCCAACAGAAACCCCTGCAGGAGAGTCATAGAACACGTGTGGCCCCTTAATGATCAGCAACACTCTCGGGTGTTTAAAAAGAGAAATCCGCATCCTGGTGGGCGTCCTGAAGTCACTGGTTGTTCTTACAAACAGGTACATGGCAGGACCTCAGAACCAGGCTTTCTCCTAAGGGGTTGCCATGGCAGCGGAGGGCAGCGGGTGGTGTTTTCAACGGTCAGTGTAAAGTGGCCTTGTCAGTCCGGTGGCATTTTCCTTTCTGTGTTTGAGAGACGTGGCACAGACGAAGATGAAGGACTTTACCCGCTCGGCTGCCCTTTCCTGAAGGGGGAAACCACTTCTTCTGTGTAACTCACGACCAGCTGAGGGTGAGTCAGCAAGAGACAAAAGGAGCCCTTGGAGACGAGCGGTCATTGTTCAGGGCTGGACTCAGGTGTCAGAGCAGAGAACTGGTCACTCTTGTGCCCACCCTCAGGGGACGGGACCCTCAGTTGCAATCAGAGGTGTGTGAAATGGTAAATTTCACCTTGAAAATGAGGCTCTCGATGATGCCACAGCGAGTTCAAATACAGTTCAGAAAGGAGAGGGTTCCGTGTGGCTACGAAGACCGCAGGTTTGACGAGTGACTCCACAGGGTCTTGATTTTTCATAAAAGGGGACCGCAGGGGTCATGAGATGTGTTCCTACCACGGCTGCTCTGAGGAACTCAGCGTGGCCCACAGGCGTGAACTTACAGTGAAAGGGAAGGAACATTTCCCCTCGTTTGTCTCGAGGCCTGGAGCTCGCAGCGGCGTCCCAGGCAGGGCGTGTAGGAAGGTCCACATCCTCTCGTGAAACCATCGCAGGGGTGTGTTACGTAGATACGGGCCCCGTGTTCGGGTGTGGGTGGGAGTGTTCAGAGTGTTCAGGGAATTGCCTGTAATCTCAAAGATAATAAAGCGCGGAGCCGGGGGCCGCCTGGAAAATGAAGTCCCTGCACACGTTAGATGACATTATATTTTCAATAACTTTATCCATGTTCGAGGTTGGTGATCACAGATCACTTGGCGGTATATTTGTTTACAGCAGGAATTCATTAATGCGTCTTTAGCTCTGCATCTTAATGCGAGGTTATTTATCAAAATGTCTCTCCCCATGAGAGAAATATGCATCACCCAGGCAGGAAATCTAGTTAAGGGCGATCCGTCTTGTTGAAACGATGTTCGGAGTTGAAGCACTGGCCTCTGCAGTGCAGACCACTCCAGCTAATTAACCTGATAGTTCCTGGTGGCCATCGCTCCCCCGGCTGCCTGGGCTGGGGGCAGGGTTGGCGAGGGGGAGGCGGAGACGATAACCTCTGGGGGAGAAATGGTCCATCCTTTGATACACGGCAAAGCTTTTCATTCGCATCGTCGCAGAGGGCAGTCCATCCACAGGAGGCCTTTCTCTTGTACAACAACTGCTTGGCAATGAACACGAGACTGGAAGGGTTAAGGCCAATACAAATAGTTTCTCAGAGTCAAGATGTAAAGGAGAAATCGTAGCACCGGTAACCACGCCTGTTTCTGTGGCCACGCCGCGGTGACCCCTGTGTTTGGACAGAAGGTCAACAGGGAGATGCTGGTGTTGTATCTGGGAAGCTGGGACACGGGCTGTCCACTCTGCCGTGGGCAAACCTGAGGTCCCTCCCACAGAGATGCTGATCAGTTTCTCTATGCGCAGGGCCTGGGGGTCTGCATTGTTACCGAGTCCCTAGGTAATTCAGTGCCCACTGTGAGAGGCACTGCCTCAGCCCTCACCCTGTCACCCTCGTCTTTAGCCCATTGGTAAGCAGGATGGCGCTATACTGGCAAGAACAAAGGCGACTCCACTCACCTGTTGGCTCCCTCCCACTGAAGCTTCTTCCAAACTGGTCACTGGCTCTATTGCATGCGGGTTTCTCAAATGATGGGGAAATAGGGACGATGCTGAGCTTTCACCTCCCCAGGAAGAAGGTCACACTTTATCTGATTTCAGTACTAGAGCTACTAGTGTGTAAGGACGGTCAGGAGAGACCCTGTCCAGTCTGCTGCCTGCTGGTTTATACCCGGCTGGGGCGGGCTCTCAGCGATAGCTGCTGCTTTTGTCTTATGTCATCACCAAAGCCGAGCGACACTTACTTTCTTGGAAGTCAAAATCCACGTAGAAAAGATCGAAGTTCGTAAATTTCTGGGTGGTGGCGATCTTTTTCAGTGTGTTGGAGAGTTGTTCTGCTCTCTGGATACAAAGGAAACAGGGAATTCTGTGATATCCAGACCTTGACTCTAGTGAGTGGATTCAGGCAGAACAAAGAAATGGGTAATGCCCCCCCCCCGCCATCTGCACAGAGCAGCTCAGCGCACTAAATTCTATTTATGCACAAATGGCCAACGAGCATACAAACTGTTAAACTTCATTAGGAACCAAATCAGGGCAAATTAAAGTAATAAGATACCACGTTCCCCTGCGGGACTGGGAAAGAAAAGATGAACAGTTGTGATAGAGTAGAACAGTGCCAGGGGATGGGTGATCCAGAATGTCAACTTGTTTAACCTTTCTAGAGAGCAGGTCAGGAAGACGGATCAAATCCTTGAACACGGCATGCCCTTGGACCCAGTGATTGTTCTAGAAATTTGTCTTAAGAAATAGACATGGTACACACACACACGCAGGCCCATCACGGTGCTATGTGTCACAGTGGCAGACTGGAAACCTATATGACCTACATGTCCAGCTCTAAGGGGTGAAATAAATCGTGGTACGTTCCTATGTTGTGTACTCTGAAATGATTACAAAATCAGGCTGTGGAGGAATAATCGATGGACGTCAGAAGGCATAAAACAACATGTATATTCTGACACTATGTAGGCAAAACCCCCAAAATATCTATGAAAGTAATACTGGAAAGACAGGTACACATATTAACTTTGGGTGGTGGGATTTGGGGTGATTTTTGTTATTGTTCTCTGTGCTTTTTAAAAAATATCCTCTGAGGTTTTTAAAAATGGACGTATATTTATAAAAAGAACTCAGTAAGTCTTTACAAAGAGATGATTCATTACCTGTGGAAAAACTGCGTGAAGCGCAGGTTCCTGTCAAGAAGAGAGGAAAGCTCTGGGCCCCTGGTCCTCCTGACACTCGGGAGAACTCAGACGTAGGGCCTAACTCGCTCCCTTCTCTCCGCCTCTACGCATATGCCTAGGACCGGCTTTCAAAGGGGTGTGTGTGTGTGTGTGTGTGTGTACACACATGTGTGCATGCGAGAGAGACACACACACTATACAGTGACTGACAGACACGGGGAGAGTGACAGACCCAGAGGAGGCAAGAGGAGAGAGACAGGGCACCCCACATTCCCTGCCTCCTCCCGCCCCCTGGAAGTCCGATGTTTCTGTTCACCAGGCTGGAGGCCGGCACCCTGTCAAAATCCCATCCCCTGTGACAACACCGCAGCAAACACAGGGAAGGAACGACCCAAAATGCCATCAAAGGGCCTGCGACAGTCCTACCTGTGAAGTGAGGGTCCGGAGGGTCTGGTTGGCAGACATCCAGCCGTGGCAGGGGCTGATCTGAGGGCAGGAAGACACCCCATGATTAGAGAGGGACATCGGGCGATGAGGGGACTGTGGCCTCGGGACAAGTCAGTGCCGGCTCACCTGAAGACAGCTGAGGAAGGAGTAGAACCGCTCGTAGGTCACGTCCTTGTTCAGCTGGCCTGGAAGACAGCGAGCGCTGGATGTCGTATGGGCCCGAAGGTGGCAGCCTCCCGTGCAGGAGGCTGGCCCCTTCAGGGACCTGCCCTGATTGTGCAGCTGGCATGGTCATGAAGGATGCCCTTTCTCTCTGAGCCCCCTAGAAACTCAGAGCCGGGGTGGGGAGGGGCCTTACGGAGCTTCCTTCCGTCCTGAGCTGTTGGTGTGGGCCAGGGGCGGGGAGCCTGTGGGGCCTGACCTCACCTGGACCCAGGTGGAGGGATGCAAGGGCACCATGCGGACCAGAGCACCACTGACAACGGACTTGCCGAGCAGCGGCTTTCTCCTGGCCATGGTATGGAGTGCCAGGTTCCCAGGGGGCACCGGGAGCATTCAGGGTGGCAGTTGACAAACCCTCCTGTCCAAGTTGCTGAAACACCCAGGTCTGACCCAGTTATCCATGGTGAGGGTCTGAGCAGCTGACCAGGCTCTGCCCTGCAGTTTGATGAGCTGCAGGCCTCCCAAGGTGCTTGGGCGGCCCCTGGAAGCAGGAGGCCAGCGCACCACATCCCTGCCCGGCCCAGGGGATCTTATCTGAGCCCTAAGAGTAGATATGCCCCACACTTATTTTTTGGTGCACGTTAGAGAGGTGGCTAAGAATAAAGGTGACAGGTGCCGTGTGGGGTTCATCCCGAGCCTTCGGAAACATCAATTGCAGATGCTGAATCTCTGGGGGTCACCTCTTGTCTTCTCACATGTCTCCCCTCCCTTCCCTGCTTACAGCACCCCCAGCCCCAGGCGATTCCACCTTCACGCTGTGGCTGAGACACAGAACCCAGGCTGTCCCGCTCGGAAAAAGAGGGGAACAGGAGGCCCCGTCTCAGAGCCAAGGGAAGGACTGAAGCCGATAGAACAGCTTATGTTTTCCTTACGCCCCAGCTCAGTTAGGCTGAAAGATAGATTCAATTTTCTTGTCACAGAGGAGAAATATATTATCTCTGTGTGCCCGAGCCTGGGAAACGGAGGCTTGTTGTCCCTGCTGCAGTTGCAGGGACACGCCAGGCCTCCTCGGCTCCCAGAGGCGTCCCATCTTCACATTTTAGATGAACCTCAAACCACTGGCTTTGCTTTTATTTCCTGGTACCCACATGGAGCCCCGAGCTCCACCTTTCTCCAGGATCCCGCGTTCCACCGCCGAGGCGGCTTCTGCTCTGTTTCTTTGGGTCTGCGTGTGTTTCTGTAACTTCTCTCCTTTCTGTACGTGTCCCTGCTCGTCTCAGCCCAGCCCAGCTGCCGTGACTGACACATTCAGCCTCCACCTGCACCCTGGATCCTCCATGTGCCCAAGGGGACAGAGGCTGAACTGAATTTTCTCCCATAACACTTGTCACCCGCTGACATGCTTTTGGAGTCTTTCCCCCACTGGGATATGCCTTATGTTGCTGGGATTTTTGACCATATGTTCACTGCTGGGCACACAGTGCCTAGAACAGTGCCTGGCACATGGCAAGCACTTAAGAAATATTGTTTTGAAAAGGCATTGTCTTCCAAAACACAGAAGGAAGAGCTGTGTGGCACCCAGCTTACATGGCAATGAGCTATGCAACACTTGGCAAGCCCCCTAACCCCTCTGAGCCTCCCTTTTTCCATTAAATGGAATGAATGAAAACATCGCTCTCACAGGAGTGTTTTAAAGATCAGCACGGCAGCCCTACCTAATGTGAATTACTGCTACTTTTATAATGTACCACATCCGGAATGCTAGAGACGCTATCAGAAACTTCTCGGGATCTCTAAAGCATTGTAGAGCCAAGGACTCCACGAGAGGGTCCAAGCAGGGAACCAGTCCTCTGGAGGACAGTGGTCTACAGAATTCGATCTGGCCACTAGGGGGCACTCACCATTGCGATTTGGAGAAATCCTTCCTTGGACTCAAGGCTTTAATGTCTCTTGTTTGGGCTTTATCAGCTCATTCTGGATTTCACCTTCAGTTAAAGGAGTTTCCTGACTGAAACTCTTACCTTTCAATTTGTCTTAATTCTTCATTAACTACTTCTGCCCTTCTGGCTTTGGCGCTGGTTCTGCCCACCTTTGGATACTGACCTTTAGACCCTGCCCCTGGGGATGCTTCCCTTCATCATTTCTGACTCATGCACTGTGATGGCATTTTAGGTGTATTCCTACATGATATGAACTATATATATTTGAACTCTATATACATTGACATTGTTAAAGAGTTAAAGTATTGTCGAAACAATACCGAGAGGATGGTATCTGTTGTGCAGATTGTCCCAGAGAAAGGTCCCATCTGGTAAGCCATATAAAATAACGTGGCTGCCATTTGGCAGGTGGGAATTCAGATACTTCAGAGTCTCCATGACCTTGGAGTAGAACTGCTCAGGAGTGGTCATTGCTCGGACTGTGTCAGTCTTCCTGTGGGTAAAAGAAACAGAAAATGCCTTACTGGATTACAAGGATAGATGTGTGCCAATTCAAAATACCTGGCCCCTGAGGTCCCCTTCCCCATTCCCACATGGTGGCTATTGGTGCTATTTGCAGAATATTTCTGGCTTCCATGTGATCGGGTTGGCCATATAACTGGTCTGGGAGCCTCTAGAAAGCTCTTGTTCTTTGCCATGGGTCTGGGCAATGTTCTAGACAGCAGTGACTTCACCAATCTGAGTCCTGGAACAGAGCCACATGATTCTTGATGGACATGTGGTGTGAGTGAGATGTTTGTTGCTTTATGCTCCTAAGATTTTAGGGGATGTTTGTTTCTGCAGCATAACCTCAATATCCTAACTGATACACATGGTTCATGGAATCAAAGGAGTCTGGTAGTGATGATGATTATTTGTTTGATACTTCAAGGTCTATAACTTGGTCTCTAAAACTTCCTACCTATATTGCAGTTAGGGAAACAGAATGTCACTGAGGAATGAAGTTACATTATGTGTTCACATTTCCTTCCATTCTACCCTGAATTTGAACTTTCCTGATAGACCGCTATTTCAGGCTATCCCCCTGCGACGCTGTCTGCCGATGGCAATTCCATTTTGCATCACTGCCTTTCTCTTCATAGCTGTGCTTGTGCTCTATAGACAATATTTTAAATTTTAAATTATATTTTTTCTTTTTGCTTCATAACAGTTAGTGAAAACAGAAAAAAAAGTTTTGAAAGTGGTTATAAGAGCATAGGCCTAAAATCAAAGAATTTAAGACAAAGATGGAAATCACAAGTGAACTGAGAGTAACAACATTTTAGCTTCAATCAGACATTTTTAAAATTTAAGCTGGTTGACTTATTTTCATTTGGTTTGGGGAAAAAACAAAAATAAGGAATGTGTGAACATATTCTAGAAATACATCATTGAAAGTTACATTAAAATTTCTTTCTTTTGAGTTATGTTTAAAAGGCAAGTGTAAATAGGATGGCTAGAATACTTTCTGGCTTTAATATGTGAATCTATTATTGTTTATATTTTTGCACAGTTGACTTTTGCAGACACAGGAACTCCTCCAGTTCGAGTTAAGATTCTAACCTGCATTAACCTGGGAACATGAATTCTCTAAGGTTTTCATTACTCTTTAGGCTCTAGATTGCTCGACGTTAACCTGAATGGAATAATGCTAAACATTGTCTTCTCTTCTGAGTCCTTAAAATTCCAAATTTACTGCACGATTCTATAATGGGTTGAACAGTATCCTTCAGAATGTGACCCTATTTGGAAACAGGGCCTTTGCAGATGTCATTAGTTAAGATGAGGTCATAGGGAATTAGGGTGGGCCCTAAACCCAGCAAATAGTGTCCTTATAAGTGGAGGAGAGGACACACAGACACACACAGGCCCCTCAAAGAGGCATCTTGACTCAGACTGGGAATGGGGGGGCCTCTGCGCCCACATTACCCCAGGCATAGAGACCCTGGGGCCCCTGAAAGTGGACGTGGCCTGAACATGCCTGCCATTGGCAGACTTCTTGTCCTTACCAGGGCCACTATGCCTTGATGGAGGAGGCGAGGGAGGGAGGGGGGGAGGGAACTCCTCTGAGCACAGTCCATCCCCTTTGCTGCTGGTTTCTACCATTGGGCAGAATGGATTCTTTCTGGGCAGCCCAGGCTCTGGGGTCAGCACCTGGCCTGATTTCCTCTCCCCTCAGCGTCCATCGGCCAGCTGCCCAGGGCGTCTCCTGAAGCATTGTCATCGCAGAAAAAAAATGCTTGGGGGCCGGGCACGCAACCTGTGTGGGGTGGTCCTGGCTCTATTAAGTAAAAGGTGCACAATTTATAATTTCTAGGTCCACTATAAAAAAACGGGACCCTGTCAATTGATGTGGCCAGTGTTGGCCACATTTCTAGCAGTTACCATGTTCTTTTCAGGGCTGCGGGTTGGGACGCTGGGGAATCCCTGTCATCATGCTTTATGAATCGAGGGCCTGAAGGCCACTCCCATTTCCCAGTGCGGGCCCTGCTAGCTCAGGGTCTGCTGCTGTAGCTCACTTGCATTTGCCCTGTTCCCAGCACATTCTATAGCTTTGTGGGCAGTGATCGGAAAAGCCCGAGGAGGCTGGGTAAGCTTAGGCCAAACTGAGTGGAGTTACAATGAGACCGTAGGTTCATCTGTGTTGCCTTTTTTCTTGAATTCCGGACACTGACGGCTATCTTCCAACCATGACCTTTATTTCAGTAACAGTGTCTGTTGAGCAACTGCACAAGTTCGGGGCTGAGAAGGAAGCACATCGTTGCGTTATGTGGGAAAGAGCAGGCCATCGTTGCCAAAGGAGGAAAGACAGAAGTCAAGCAAGTATCCCCAGACTTGCTCAGGAGGACTTCTTATGCAACCCGTTGCTGGCGTGAGCTTTTTATGCAATCACTCTGCTCATTTCGGGTTATCTGCTCCACCTTGACGTTCTGGCAGATGGGGAGGTGTAGTTGCCATCTGTCTTTATTTTTTTAACCCCTCCACAGGGCGTTGCAAAGTGGGCACCGCGGGGACATCCCACACTGCCAGCTCCGTTCTTTCTCCCAAATGCTTGCTGCTTCTCTGCCCAGATCCCGGCAGGGGGAGGCTGGCACCGGTCCTAGCTGACGGCTGCCTGCCCCTCGGCTGTTGGCAAAGGAAAAGCAGGTCTGGCTGGAAGGACCTCTGGGTCGGCAGGTTCTGCTGGGAAAAGGCAGTTTCAGGGGCCTGGGCTCTTGGAGTCAGTGCCTCTTTCTGCAGGTGCCTTTCACGCCGTGTAACTAGTCTGCTCTCTGACCCTCCGGGGGAACCTGATGCCGAAGCTGGAGGGTGCCAGCTGATCTGACCATCGGTTTGTTCTGTTTTGTGATGGGGCTGGGCGCTGAAGCTCAACGCTTCTCCTTCCATAAGAAGCTCGCGGTCATGAACTGTGGCCTCTTTGCCATTGGACCCCAGAGACTGGCACATCACAGGTGCTCAATTTACAGTTTAAAAAATGAATGGATGAAGGAAAGTAAACAAGGCCGGTGTGGACTGTGGGAAGGAGCACAGGACTTCATCAGAGAACCTGGTTTGGCTCTCAGCTTGGCCGCTCAATGCTCTATGGACGGATAAGCAAGTTTTTTAATCTTGCAGAACCTCGGTCTCCTTCTCTGTGAAATGGGGACAGTCATACTTGCCTCCTAGGGCTGCTGTGGGGTGAGATGATATAGTGAGTGGCATGGCTCTGGGCTCATAGCTGTTTGCTATTTAGTGGAGTGTCCCAGGTAGTCTGTGAAGAGGTTGGGACTTGGGTCCCCAGTGTGTACCCTTGGCAGACTTGGGGGCCTGGGGAGATCAGTAAACCAGCTTAGAGGGTGCCAAGGCAGGGGCTGGCACATGAGCATTCTGGATCACAGTGTGGCACCTCCTGCCCTGAACTCACTTCACTGATCAGGCCTAGGCTCTCATGGAGGTGTCCGTGAGTGCAAACACTTTAATGACATTGAACCGTGGTGTGTGGGAAAGCAAAGGTGAGGCAGCGAGCAGGAATCCCTGCTTTAGCACTGCTCGGGGTGGAGTCCAGCTCTGTCCTTAGTCAATTAATTGGGCAAGTCACGTAACCCCCTGTGCTTTCCTTTTCTGTTTTCTAAAACGGAGGGTGGGTGGCTGCTGGGAGCTGTTCAGGATCTGATGTCACCTTTTCTTTTTGGCCATGATCACAGGACAGATGGCATGCCCATATGCAGGGTATTCTTAGGGGTACACACAGATTTTGAGAAATCTTCCAAAATGTTGTGGGGGAATGAAGGCACTCAACATTTTGAAATCACTGTGGATATTAGCAGGGCAGCGAAACTACTTTGTTTTATGGGCCATGGGCAAAAATAGGATTGGCCGTGAAGCATGTGTAGTTTCTCTGCAAACTCTCTAAGACTGTGGCGTCTCTACCCCATGAGTCGGTGCCTGAGGATGTGAGCGGGGAGGCTGGTCTTATGGGGTAGCTGTGATTCTGCCTTATTTTATTGAGAAAGTCATGATTCTCAGTCTTGGATTCTTGGCTAGTAGAAGCAAATTTCTTTTCTAATAAAATGTGTTTTTATGGATTTCAGAGAGAGGAAGGGAGAGGGAGAGAGAGAGATAGAAACATCAATGATGACAGAGCGGGTCATTGATCGGCCGCCTCCTGCTCCCGACTGGGCATTGAGCCCACCGCCCGGGCATGTGCCCTGACCGGGAGTCAAACCCTGACATCCTGGCTCATGCATGGGTCGACGCTCAATCACTGAGCCATGCTGGCCAGGCAGAAGCATATTTCTTGTGATACAAATCAGAACTGATCATGACACACCCACTTGTTGTGAATCAGAGCAAAGAATGAATGGATCAGATGTTTGTAAAAGGGTCTTTCTCCTTTACAGGTTGGTTCTGTTGATTACACATGTGTCTAGGGCTTGTAAAGACAGAGAAATTTAACTCAGCAGCAGGTTGCTGTAATGGAGTGGCGTGGAGTGGAGAAAAGGGGAAACCCAGAGCCCAAGGATTTTCAAAGGCTTCTTTCTTAATAACTCACCCGTTGCAGACATCATTTCCGATCATGGCGTATATGACAATGGCTGGATGGTCCAACAGTGGGTTCCTAGACAGACTGAGAAGCCACAGATGGAAGCTGAGCGTCACAGACTTGGAAACACAGCTCTGTAACCAAAGTCACAGGCTGGGCCCATGAAAGATCTTTGCATGACCACCCTGTGGGTAACTTCTTGCTCTTCTCCTTTCATTCTAGTAGCACCCTTCCCGTTTCCCCCTTTCTCCCCTCCCTTCTCTATGCTCTTTAATCTACTTCCTATTAGGGAAAGACCATGTAAGTGCACGGGATTGAGGAGTGTGAGAAGTCTCCCGCACTGGGACACCCTACCATCTTCTCAGCATCTACGCAGCCCTTGTGGTCAATAGACACAAGTCAGTTACCTGGGCTACTTGTGTCCAGATTCATAAGACGACCTGTGGGCCTGCAGCCAACTTTGGAAAATTAAGGGTTTCCCAAGGTTCCCATGCTGGGCACCCAGGGCCTTGCTTCTCAATTTTAAGCCCCAAGTGAGCATACAAGTGTTTTGTCACTCTTAAACAGGAACATGAAATCCTTTTTGTCTTTTTGGCCAGATCTGAGTTTCACCCACTCTGTATGTATTTTTATGATTCTCTTTTAAGGACATATGCAAATGAACACTTCCAACGCTCCCTGGCCCAAGAAGAGATAATAATCTCCCATTGTTTGCAGAATGACTCACTGATGCCCGGTGCTAGTGAGGGTGGGGTAACAACAAAGTTTTCATTCATTTTTCAAAATGAGAAGTGTGATTTAAAAACAACTTCTTATAGCCCCCTTCCACTTACCTTCCTATAAGTCTCTCCAGGTTTTGGGAAGATGCGCCTGAATAATTAAAATGAGGATAATTAAAGTTAGTGAGTTCAGTTCAACACTATCAGGATGAGAGTCTGATGGACTGAAATCATGGGAGACGCGTCACTGGACAGTCTGAGGTCACCCGCAAAGTCCTCTTGATGGAGTAACATTGCTCTGGCATGCTCCTTAATGGGTCTTTCCTCGGCATTATATTGACATAATCCCAAAGTCTTTGGATTTACAGGTCTTCAGACATTTCCTAACATGAATGAGTGAACTTGCTAGCAGGCGTAAGGAAAAAGTATAGATCTATCACCAGAGAGAGGAACTACCCCAAAGATTAAGGATGAGTTGAGGTGTGAGAGGAACAGTAAAAAGGATTCTTTGAGGACCACCCATCTCCCCAGCGAGCCCCAGTGAAGCTGGTCTTCATGCTTACTCCCAAGGCTCCCCCTCTGGCTGGCCTGTGCAGGGTTCAGGTTGTAGAGTTGCGCAAAGCCACACAGCTACTAACTTGGAGAACTGCCATTCAAACCCTGTCCCTTCCGCCTGCAATGCTGAGCTCTGGCCCCCTGAGTGATGCTTCCCTAGGCTGGGAGGCTAGAAAGAGTGAACCCAAGTAGGGAGTTAACAATGAGTTGGACACGGCCTCTATCCCTGAGCAGTAGCGTCTCTGGGGTAGACGCATAACTGAGAACTGGTGCGAGGTTTAATGCAAATCCCACCCCAGAGCTTGAGAAGGGGGAACCCAATGTGATTTGGGCCCATTGTCTGGGCTCAGAGAAAGTGCCACGTCGAGTCCTAGACGTAGAGACTCCGGGCATTTCTGGCTGTCAGGTCCTTCCCGATGGTCCCCAGGATGAAGACGGAGGGTGGCCCCTGTGCTGGCAGGGTGCCCACCAGGGCTCACCCATCTCGTCGCTAGGCCCTTGGTCCAGTTCCAGGCCCATGATCTCAGCTGCCCATTTTTAGTAGCATCATAAATCAGGAGGTGTTTAATTCTCACTCTTGGATTTGTGTGTTAATGAGCTACAGAAACTAATGAAAGCTCAAGGCATGAGTGGGAAAAAAAATTGAAGGACCAGGTCAGGCCAATCATTTTCCTCACTGTCCAGAGGCAGCCGGGAATTCAAGGTGCAGATCACCCCCGGAGCTCGAGGGGGATGGAAATGAAGGCCTGCCGTGGCGTGCCGCGGGGTCAGCCCCTCCCGTGTCCACACCACCCGCCTCCCTCTGCTGCTCAGGACAGGATGGCAGGCCCACGTCGCAGGGGATTTAAAAACAGCGGTCACCAGCATCCTCTCAGGGAGAGGGGCCATGCCTACTCTGCTTTACCCAGATGTGTTTCTTCTCCTGGGGGGTCTTTGTAATACGAGCACTGCGTTTTCTCTGCTCCCAAGTTGTTGCCCTCCCAGGATTTCCGCTTCCCTTGGAAAGCTCAGTTTTTGAGATGATGGAATTAGTTCATGTAACGCCCTGTCTCTTCCTAACCCCCCTTCGTGTGGTTCTGCTAGCCCTTTGCCGGACCCGCCAACGCTTCTGTCTCCTCCCCCAGTGTCCAGTCTTTCGCCTCCTGTACTTAGACTTCTTCTCAGTGCTGGTTCTGCTGTGGCAGCTGCTGCCATCCCAGAAAATACTTCCAGACGCAGGTGGACCCAGGAGGTGTAAGCAGCAGAGGCAGCCCCAGCCGTGGGAGGTGGTAAAGCGAGGCCAGTGTTTGAAGAACTGGCACTGCCCTTGAGAGGGTCACACTCTGGTCTCTATAGTTATAGTCCAGGGAAATGGAACAGGTTTGACTATGAAACAAGGGCCAGTGGCCCAGTGGGGACTTGCCTGTCCCTAATTAAAGAAAGAAGAGGGTCCTTATTGGCCATCAAAGCCCTGAATTCGGAAGCATTTTGAAGAGCACAATGTGTAGAATCCAGGTAAAAATTTGCCATGAGGAATTTAAATTCGTCTTTTTCTCTAAAAATGTTTGTTTGCAATAAGCAGAAACATTTAGACTAATATACTGGCCATGAGCTCAAAACAGTGGGCACTTAATAACTGTTGGGACACTTTCTGATGATGTTTCTATTACTGCAAATACTTTCAGATTCCTAAGTGTGGTTCCGAATTCCTGCGACAAGCCAGATACATGGTTCTCCCGAACATGTATTTTTAAAAGAATGTAATAGCTTCCCAGGGTCACCCAAATCTGCCTCCTACTCTGAAAACCTGATGTAGCTTCACAAGCATCCTTCAGCCACGCCGGTCTTCTCTTCCCAAAGGTTACTGTGCCCTTGGAGCCTCTGTGCCCTGAGGCCCCATCGCCCTCTGCTTTCTGGATTCCTGTTTTTTGTGTTTGTGTTTTTTCCTGCAGGGCTCTCTGCTCAAAGGTACCTCCTCTGTGACATTTCCCCCCCATCCTGCAGGCAGAGGTAAGAGGCTCTCACTTCCACAGGCCTCAGCCTACCTCTTTCTATCATTTTACCAGCACCGTCACTGTTTCTGCTGTCGCCTTTCTTTTCCATTTAGCTACGATCCCCGTGAAGCCAGGGGTTTGTCTTGCTCACCTTTCTCCTTCTAGCACCTATGGCAACATTGGAGGGAAACAGGGAGGGGAGGAGGCCGAATCAGGTGGGAATGAGAGGAGGGGAGGTAAGGGAAGAGCAGAGGTAGGAGGCCCACCCAACGATGCTCCGGGCTGGTGATGAGACCACAAGTGCATTCAAGCTCAGGACACTCAGCAGCAGCGAGCTTTCCCCACGAGGCCCCTTACCTTCAGCCTTGAAAAGGGGCCGACTGAAAGGAGACCCCCTAGGACATCAGGAGCCCTGGCCATTGACAATGACATAAAAAAGTGCACACATGTTTTTCGGACACCCTATATTTACATTGGCAAAGTGCCTGATTTCTGAAAATGCTGAGTAAATAATTGGCCAGGTGGTAGGTGGGGTTGGCGGTGATGAAGGACACTCAGGGGAGCACCGAGTTTTCCCCGTTCAACTTTCTAGCAGCCCCTGAAGCTCAGGAGGGGCTGTTACTGTCCCCGTTGTGCGAAGTGAGCCCCATCTGGGTTTTGCAAATTCCAATGTCACCTGACATAGTTTAGGGACTTGGCTTTATTGGGGAAAGGGCAAACTGCCAAGGCTGGATTGTCCCCTCAACCCCATCATCCCACTGAATTCGGGGCCGATCTCTCCCATCAGGGTGGAGTGAAGACGCCCCATGGGAGCTGGCTTGTCTAGACAACCCTGAAGGGGATCCTGGGGTCACCTTGGGGAACTGTGCTCATCCAACCAGGGGCCTCACTCTGCTGTTCTGTGAGGAGCTGGTTTTGCCCCCCTCCCTTAACCACACGGCCACCTCCCGCTGGCCACTTTGGTGCATTGGAAGCTGTAAGGATCCCCCCTCCTCCCCGAATTGGCTGATCTTAAAGATTGAGCAGGAGCCTTGCTGTGCCCAACCCCATGCCAGAGAACTGGTACTCGAATTATAGGTGACTTCGACATTTTATATTTTAAAATGCTTTATAATCACCGGCAATGGCTCATGGTGGGGATGCCTATAGACAGGTTTGAGATCTTGCACCTAAACATCAAGACCAAAATAAGAGCTGTCCCTTTAATTCTGACTCTCCAGTTTTCAAGAAACGCTTTAACATTCCGCTCCACTCTTCCTCCCCCTTCTCCTCTTTTTCCCTAATAATGAAAACTAAGTGTAGCCATAAATGTGCAGGCCACAGAGGGCTGACTTTTCCTATACCTAATGGAAGCCTTGGAGAGCACTTGGAATCGCTCGGTGCAGGTAGTCGGGGTACATGCTGCACGATATGAAACGAAAACCCATAGTGAGGAGGAGCCTCTGAAACCAGGCAGAGGGGCTGGAGAAGAAAACCCGAACATTAAAGGATCAGGAACTCGGAGGAACGAAGAAAAGTCCTCTTAGAGTCACATCCCTACAGAAACAGTCAAGCAGTGCCTCCAAGAAGTTACACCAGACAAAGTGTCCATTCTTTGAATTCCTAAGGATTTAAAGAAAGAAAGGGAAGCCTGGCCAGTGCGGCTTAGTGGTTGAGTGTTGACCCATGAACCAGGAGGTCGGGGTTCGATTCCTGGTCAGGGCAGATGCCTGGGTTATGGCTCGATTCCCAGTAGGAGGCGTGCAGGAGGCAGCTGATCAGTGATTCTCATCACTGATGTTTCTCTCTCTCCTTCCCCCTTCCTCTCTCTGAAATCAAGAGAGATATATTTAAAAAAAAAAAAGTGGGAGACTTTGCACCAGAGGGGAGGGCAGAGTCTTTGCAGTGACCTTGATTTTGCTTAGTTCTGTTCTGCTCATGCTCACTCGGGTCTTGCCTCCTAAGCCTCGAATGCCCTGCACCTTGGCCTTTCTGGAGCTTTCCTGTTGGACAACTGACCTGCTCCTTTGTCTATGTCTTGACTGTGTCTTGTTCTCATTTGCTGTGGGGACAAGGCTCTAAGCCCAGGGCAGCTCTAACAGAAAGAGAGACTGTTCATTTTACCCCATGGTCCTAGTTATGTAATTCTCAGCTTTTGTGGTACTTATGAAATAAAGTCAGTCCTTCAGGGCACATAGGCCAAGGCTTTGGCGGAAGACTACATACCGTTTTTGGAAAGATTCTGGTAGTCTCTGTGATTGCAGCGGTTTCTTTTCCATAAATGAAGGTAAATAGAGTTTTCTTTAATTCTGAAACACATAAATATGTGTATACTTAATGTTGGGATATTCAGGTGATGAAGTTGAAACAAAGATGTTTTTATTATGACTTTTTAAACTGGGGTGGAAATGAACTCAGGAAATCAAATCTCTGCAGATGCATTTTCTCTAAACTATCACTGCCTAAGTTATTGCAAGAAACAGCCCCATAAAACGATTGTGTGGATGTGTAACGATTGCGTAAGACCAAACTCTTTTTTCTTAAGAAGACCTCCAGAGTCACCCCTTCGTAATCTTTTTACCAGACACTGCTGTAAGTCTCTTGAACAATTGGTCATCTTTACCATCTCTGTATTTTGAACATGACCACGTCCCCTTTCATCTCTCAATTGCTGTGAAGCTGTGGCAGACACTCTTGTCCTTTATATCTGTCTCCCCTTTGCCCATTTTAATAGATGTTTCAGTAGGACATATGTTTGCTCAAAATGATGACAGCTTTCCCAGCTTCCCTTGCAGCTAGGTGTGGCCTCTTCACTAAGTTCTGGGTAATGAGATGGAAGTGGAATTTTTCAGCAGCAGTTTCAGGGAATGTTTCTTAGGACACAACTGGCAGGTTTCTTTGCTCTTTCTTTGTCCTGTTTACCATTCTGTTGCCCAGAATAGGAATGCTGTCATTATAGGCTGTGGGGATAAGTTCTCCACTGGGAAGGCAGGAGTGAGCTGGGAAGACCCTGGATCCCTGAGGACCAGTGGACTTGGGCTCCCATACCAGACCTGGATTGCACATCTCTGACCTTTCATGTTTGAGAGAAATAAACTCATGTATTATCTTATTTAAACCACCTAAACATTGAGTCTCTCTGTTACCTGTGGCTGAATCTAATACTAATGGACACAGAATTTACAGACAAATTTGTGACCAGTATCAGGCTATAATTGCCCTCATTTTAAGTCATTTTCTTGGCTCCCCTTTGTCCCCTCTTTGATTTTTTTATTTTCTTTGCCAAGCTTTAATTTAATTTAAATTCAATTTAATGTTATATTCTCTATAATGTTATTGGCTTCCTAAAGTCCTTTTTGAAACAAGACCAGATATAAACTAATGGGTAATGGCTAAACTCAGAAGTATTTGATCAGCCCTCCAACATATTGCATCTTCTTTTCATTATAACAACTTCAGATCTCATAACCTTACATAAGTCACCGTTTATTTTTAAGTATTGTGTAAGTCTCACTCATATTATAGTGCTGGCCAACTGTCTCGGTGCTTCAGAAAGGGAAGCATGTACCAGGTTTGGATCCTTGGGATGCGCTGAAAGTGTATTCTTTCTGAAGCCTCAGAAAACTTACAACATTTCTTAATAGAAGACTAAGATGTCCGAGCAATAAATTAAGTATGGGATTTTGCTCTGTGGTAGAGTTTTAAGGTGAATGATTTTATTTTATTTAGTAAAAATCAAAGCTACTGATGCACAGAGTATTAAAATAATCAAATTCATTTTACTTGAGCGATGTTTATTGAGTCTTACTATGTCCCAGGCACTGTTCTAGGCACCTGGGTCATATTGGTAAATGAAAAGAACAAAGACCTCTGTCCCTGTGTTGTTGACATTCTAGCAGGAAAAAAACCCCACTAAATATCATGAATAAGCAAATTATAGAGGATGCTAGAAGGTGATACATGCTATTAAAAAAAAAAGTGAGGAAACTGGGATTAAGGTGGTCAGAGCAAACCTCATTGAAAAGGCAAATGTGAACAAAGCCTGATAGAAACAAATAGTTTAAGAGTGATGACCAGCAACACCACATTCCTCTCCCTTCCCTACTTCTCCGTTCCTGAAGGTCACTAACTTCAACCTTAACTGACCGAGTCTTTTAGTATTTTCTTCCTTATGTCTTCATGTCATACTTTCAAGGCTACTTCTTGATTTTCAGTCTTTAGTGTCATCTACTCATTTCCTGCCACAGAGAGGAGGACTTCACTGCTCACAATTGATCTACGATTATTTTTTCTTCCCTTCACAACTCTTTTACTTCCCTGGAGTTAACAGTTGCCTTTTGTTTTGTTGCTTAATTTCTAAGTATTTATCAGCAATTCACCCTGAAATATTTTACAGTTGTTTGGGTCCTTTTCAATGCGCTCTGATGTATCAGGTAGTTTCTGAATTTCGTTTTCTCGTGGAACTCTCTCCTGGAAGCCCTTGACCTGTGTCACCGGGACTTGGCACAGGGGATAATCTGGGAACTCCCTTCCTCATCGTCACATCTTCCTGGCTTATTAGGTGGGCTTATTCCCTGAAGACCACGCTTGCCTTGTTTGGGGCACAGAACGCTTTTAGTTACTTTTGAAGGCTGTGTGGGAAGTAACATCATGATTAGTATTTCTTTAGCATTTGCATATCTAGAAGTGTTTTTATTTTTTGACTTGATACGAAGTGTAAGGTGGTGGGGTATTGTTAATGAGATGTAGTGTGGGCCCAGAAACAGGGCTTACACCGCAAGTGTAGACCTAAGTGGGGTCAATAGGACTTGCTGGGATAAATCAAGTTGAGAATGAGCCATGTTCACTTGCTCTCTGAACTCCTGTGATCTCATAGAAAGGTATCTCAGACAGACTCATCCAGGACACCCTACATAGCTATTTAAAAAGCGGGTTCTAGTGTTTAAGAGTTACTATGTAATAATAAACACAGATTTCTAGTACAGGCAAGTGTTTTGATAAAAAGGGAAAGTTCAACACATGATGAATCAGCTTCTTGCTAAGCTACTGGTGGGAAG
The DNA here is from genome assembly GCF_054644295.1 of Miniopterus natalensis. NCBI lineage: Eukaryota > Metazoa > Chordata > Mammalia > Chiroptera > Miniopteridae > Miniopterus > Miniopterus natalensis. The sequence continues at coordinate 80,010,923 of NC_142090.1, forward strand.
GAGGGAATGAGCCTCTGGGACACCACAGCGTGCCTCTCACTGACAGATATGGCAGATCAAAGTTAGGAGTATCCTATCCTTAAATCTCGGCTGTCCTGGGACTTTTTGACCAAAAGGGGATGGCGGAAGTGACACTATGCTAGTTCTGGCCTGGCTTTTTAAGACACCTGTCAACTTTGGTCCCTTAGAACCCTGACACCCCATGTAAGAAGTCTGACTACCCTATTGAGATATCATGAGAAAGACTGTACAGTGGAAGCAACCAAGGTGTCCTTTAATAGGCGAATGGATAAGCTGTGGTGCACCCATACAGTGGACTATTACTCAACAATAAAAGGAAATGAGCCATCAAGCCGTGAAAAGGCACGGAGGAACCTTAAATGCATATTACTAAGTGAAAGAAGCCAATCTGTAAAGGCTACCTACGCTGCGATTCCAACTCTCTGGCATTCTGGGAAAGGCAAAACCGTGGAGACAGTAAAAGATCAAGTGGTTTCCGGGGTCTTGGAGAGACGGAGGAGGGATTAAAAAGTGGAGCACAGGGTTTTGGGGGCAGTGAAGCTAATCCGTATGATACTGAAATGCTGGATGTTTGTCATTATGCATTTGTCAAAACCCAGAGACTGTTCACTACAAAGAGTAAATTACCCTGATGTAAACTGCGGACATTAGTTAAGAATGTTGTGTCAGTATTGACTCTTCATTTGTAAGGAATGCGTCCTGCCCATGCACGGTGTTAATCAGAGGAAACTGAGGAGGAGAAGAGCGAGTATAAGGGAACTCGCTGGACTTTCTGCTCAGTCTCTCTGTAAACCTAAAACTGCTCAAAAATTAAAATCTATTTTAAAAATAGCCCCTACTTGGAAAGGAAGAGGGACCCAGCTAAGCCCAGCCTTCTCGTTGCCCCCTCCCGGGCACAGGTTATGTGAGGGGAGCCATCCGGGGCCTGCAGCGCAGGCTCCAGGTGAACAGCACTGAGTCACCACGGCCAGTGTCGGGCGGAGCCGAAGAGCCGGCAGCCACGCTCTGGCTGGATACCTGACCCCGAACTGGGAGATATGAGAATAATTGTGATAAACCACTGAAGTTGAAGTTCTTTGTTATGTAATGATAGGTAACCAGACGGAGGGTTACAGAATTCTAGGTAAAAACCATTTGCCCTCAGAAGTCGGAAAGAATCCGCCCATGGGCGCCTGGCCGCCCGTGTCTGAGCTGTTCTGCTCCTTGATCCCTTGAGAAGCTGCAGCAGCATCTCGTTCCACTCGTTCTGAAACGTCACCTAGGCTGGTCTCTAATTTCCTAGTTTTTCTGCCCTATGTTCTTTATCTATGTCTTTTGCTCTATTTTCTGGATGATATTCTCAACTTTATCTTTCAACTTTGCTGTGAAAATCATCCTATGTCACTAGTATAATTTCCAAGTGATTGTTTTGGTTCTTTGGATGTTTCTTTAATTTTAGCATAATGTTCTTGTTACATCAATGAAATATCTTCTCTTATCTTTTCGAAGATGTTAACTTTAGTGCCTTTTATGAGTAGGATATTAAGTAGAGGGTTGTTGCTGTTTTTTTTTAATTTCCTCTTAGTAAACAAAGCTAATGTCTGTTCTCATGAAGTTGTTTCTTTGTCTTTGTTTTTATATCGTGTTTCACATTCCAGGCTTCCCTCATACCTATTACCTTTGGTTATCCAGCTGCTTCTCCAGCAACCCTTCAACCAATACTTCTGTGTTTGGCCTCACCTCCACCTCGGGCGCAACCACATGTACCCGGTTCCCAAGTCTTCCGGGGGTCCTGCCAGGTAATCCGGGTGCTTCTCCACCTTCCCTCCTCCCAGCTTAGGCCGCACCGTGGTGCCTGGGCCGGCGAAGTCAGTTACCCCTGCTCCTGGCTCCCAGCATTTTGAGGCCGTCAGCTCTCCCTGCTCTCTTTGTCTTTGTGGACAAACCCATTTGCTGTCATTTCACTGGGCTTTCTCAAGGGAGAGAAGTGAATCTTTGTTCAATCTGCTCTCTCACCCAGAAGCCTGGATGGGATACTTTATATACCGCATTGTTAATGTCCTCTACTTTGACTATTTTATTCTGTTTTGAAAATGTAGATGGGAAATGGACATCAGATCCGAGTTCAACCCTAAAATAATTTCACGGTCAATAAAGAGGAGTGATTTTCCTTTGGGAAAGTGATTGTTACCAATATTTAGCCACACATGTATTTTTGATAACGCTAAAAACAGAATTTATGTACTGAAACATTGTTTTGTTCCTGACTTGCTCATGGAGAGTAAATAGTGTGGGTATTAATATCATGGATACAGTCAGTTGCACATTTCATTACAAGAATATAGAAATCTTTCCATAGGCGAATAGCTTCATGAACGTTTCTGGCCAACTAATATTTTGGGGTTAAAGGTTTTGTACGAGGCACTAGAAAGTATTTCATGTAATCAAAGATACTGTTTTCTTTTATCCCCACCTCAAATGCATAATCTCTCCTATAAATTCTAGGAATTGCATTTGTCAGGGAGTGCTCAGGAATCCTGAGAAGACAGAGGGGTCAATGCATTATTTTGAGAAGGCTATAACACAATATTCTGAGATGCCTACAAATTGAGAAGATTGCTTAATAGAAAGTTACCTGTACACAGGACCATCTGAACTTGAATTAATAGGATACACAGGGGACGCTGAGCATAGTACGACTAACAGTGATGACCATTCTGGTTTTGAATCCCTCTCCTCTAGCTCCCCTGTTCTTAGTTGGATTCGGGTTTCCCAGTGTGATTTTTTTTTGTCTTTTCTTTTTCTCTCTGTTGTACATCAAGACCCAGTCCCATGGGCTAGTAGGTGAGGCGATGGCTTTGGTCCTGTGATCTGAGGGGTACAGATGAGGAGTACTGGAAGTCCTTGTCCTCACACCACCTCCAGTGCCCAGGGTGCTGGTGATGTCAGCATAGGGAGAGGAATTGCAAGTACAACAGATTAAATCCTCAATTTCATCAGCTCCCTCTACTGTGGGTCCCGGGAAGTACAGCACTGCCTGTGAGGACACGCTGGTCAGATTTTGCTTTTTAATAACAAAATTCAAAATAGGTGAGTCTCGGGCACAATGTCTGCTAGTTGGACATGGGCTCAGATAACACAAAAAAACTCTTTCTCAATTTCACTATGACAGAAAGAAAAACAAAACAAAACAGGAATAAAATCAAGAATGAGCCTCAAGAATAATGCAGAGAAATTAAAGGGGTGGATTTAGAGCTGAGAAAACGATCTCCTCCTATGTTGACCCAAAGCAGGACCTACCTGGAGAGAGCAAGCCCAGAAGCTTCCCAGACGGCTTAGCAGGTCGGACATTTGGGGATAAACCTAGCAGGATGTTGTTCGAGCGACAGTGATGTATCCCAGTAAGTTTTCTGAGGCTATTGCTGACTCTCTCCAGGGGCACAGCTAATTTGGGTATAAACTCTGAGGTCCTATGGGGGTGAATCTTAGGGGATCAGTCACAGAGCCGACTGGGGCTCGGACAGCTAGCAGCAGGGCCAGAGAGAGACAGTGGTAATATTTGCTGTGCAGGGTTAGGGCCGGGGAGTGGTTAGGATAGAACTGGAAAACCTAGAGACAGAGTCTGGTGGGGGGGAAGGTGGGGTGGGGAGACACTAAGCAAACACTTATTATGACACGCAAGGTGACACTGGCATTGAGGGAACACAGTGGGAACACAGGAAAGAATCATGCTGTCCGCCGGTTGAAAGGAACTGACCCGAGTGGAGAACATCAAAGACAAGGATGGGGGTAAATGCCTAAGATGCTCAGCCTCACTGGTAATCGGGAGGTTACGTATTAGAACAACAGTAAAAACCGTTAGGTGGGAAAAATTCAGAAGGGGGGACAACATCCAGTGTTGGCAGAGGCACGGGGAACAAGTGTTCTCATAGACCATTTGAGAGAAGATCAGCTGGTACAGCCCTATTGGAGGGGTGATGAAAATTAAAAGTGGGTATGTTCTGATCCAGCCACGTTTTTCTGAAGAAATCCTCACAGTATCTGTGCAGAGCGCTATAGGATGTTCACTGCAGCTTTATCAGGATGATCAGGATTTGGAATTAAGTGGACTGCCCATCGACAGGAGGCTGAAGCAACCGTGCTATGAAATATCTCTCAGAAATGCACTCCGCCTGAGAAGAATTGTTAGGGCGAAGCACTGATTTATAGCGTGTGTATGCACAGTGTGATGTCATCGATGGCAGAATCCCAGCAAAGCATTTATTCTGTGCAAATCATGTAGGAGGGCTCTGGATGAAATCACACTAAATGGATAACAAAGCTTCCTTCTGGGAGAAAGGGTGAGATTGGGGGAGGATTTCAGCTTTTTACTATACGTGTGCCTGGTATTTTTAAATATTTAAAAATGAAAATATATTTACGATTTGAGTAAATACATTAAAAAAAAAATTAAAAAATAAGTACAGTCGAGGGGGAGGTCATCCCAGGTGGGGAGATCTGGGTGTATATGGTGGGAAGAGTCCTTTGGCCCAGAGCTGCAGTGTCCCTAGTGTCCTTCCTGCCCCAGGGCAGAGCCCCAGATGCCGTGTCCCATCGCTTCTCGCCTTCTCTGGGACGTGTTCCTCCCTCACCCACCACCCTCTCTCTTTAGGGTCTTCCTACCACTAGGCCTGCTGAGGGATTTCTCATCTAAAAATGTCTCCCTGGTCTTTTATTCCCCACCAGCTATTGCCCTATTTCTCTGCTCCCTTTAATAGTAAAACTTATTTTTTTTAAAAGAATGGTTAATTGATTTTTAGAGAGCGAGGAAGGGAGAGGGAGAGAGAGAGGGAAACAGTGATGTGAGAGACAAACATCAGTTGGCTGCCTCCTGCACTCCCCCTAGCGGGGATGAGCTCTGAATGGGAATTGAACCGGCAACCTTTCGGTGCACAGATGAGCCCAACCACCTGAGCCACACTGGCCAGGGCGAATAGTAGAACTTCTCAAAAGAGTTGTTTGTGCTCAGCTGCACTTCCTTGGTCACTTCCTTGGTCACTTCCCTCCCTTCAGGCTTCCATCACCCCACTGGGCCATCTCTGGTCCAAGTGGCCCCATGATCACTGTCCTGCACACCAGTGGCCTTGCTCAGTTCTCGCCCTCTTCTGCCTTGAGCCGCATTCGGCTCATAGTCCTGTCTCCTTTGGAAACACTCTCTTCTCTTGGCCTCCGGGACACTAAATCCTTCCAGTTTTCTTCCTAGTGGGAGGGCTGCTCTTTCTCGCCTCCCTTCCGAAACCTCTACACATTGGTGTCCCCAATCTGCCCTTGGCCACAGTTCTCCCTCACTCCCTGGAACAGGAGTTCTCAATTTTTTGCTCTCAGGCCTGCTTTACACTCTTAAATTTAATGAGAAACCCAGAGAGCTTTTGTTTATGAGTGTTACAGCTGTCAATATTTATATATTAGAAATTAAAACTTAGGAATTTGAAAGAACATTTCATTTTAATTCATTTAAAGTAATAATGGCCCGGCCGGGCGTGGCTCAGTGGTTGAGCATCGACCTAGGATCCAGGAGATCGGGGTTCAATCCCCGGTCAGGGCACATGCCCAGGTTGCAGGCTAGGCAGCCGATCAATGACTCCCTCATCATTGATGTTTCTATCTCTTTTTCTCTCCCTCTCCTTTCCTCTCTCTGAAATCAATGAAGATATGTTTAAAAAAAAAAATGCTTATTATATATTAACATATATAACATTTTTCCTATAAAAATATATTTTCCAACCCCCAGTTAGAAGATTATTTTACCGTTTTTCAAATCCCTAATGTCTTTTTTTCAATTTTTTATTTTTTTAAAATGTTTTTATTGATTTTAGAGAGAGAGGAAGGGAGAAGAAGAGAGAGAAAGAAACATCAATGATGAGAGAGTCATTGAGTGGCTGCCTCCTGCACGCCCCCGACTGGGGATCAAGCCCACAACCGGGGCATGTGCCCTGATAGGAATCGAACCTGTGACCTCCTGGTTCAACAACTGAGCCACAGCAGTCAGGCTCTAATGTCTGTCTTAACAGAAGCCCGCTGGGTTCTCATATCTGCCTCTGGATTCAGTCTGTTGTGATACGTTGTTTTGGTGGGAGCATATGAAGAAAACCTGGTCTTAAACATACATATTGTTGGAAGAGGGAGTAGCATTTAATGTCCTTTTTTAAAAATATAACTTTGGATAACCTTCTTTGATTGGACACCCAAACTTGACAAATGGTAGTTTCTTAAAAACTGATTAGCTACATTGTGGAATCTGAAATTATACCCATGAGCTTTGTGCACCTTGTTACATGAAAATGCATTGGTCTACCGTGTGCTTTGGGTGGGTCTTTTACTCATGAACAATTTTATGTATTACACACTGGTCATGTAGAAAATATTGGTTCACTGAGTGATGCAGATCCTGCAAGTGTTGGCACAATATTAAAAACTCACATTTGTTGCCAGCACCACATGTCTCATTAGGAAAGTCTTTGAATATGAGGAGCTGTCAAGGTCAGAGCAGAAGATCCAAGTTTTCCAAAATTCAGATTTGTCTCTGAAAGCTCAAAATTTTATGATTAGCATCCAATGCTGTTATTTGTTTTCCTTGAAGTGACAAGTTCATTTGATTGATTTTGGATAAGATATCTGCTGTCATCCGAGACTGAATAACCACGGTTTGTGCTCCAGTCTGTGAAAAACAGACTAATTGCGCTCTCAGTTCCATCACGCAGGAGCTCGACCTTAAGACAACCATCATGTTTGGTTTGCAGCAAAGTGCTTCATGCACCCTCCCCATCCCATCAGATGAAGTTATTAACAAATCATGTACTTACTTTATTACAATTAATGATTTTTTCCTGCTTCGTAGGCAATGCTTTAAAGGGAAGAGTCCCCCTTTACTAAACCAGGAGTGTGTGTGGGCGACGACCACAGTGCCTCCTAACACATTCAGCGCTGCTGCTTCGAGTCGTGCTCAGATGGCAGCAGTTTTACCCACCATGGCTTTTGCACATCGGTACAAATGGCTACACAGTGCAAAGGGCAAATACTGGTCAGTATTGTTGTGAAAAGTCTTAACCTTGTGGACCCCCTTAGAGACCCCCAGGGGTCCATGGACCACACTCGGAGAGTCACTGCTGTAGACTGTATCCCCTCCAATCAGCCTCACCTAACTTCTAAAGGCCAAGCCTCTGGCTAATTATTTGTTTTGCAAAGTCTAATTATAAGATGGCTAATCATTGGCAATTATATCACAAGTAATTTTTGAATAATGGATTTAATAAGGTTATTAAGCCCATTAGTGTTTAGTACTTACTTGTCCCTTTTTTAAAACATGAAATTAGGTTAGCAAATCTTAGCTGCAAGTCCCTTCTCTCCCATTTCCTGTGTTTAGTGCCTCAAGTGGCTTGGTTTGCAGTTATACACTGCTTTTCAAAATTGTCCTCTCACGTAACATCTGTTGGGTCAGAGAGAACAGATGACCTCTAACTGTCAGATTCTAGGACACCTCTCACCAAAGATGAGTGTTTAAATGTCCTTGAATGGCGTTACTGTGCCACTTGCAACAATGGCTTTTTCTATTTCCTTCTAAGCATTTGCTCTGTTTCTGGCCCCAAATAGCAAATTTAACCTAGAGGTAGAGGGAGTAACCTGTACTCTAGACAATTTCATCTTGTTCACACCCCCTTGTGTGGACTCGCTGGTCTCACTCTTATCTCTTCCGCTCGATATGGTGACTTTGGTAATTGGGCTTTGGTTGTTTGGGCTTGCGGAACTTCTATGGGTAACATCAGCTTCTCCCTCCCTCCGTCCCTCCGTGAGCTCGACTTTCAGAGCACAGTAACCCTGGCCCTCAAGAGACATGGTTCTTAGGACATCTCAGGCTCCAACCCATAAAATTGGCCATGTGTTGCCTCCAGGCACAGCTGGCTGAGGGCTGCAGGAAAGCGTACTCACTGGGGAGAAGCAAGAGGCCTCCCCTCAACAGTTCCCCCCAATGTTTCTAACTCAAGCTGCACCAGAGAGTGGGGTGTGGACATGAGCGCCATGTTGTCCTATAGCCGCTAAACTTGAACATTGGTGAGAACTTCAGAGACCGCCAGGTGCAACTCAACTTCATCATGAAAATGAGGTCCAGGGGTGCTCCTGCTGGGGCCACACAGACCAGGGCTCCCGCGCCTGTCAACACAGTGTCCCCTAGTCCGCCACACCCACTCAGGGGGTTGTACATACTGCTTTTCAATGAGAAGTCCTCCCTCCCTGAAGTTTGGGTCTTGTTTCCACCCTTCTACTGGGCCTTGGCTTTTGGAGGTGATCCGAACATAAAGTACTATTTTTCATCTTAAACAATATTTTTTCTTCTCACTTCTAATTTTCCTTCCTAATGTCAGGCCTCCAGCCCCCAAGCTAACAACCTCACATAGGTCTCTTTTTTTGTCTTTCCTGGACCAACTCAGTTGCTTTCTGAATCACACTGGGAGGAAAACAAAGCAAAATGCGTGGTTTTAAGGGTTATTGTGTTTTGAATTTTCTGAAATCAGAGAGTCCAGAAAACAGACTTTGCTAACGTGTCGAAGGATTCGCAGAGTTGCCTTTTGGCGCGTTTACCTTGTATCATCGTTATTTGGACACTTATCTGTCCCACTTGAATGTGATTTGACTGTAGAGACGGGACAAGCCTTATTTTACTTTAAAACAGTTATAGCATCTGTGCTTGATTAGGTAGCAAGTATTGAACTATTTTTAAAATAAATGAGTAAAGATATAATCAGAAAAGTTATTCACACTATGCAATGTCCTCCTTTAAATAAAGAATGGGGTGCTTAAGCTATGAATAGCTGTTCCCAGGCGCCGAGTCGACACCCCATCACGGGTAGCAAATTGGTCTGTGTGCCTCTCACTCTGTCCAAGCATCGTCTCCACCTTCCAACTAAGAGCATCCACACCAGCATGAGTCCACGGCCTTGAGACTTGCCTATTAACTTTATAAATATTAATTTCTGAGGGCAAGTAGTCAAGTACACTTTTTTGTTCCTTGAGTCAGAAAAATTTAGCGATGTGCTTGAGTATTTTCCATCAGAGACCAACTCCAGAGCCCCTGGGGCAAGAATACTCCCTTCTCGCCTGCACTGGTCAAATACGATTTGCATTACATTCCACTGGGTGGTGGACTCTGTCAGTGGGTTTGCTGTATGTCACTAGAAGCCATTCCTAGTAACTCACATCTCAACATCTTGGGAGCGAGTCCCATCTCGCGTCTATTTTTACATAGATACACTGAAATGTTTGACGGCTTGTAAACATACATACCCACTAGTGGAGTTCAGAAATCCAGTACCACCAGAGAGTTGGGGCCAGTTGAGCTCATCGGTAAGTGCTCTTGGTAAATCAGAGAAGGATTTCTAAAGAAAAAATAAAGTGGCAGTGATCAAAATGGTCATTTGTTTTCTTCAGGTAGTAAGATTATTCATTGCCTAGGTGTTGATATCTCCCTGTCGGTCTGCCTCTCGCTCAGTTTCTTTCTTACTCTCTCTCTTTAAGGGGCTTTGGCATTTAAAGCTTATGCCTCTGAACTTTAACCATTGTCAGAAAGTTCACAAAGGCCCACGTTCCCCATGACCTGGCTCCGATTCAGCGTCTGTGGGTGATGCAGAGCCCGTGGTGGCTCATGTTCATCCCTTACTTGAAAGGGCTGTTTCAGGAGATGGGTAGACTTCCTACTCTTTTAAATTCGCTGAGATGTTCTCTGTATTTGAGTTTAGACATTCAGGGAATCGATTGCTTGAGACGTAATAGTACCTGAGCCCCCAGCAAAAATGCCTTCTTGAGTTCAAAGCCGTGCTCTCAGTCGATAAGAGGCTGCCTCCCACCTCCTGGGGGGTGTCAGACACCTTTGAGAATCTAATTATGGCTCCTTTCCCCACAAGATGCACGTGTACTTGACACGGTCTGTGAGTTCAAAGGGTTCACAGACCCCCTGCAGCCCCTGTACAGACTCCGGCTCTAGAACTCCCGCCATAGAGCATTGATAGAATTAGGATCCATGGAACCGCATTTCTATGGCTCATGCAAAATGAGAGATTTCACAGCTGAGAATGCTCCCAGCTGTGTCCCCTTATTGTCTCTTTTAGAAATGTCCTCTGGGATGAACTCTCCTCTGCTCTAATTTCTAGAGAAAGCTTATCTGGACTAATGTTTTCAGAACAGGGCTCTCAGATGTGACACATAAAGGCCCTGTTAAATTTGATTTTCAAGAAACAAAATGTGGTGAAAACACACAGTGGAATACTATTCAGCCTTAAACGAACGAACAGAATAGAAACAGACTCATAGACACAGAGAGACAGACTGACAGCTGTCAGAGGGGAGGGGGCTGGGGGCCTGAGAGAAAAAGGTGAAGGGATTAAACCAAAAAAAAAAGAAAAGGAAAAAACCACACAAAACTGTGATCTAATATGATTCCTGTAAGGTTAGTAAGAGGGGACCAGACAAAGAGTTTAAGAACTGACAATGCCACATACAAAACCCTAAGGCTAAATTCATAATATTATGTACAGGAAACACCAACAATCCCCCCCAAAGGGCACACTCGAACACCAAGTACACCAGTTATCTATTGCTATGTAATAAATTACCCCAAATTTAGCAGCTTAAAACCTATGACATACAAGCTTACCAGTACAAAAACAACAACTGCTCAGCCCCAGGATGGTGCCTATTCAATGCTCATGTAAACTTCAGCTTGGGCTAAATAAATAACTTTTGGGGAAAAGGTATAGCATCTCATTTTTGACCCTATGCCAGTTCAAACACATATAAGGTAGCAAAGAAATAGTCTAGGCAAGAATTCTAGCAAAATATGACCAGTAAACAGTTAGAAGACAGGATGGCAGGCAATCATCTTTCATCATTTTGCCCAAAAATAACTCTTTTTATTATTTTGTTACCTCGTCGGCTTCTCTTAGTTTCTGCCTGTCCCCTTTTCTATTATTTATTATTTCAGCGCTAACCCCATGATTTATTTATTCAGTGAATGAACTGAGGGATGCATTTATCTAACTGTCCCACACGAAATGAAAATGTATCGCGCGGTTGGACTCTACCGGATTCAATTCCTTCCATCATTATTTGCAGAGCAACTGGGGGACTGTAGTGAAATTCATAACAGTGAGAAAAGAGGAGTTTAAGACATCCTGCTCTTACAGAGAATATCACACATCAATTCTTTCTTGGGGCCTGCAAAAAAAATTCTCCCACAAACAGGAAAAATAAATCCTTGGAGGGCCGGAAACAGGCCAGCAGGGTGCCTTCAGGAAGGGTGACTCTCCCACACCTTTGTTTGGTTTTGTAAAGGTGGGGTCATCTCTAAAGCATCAGGCTGTCATTTTTCTGGGGGGAGGGTAGTTTTCCTAAGAGGTAGTATCTGGAATTTGGCTCTGGCAGAAGCCCCAAGTCCACAGTCAAGCCACAGAGGTAAGGTCATGGAAGCTGTGACTAGGGCACCCAGTGACCAGGCCTGAACTGGGCTCTCATTGCCCAATACCTGCTTGTATGAAATGACCTCATTTCTCCCTCCCCCCTCTTTCATCTCATCCCAAGATCTATTTTTCTGACTGGCTCATACAATGGTCCTGGTTACTGCTGCAGCCCCTGGCTAGGGTCCCTGTCTCCTCACTGTGGAGATCATTCGGATCTGCCATTGTCCTGTGAAAGCATTCACAGAAAATATGACAATAAATGAGCATGATGCATTCTAATAAAACTTTATTCACAAAAACAGGTGGAGGGCCGCATGTGGCCTGAGGGCCATTGTTTGCTGACTTTTGCTCCTGGGTCTGCCAGACTGTTTCTAGCTGGGCTCCATGTTGAACTGCATTATCTTGGGCAAGTTAGCTAACCTCTCTAAGTCTCTGTTTCTTTGTCTATAAGATACATATAATAACAGGGTCATTTTGTATTAGATGAGATAATACTAAGTATAATGCCTGGTGTTTGGTCAATACATGGTAATATTTGCTTAATGTTATTACTATTATAATTGTGAGTTTATGTGTCTATCTTCCCAGTAAGACTTGAAGCTCTTTGATGTTAGAGGCTGCTTTTCACACCTAGAGCCCCAGTGGTCTATCCTATATCTTTTCTCTGACTTTAATAATAGAACTGCCACTGTGTTAGTTGGGTTCATGGCTGTCCAGCCAGGGACTGCACGTGGCAGCCTCCACTGCAGTGTGGGGTGGCCCTGTGACTAGATTCTGAATGATGGGGTGTGTGAGAGGGATGTGTGCCACCTCGGTGTCAAGTGCTCCCAAGGGGTGGCCCTTTTTCTTCCCTGTAGGTGGGAGGTGGTAAGGGAGGGAGCAGCCGCCTTAGACCCCAAGGTGGAAGCTGCATGTTGGGGATGGTCTCCCTGTCCTGCCAGCCCTGGGCTGCCTTCCTCCGGATTACTATGAGGAGAAAACACACTTCCATCTGAAGTCATTGAATTTTGGGATTCTTTGTTGCAGCAGCTAAACCCGTACCTTGCTTGCTTCATAACTAGTCTCCTAAAAGGACTGACCCTCTCGCTCTTCTGCTGGCTCTCAAGCATGTTACCGACAGGAGACCATGACCTCTCTGCTCCTCTCTGCTCCTCTCTGACCTACTTTCCTTTGGGCTCTTTCTCAATTGGGGTTTTAGTTCTTGGCTCGGCTATGCGGTTCTCAATTCCTGCCTCTGGAATCTTTGGACCTGAGTGTTTCATAATGCTCCCCTGGATCTTCCTCTAGGAATTACTGTTTAGCTCATCCATCTGACCAGTCTTGCAGCCATTGCCCTGAGTAGGAAATCTCTAGGAAATTGTACAGTAGCCAGTCTCGACCTCCAAGCACTAGTCAAAGAATGAAGTGGGTCTTCTCTGTCCCCTCAACCCCTCCCCCCGCAAGGAGTGGCCTGGAGGGAATCGGATGGTTCCATGAGCCAATGACTGAATGGCGTGAGCAATCAATCCCAGCCATCCAAAATTACGTCTAAATGCAGACATTTCCTCTTTCCACGTTCCAATGGACTTGAGATTCCGAGGGTTTCCCATGCGATCAGTTAGTTCCGTGAGGCCCATTTTATGGCTGAGGAGCTTGAGGGAGAAAGTGGTAGATATTTTTAATCAAGGGGCAGGAGACTGCTCCAGTCTCAGCATCACCAGGCCTGCACAGGTGTCTGGTGACTCACGCTCCTCCCCATGTGGACACCTCCATCTAACGCGATGGAGAGCGGGTGTGTGGGCTGAGTAATTATAAATGCCTTTCAGAAGCATGGAGCTTAAAATAATTTCCTCTTGCAGTTTTTCCTGACTCCGAGCATTGGCCTTTTTAATTCTCGCAGACGGCGGTGAGGGCGAAGGTCACCGATGTTTTTGGAAGAATGAGCCTGCAAGAGCATCCCACTTCGCTGGCAGGTAGGAGGCCCAGATGCTCACCTTGGGCAGCCCCAATAGGGCCTTGAATTGATCAGGACTCGGGGCAACGGCCCATCTGGCTCTTGCGCCTGAACCGGGAACAAGAACAGAAGAGCATCCTGCCTCTTGTGGCCCCATCGCTGCCGGAGGAAAGCGCTCAGCATGGGGAACATTCTCTCTCCCTGACAGGACGAATGCGCAGCAGCCCAGACTGAGGCTCTCTGCTGCCCACTTGAGCATCTGTAACCTGCCAGCCCGCGAGGTGTTCAAGGAGCAGGAAATGGCATCTGGCCCAGTTGTACCAACCAACAGCCTTTCCTCATCTTAAAAAAAATAAAAGAAAGTGCTCTACCTCTTAAATACTCCTGGAGTCGATGTGAAATTAGGTGAGATAGGATTTCCATATTTTATACGCACCATGAACATCAGCCAGCAATTTCTGCTTAATGGAAGCTTTACGCTCCCTGGTAAATTCAGAGAGTGGAAAGGGGCCGCTGGAGACAGTCACCCTGGAGCTTCGAGACTTATGTGCTGAGCTGTCTGCGGGCCAGGAAAGAGTCTCCAAACCTGACCTACAAATCATCTCAAAGGGGAATGAAGCGCATAAGGGGCTTGAGAGACTGGAGCCACCTTGCTCTGGGGTAATATGCATTTTCTGCAGCCAGATTAAGGGTTCACTGTGTCCTTGACACAGCGCGAAATTCGATCCATGCCTGCTTACCCTGCAGCCAGCCGCCTGCCGGGGCCATGCCAGGATTTTATCAACTGCAGGTACCAGTCTTCGCTGGTGAGATGAGCATTTGGGAAATTGTGTTTCAGAGCTGCTTCCCTCCGCTCACCCCGCCCCCACCCGCCATCCCATCCTGGTTCAGTGAAACGAGGCGCTTTTATATTTTGGAAATAATTTCCGAGCAGATGGGGAAGGAGGCAGGAGGGCGGCAGCTACCGCGGGCCTCGGTGCTCTCTCCCCTTCCTTCCTTCTTCAGCAAAGCAACTCAGGCAGGGATTGTTTTTTCCAATGAAAGAGGGAAAAAAAGACAGCCTGAAAGTGTTTTCGGATTTGTTCCTTGCTTTCCTTTGAAATCTTTCAAAGTTGAGGTCTTCCATGTGACACGGAGGCTCATTGTGAGCCTGACTCCTGGGGACGCCTGGGAGAGAGGTGAAGGCTGTTTGGGGGGGGGGCAGGGGCATCTGGCCCCCAGCAGGGCGAGGCTCAGGACCCTGCTTCTGAGCAGCCACCAGGGCGATTCTTCACACTCTCTTTATTGAACTACAAATATCTTTCCAAATGAGCACACGCCTAATCTAATTAGCTGTAAACAGGCCTCCCGGGTGCCACGCTGCTTAACCAGAGGATGGCAGGAGCGGGAGAGAAGGGGCTGCTGCAGGGACGGTCCCCAGGCTGCGGCTTCCTTGGTGGTGGCACAGCTGGGACAGGCGATGCATTTGCAGGGGCGTCTTCTGCTTTGCAGGGAGACAAGGGCAAGCAGATGTGCCGTGGTCTCACAAGGAGCTGCCTGTTTGCTCTGTGTTTCCCGCAGGCCTGGGCTCTCTGAGGACCCGGGTTCTTTCCACTCTGTCCCCACTGTGTCATTGGCCCCTGTCACAGGGCTCGGCGCACAGTAGGTCCCAAGATAGTATTTGGCTGTAGGTTGTTTGTACTTGCTACAAGCTTCAAAAGCCAAACAACCAAAACATGAGCCATCTGAGCTCAGCACACCTCCTGGATGTCTGCGAGGCCTGGTCCCCTGCCTAGGCCGAGTCCCTGTGCCGATGAAGAGGTTCTGCAGGTCACATTTTAGAAGTGGAAAGCTGTTTTTAAAAGGGAGCATAATCCATACTAATGAAAAAATGAAGGAACGAAATCAGCCTAATATTTGGTTTGGGGGAATGGCTCAGTAGTTTATGGCTTGTACACCGAGAGAGTTACAGTGGAGCAGCGGCAACTCGAAGCCTAAAGACTAAGCAGTAATGTGGGGAATGGCTCTGGGTAGTGCTGACTGTGAGAGAGGAGGCCCGCCAGTGGCATACTTGCTTTTCACGAGACTGCCTTGTGTGTGTGTGTTTGTGTGTATATGTGCTTGTGTGTATATGTGTTTGTGTGTGTGCTTGTGCGTATATACATGTTTGTGTGTATGTGTTTGTGTGTATATGTATGTGTTTGTGTGTTTGTGTGTGTGTGTGCATTGTGGGCGGAGAATGCTGGCAAAGCAGAAAAATACTGAGAAAAGTTTGAGATGATGGGGATTTTTTTTTACTTCTCAAAATTAGTTCTAATATTGACTTTACGCATTCATTTTTTTCCAAGAAGAATATTAAAAGAATCTTTATTTCAAAGCCAATCTTATTCCATAACGCTCAGCCGACTCTCTGGGTGGCAGCATTAAGTGGAGTTCTAACGGTCTGCTAATAATTCGGCACTTGCTTGTCCTTTGCTGTGAATGTGTAACTTCTATAATTAGATAAAAGGAACACGGCACGTGCATTGTCCCCTCACTCGGGCGACGGGCTTCCTTCCCGCTGCTCTGGGCCACGGCCACGTGGCTCGCTTTGGCCGATGGGTTGACGGTGGGCGTGATTCAGCAAATGTGTCTGTGGAGAGGCCTCTTACACATCTGCCTTTACCACAAAAACACGGCCTGGGCAGATCGCCCAACCCAGGAAAACGGGAGACGTACCGAGCAGTTCCTGGCCCAGTGCTTGACACACAATCTTTTGTCCTCGAATCTACGCAGAGGCCGTCCCCTGTGTTCTGAGGTTTAGTGTTGAGAAGTGCGTCCGATGCCGGAAGGATCTTTCCTCGGAGTCTGTACCCTGGCTGGTTGGTGGCTGGGCAGCATGATTGCAAAGTTTTTCTTTATACTTGGAATAAAAAGAAAAGCAGACATGATGGGGAAAGAAGCTCTTTCGTGCTTTGGGCTGTGGCTCAGTGGGGGTTTGGGATTGAAGACAAAGATTTCCTCAACTCAAGAAAACTGTCTTTTGTTGTTTATTTGGTCACTGTTTCCTCTCTGCTGGATGCTTTCTCTTCTGGGTTTCCTGTTCAATCCCAGGACCTATCCTGCGTGCCCCTCATCCGGGTTCCAGAATTTCCCCAGCCGCTGGCTGGCTGTCCTGTTTTTTGTGTCATCCCACTTGCTAGTCGGTACGGCCACTGGGTTCTCACATGGGGGAGTCATTGCGTCACCTAAAAGGAGTCTTCCTGGTCTTAGGTCGTTCCTTTTTTATGGGTACAGTTGCCTCTCAGTTACTGTTGAGAATCTGAATTTAGCATTTTATGAAATGTCACTCTTCCCCACTGCCAGCTTTTTTCAAACGAACGCTCTTCTTTTGAGATCATGAGTGTTTTATCCGCCCGATGTTTCTGGGCTTGCTCATAGTTATGAAGGGAGGTCTATGTTTGCCACTTTGGGGGTCTGGGGAGAAGTTCAGAGTGTGCTCAGGTTCACGTCCCATTTCTTTAGTCTGAGAAGATGGGGTCAAGAGAGAATTGATCATTTCTGTATTTTAATGTCCCTGGATCAGAGCTTCAGTTTCCTAGGAGAGGCACAAAGGCACCGCACCCAGGGGTGCTGTAGGCCAATGCTTCCCCATCGGGCCAATGTGTCCGTGTGACCAGGCAGGGGCACCCTGCCCTTCTCTGACAGGTGCACGCACTGCCTCTTGTTTTCGAGCCTGTTGTGACGATGCCGCACATTGCTTATCACATTGTTTGAAATGCACTGAATTGAAAAGGATGCCCCTTTTTTGGCAGATTTTGCTGAGCAGGAAAATTTGCACCTGTTTCGAGTTGGCATCACATTTAGAGAGAGCGAGGGGAAACAGACACGAAGGCCAGCGCAGCCGGGGCGATTGCTGCCAACATTACTCACCAAGGACATCTGCGAGGCCGTGATCCATTTCGGAGGGATGTGGAAGTGCGCCCCCGCTGAGTCTCCCAGCAAAATGACTCCCCTGGGCTCCGAACCTGGGTGGCACAGGGTATTTGCATTATTTATGCTCTCCAGCAGGTTCAAGCCTCCAGCCTGTGCAGATACCCTGGTGCGCTTTCCATGCACAGGGCATCGTAACGGCGATGCATTGCCACCTCTTGTGTGTTGCAGAGTGAGGGACATAGCATTTATAGGCGCTCAATGAGATTTCTGGGCCGTCGAAACTGCGAGCTAAGCTGTACAGATGAAGGTGAGTTTCCCAGCTCAGCAGAAAACAAACTGCCGCGACACAGCCCGAGTGAATGACGGATGAGTAAGGGCTTCAGAACTTTATCTGGATTCAGCAATGTGCCCTAAAGTTGGGTTCTGGAAATTGTTTTGTGGAAAACACGCCAATTTCTGTTATAATTCACTTTAAGAATTACAGATCTCATGGAGCAATTTTGATTTATCAAAGAAGTTATGGCCCCTTCAAGCTCTTAATCCATATACCCAGAAGCACCAGTTGGGCGATTCTGGCTGATGGATGGGGAGCTGGCCACACAGAGGTCGCTGTGCAGCCGGGTGTGCTTGGAGGTTAAGAAGCACTTAATCTGATTTTGAGGGCCGTCCACACAAATCATCCACCCGTGGGCGATGCACATACTCTTCCAAATCCCTTTAGATCCTGGAAGAATTAACTGACGCCTCCCAGAGTCAGAGAGGGAACCTCCTTCCCTCACTTCTATCCCCTCGCCCAAATCCGCCTCCCTCCAGTGGCTTCCCTTCCTGGGCCCCTGTGACAGCTAGAACTTGGCCACACAGATGGTGACTGAGAAGGCCCGGGACATCCGGGAGGGTTGGGATGTGGGGAATTGAAGAGGCTTCCCACAGTGACCCCAGAGCCTGACGCCAGGGTGTCGCCTGGATCTGAGTCTATGCATCATCAGTTCGTTCCTTCCTGTATTCCTCAACAGCGTTTCTAAACTGCGTTACTGCATTTTCTGCCCTCTTCCTGCCCCTCTGAGAGCTTAACTATACTTTTTTTTTTTTTATCCCTCACCCAAGGATATTTTTTCCATTGGTTTTTTAGAGAGTGGGAGGGAGGGGAGGAGGGGGAGAGAGAGACACCGATGTGAGAGAGACACATCAACTGGTTGCCTCCTGCTCGAGTCCTGACCAGGACCAGGAATTGAACCTGCAACCCAGGTACGTGCCCTTGACCAGGAATTGAACCTGTGACCCTTTGGTGTGCAGGCCGACACTCTAATCACTGAGCCACACTGGCCAGGGCTATGATTATACTTTAAGTTGGCTGAGGGTAAGGACTGTATCACGTCTGCCTATGAAAACTCAGAGCCAAGTACAGCTCTTGGTACTTGGTAGGAGTAGACATTCAGGAAGTAGCTGTTGAATGAATGAATGAATGAAATGCTTCTAAATGTTAGGGAAAACCATTAGCTAACTGTAAAACAGCGATGCTACCACAGGGTCTTGTCTGAGACTCTTTGGGCATCACCAGGAGATGTTCTCAGTAATATGTGGGTGGTAGTGGGTTTCTCCTAACGGTACTGGGAGCCCAGATGCCCGAGGCACTTAGGTACTAAGAATACAGAGATTTTGCTCAGCTGCTTTTGGGGACTCCAACGGCTGTAGCCTGGAGGGTTCCCTTGAGTCACCAGGTGTGAGTCTTTATCCCAGTGACACAGGGACTCTGTCAGTACGAGCCCAGACATCTGAACTTGCTGTGTTTTGAGGACACGGAGAAGGGTGAAAGTGGTCACCTCGCCCTATTTTCTTATTTGGAGAAGTGCTGGATCTCAGTCACCCTGTTTTCCGCACTGCAGCTTTTTCTGACATTGTCACTCAGGCTTCCAATCCTCAGATGCAGGAGTCGACTATACAAATTCAGCTTTGCTTTCTCTAGACTTTGTCTCCTTTTTCTATAATCCTTTCCATATCTCTTTCAGAATTATCATAAAAATATACGTAAATTGGTCAAGTTTAAGTTGTAGCATCAGGCACTTCCTCACTTGGGTGGTCTGTTCCCTCTAATTTGACTCAGACTAGAAAACAATATTCTGTTGTAATAACCACACTCACGTTTACAGTTCATACCTTCACAGAATTTCTTCTCATAGGGGATTCCATCTTTTGGATCAACACCCTTTAAAAGAGAAATGATGAGATTAGTGGTTTGTTTTTAAATTTTTGAGACACGTGCACTAAATCTTCCCCAAATGGCTTTAAAAGTACAAGGCCGATCAGCAGAGAAAACCCTTGAATGCCTCTTGAGTCCTTGATCCAGGAGAGCACACTCCGTGTGAGTGACTTGGGATTTAAGGAATTGGGGGCAGGAATAAGGAAATATGCAGAAACTACACCGTCTCGCCCCAGAGGACGCAGGGCAGAGCTCAGGAGCTCCGGGCATCACTCTGAGGGGGCCCCGAGGCCCACTGAGCGGCCAGGGCGCAGTCAGAGTGGGTTCAGCAGTCGCTGAGCTGCAGCTCTCAGCCTCCCGACATTTCCGGCGCCCGAGGCCTGCTGCTTCTAGAGTCGCGTCTCAACAGGGCTGTGTGTGCCCCACCTCCGCCCCAAGGGACACTTAGCAATGCTTAGACATAATTCTGGTAGTTACAATGGGGGACGGGGAGGGGGAGCTACTAGTGTCCAGTGAGTGGAGGTCAGAGATGTGGCTGAACATCCTACAGTTAACAAGGCAGCTCCAATGACCAAGAATCATCCCACCCAATGTCAATAGCTGACACAGAGACCCGGCAGGGAGGGTGGGTCTGCGAGTGGGACCAAGTTACCGTAGGCGAGGGGCTTCCTAACGCTCCAGGCCAATGCTGCCCACCCATGGATGGGCCGGTCCTTGGAAGGCTAAAGTGGACCCTGGATAACTTTAAGGGAAATGTTTAAAATACCTATCATCTATCTCTATCTCTATCTCCGTATCTATCTATCTATCTATCTATCTATCTATCTATCTATCTATCTATCTATCATCTATCTATCATCTATCTATCTATCTATCTATCTATCTATCTATCTATCTATCTATCTATCATCTATCTATCATCATCATCATCTATCTATCATCTATCTATCATCTATCTCTGTATCTATTTGTCTATCTCTATCTCTCTATCTCTCTACTTATCTATATACACATATTTTTGTGTTTTGTTTTCTTTTGCTTGCCAAGCTATAATCTGGAGAGCACTGGTATTCTACTAGATATTAATAGATTTATTACCAGTTTCCTAAGACAGGTGGGGGTGACCTTCAGCAAGGCTTATAGGGCTGTGATGAGAGAGCCCACCTCCCATTACAGCACTGACCCCCTTTGTGTGTGACTGGAGCTCTATACCCCTCTCCAAGCAGCAGAGAGCCTGGCTTTGGTCTGTCATCTTCCTCAGGTGTGACGAACACACGTAAGGAGTGGGGTTTCAGGGGGCAGGGTTAGGTTTTCATCTAGTTCCTTACCCAGATGCCGTTGCAGTTGGAATCCTGATGAACGTCCCAGTTGTCTGGCCTAAGAAGGAAAGATCAGCGTTGGTCTTCGGCATCTACTAGTCACTCAGGGACTGTCAGCTTCACGGATGAATGCACACCTGAGTGCCACCCAGGGCATCATCGATAGACACCGGGTCCCTCAAGGAGGACAGCCACACACCATGTGCTGTGGTGTACACAGTCTCTATTCGGCCCCTTTGCCGCTGTCTTGGTTTTGGATGTTTGCTGGGAGCGGTGGACCAAGTCCAGGCTTTTCCTGATCGACTCTGTTCCTGAGCTGCTCTGTTGTGGAGCAGTTAGTGAGTGTACTAAAGGAACCTGCAGTCCATTTTATTTAGGCACTAAAATGATGCCTCTCCGATCCCTGGCATGTGGCTAATTTGATGCTTTGGCACTGTAGTCAGAGCTAAGGCGACACATCCATTTTTGGAAGTGAGAGATGTGATTGTCTGGACATCAGCCCAGGACCAAAATGTGACATGTGGCCACTCCCTGGAGCCGTCACCTTGGTCCTGGTGGGAGAGGGGACTGTGTCTGGGTCCATCCCTGTGTGTAGGATGCGTGTAGGTGGCTGAGTAAATGTCCACAGTGCTTTTACCTGGTTGTTTCTCCCACTGGACCATAAGCTCCCCGAGAGGAGGCCTGTTCCTGCCTGTTTACCGCCCAACCCCCAGCACAGCAGAGAGTGCTTGGCAGTTAGTAGGTGCTCGACGAGCCTCCCTTGGACAAGTGATGTTCCAGTTTCCACTGAGCTTTACTTCAACCGGGACATGGGTGGCCCTCCTCTCTGTTGGCATGAACCCCCTGGGCTGGGGAAAGGAGTGACGTTTCTGCTTCCCTTTCAGAAGATGCTTTTCAGAACCAGTGACCGGCAGGGACAGTTACCTTCTGCCTGGGTATGTCATCCCATCGCTGTCGTTGCAGTCTCTCCCCCGCCAGTGGTAGCCACGCAGGGTCTGCAAGCCAAGGGCACACGGGAAGGGGTCAGGTTGGCCTCAGTGTGAAACGGTGAGGGGCCGTCAGAGCTGCCAGAGGGGCACTGACATCAGCTGTTTTTAAGTCAAATACAGTCTAGGAACACTCGTGATCACTAAGAAAACTAAGATAAAATACGCTGTGGCAGTCGAAACAGAACATGGTACCAGGGCCAGTAACAGGTGGCACAGTCTGTGCACGTGGATGTGTGTGGATGTGTGTGTATACATGCTATCGGGTGTGTGGGTATATGGGGGTGCATATGTGTGAATGTGCATGCATGTTGCACACACATACCCACATGTGTACATGCATGTTCACACGTGTGTGTGTGCACTTCCACCAACTACAGGACCATCCAGCTCCCTGAACTTTCTCTATTAACCACTAGCCCTGTTGGGCTCTAGTCCATTGGTTTATTTGGGTCAAATGATTAATCATCTCACTGGATCATTAAAAATCTCTAGCTAATCTGGTTAATTGTGTGGATTTGTTATATGTTGGACCTGCCTGGCTTAAAGGAATCAAGAGTCATGATAATGTCAACTACTGTTTTCATTTCCCCCACTCCCAGGTGGAACATCTGAACTCTCACTAACACCGGGGACTCTGTGACATGTTGTTTGTTTCTTTCCCAAAGAACATCCTGACATCCTAACCGCTCTAGATCAAACATGGCCCTCACCTAATGTCACACACACTCGCGCACACTTAAAAAAGTAAGTTGAAGTAGGTGTAAGAATTTTCAAAATAGTTCCCAACACTTTTCAAGGCCATTTTAATCCCCACGCAGACTTCCAGCTGGGAATGGCTTCAGGAAACAATACATGGTCTATGTATTACTAAGATACCAAAGAATCTGCAAAAATTGTGACATGATGGCCCTGGCTGGTGTGGCTCAGTGGTTAGAGCATTGGCCCCTGCACTGAAGGGTCGTGGGTTTGATTCCCAGTCAAGGGCATGTACCTGGGCTGCAGGTTCGATTCCCTGCCTTGATCCGGGCACGTGCGGGAGGCAACCAATGGATGTGTCTCTCTCCCATCAGTGTTTCTCTCTCTCTCTTCCTTTCTCTCTCTCCCTTCCAGCCTCTTTAAAAGTCAATGGAAAAAATATCCTCGGGTGATGATTAAGGACAAAAAAATTGTGAAATGGTGTATTATCAAATTAATGAAACACTCAAGCGGAATTCGATCGCGTCTCGTCAGAGATACTCGCAGGAAGCGATGCAGAAGTCCCTGGCCACCTGCTTGCTGTCCCCGTACTTACCGGGAAAGCACTGTGCTTGTCTGAATCGACATCTCGGAACGGCACAGAATTCGTCACAGTGCTGGAGGAAAGGAAACAGAGCCCCTGGTGAGCTGAGAAAAAAGAAGCTGCTGTGAAAGCAAACGGAGACGTCGTCAGACGTGGCGGTGTGGGGCTGAGGTGGCAGAGGCCCTTCTGCACTGGAGCGATAGGAGCGCCGGGGCCACTGCCAGCCTCTCGCCCCGCCGCAGAGCTGTCTCCTGTCCGGTGCGTGACTGTCCCACGCGGGGCAGTGAAGTAACCGCACCGAAGCCTCGGAGGGCGTGGGGAGCGGTGCTGGGAAGGCGCCGGCGCTTTGGGCCCAGCCTCAGCACCACGCTCCGCGCTTGGGCCGAACCCGCGCCTCGTCTGCAGCACCCTGGGGTGCAAGCCTTTTCTAAACCCCTACTTTTGAACAGCTTGTGCTGAGGACCGTCAGGCCCTCCCTGCGGAGGCCTGTGCGCGCTTCCCTGAGCAGCACGCGCGCAGGTTTATACCGCGTGGTAGTCAGAGGGCAGAGGTCGCATACGTACAATTTAATCTTCTGACAGATCTTGGCCAAAAGTGGGAGGGAACAAATATCAGAACTGCTTCTGTATTTCTGGAGAGGAAAAAAAGATAATGAAAAGAGCCGTTTAGTTCAAGGAACGGATCCCAGCTTCTAGAGCCCTTTTCTACCCTCTCTCCAGAATCCAGGCCATTTTACTGAACTAAATTTACCTCTTGTTCCCATCCCCACGCTTCAATGTCCACGTGGGAGCCTGTGTTCAGGCTCGTTCCTCAGCCTGAAGGCTGCCCCTCCCTCCCCGCCCTGCCAGCGTCCCCACCGTCACCTGTCCTTCCCCAAGGGTCTGCCCACCTTGGGCTCATTATTCAGACAACAGAATTCCCCTCCCTCCGTGTGCTCCAGTGCTTTGCGAAAGGGCTTGAAAATGAAGAACATTTTCAAAGAAAATGCAGAACATTTTCAAAGAAAATGCTTCCATCCTATGGGGACCTAAAATCAGGACTAATGGGAGAGACGTCAGGGCCCGGGAGGAAGGAAGAGGCCCTTCCCTGGTGAAACCCAGGCTCGGTGAGCAGAGGGCGAGCGTCTCCCCCAGGCTCTGAGCTCGGAGATGCATGAAAGGCCCAGGCCTTTTGCCCAGCAGCCTTTTAGAAGGAGCGTGGTTCCCATGCCGCTCTGCTCAGGTGACAGAAGACAGCAGGTGGGAGACGTTGGGAGCCCCTTTATCAGTGAAGGGAGAGGAACAGTCCGTTCCTGCCAGCTCTAGGGTCCTGCAGCTGGCTAGGAGCAGTGTCAGCAGGGCTGGTGAAGCTTTGGCCCCCTGCACAGGGGAACAGGCCACCTTTTCAGGCTATGAGTGAGGTCTCTAGGATGGTCCTGATGTTTGCCCAGCTTTCTAGGGTTAGAGCCACAGCCCTGACTAGGGCCCCCATCTCCCGGGGAGACCTGGAGATGGAGTGGCCTGCGAGGCCTGCAGGGTCCAGGCTGTAGCACGGCTCTCAGGACCCCAGAGCAGGAGGCAGGTGGGGAGGCACAGGCCTAGGCTCTGGGCTTTGTGGTAACAAGTGCAATCTGCTGACCTGCTACAAATGCAATTCGTGGGTCCCACCCCATCTACTAAATCAGAAAACCCGGGGTGGGCTGCAGAAACCTGTGTGTCCATGGGCTCCGGGCTATGTGCTGCCCCCTAGGGTTTGAGAACTACGGGGCCAGGTCCTCGCTGCCGAAAGGGTGATTGTGAACTAGGAACACGAATGCCTCCTGGGAATCTCCACAAATGCAGAGGCTCAGGCCCCGAGGCCAACCTGCTCAATCACAATCTGCAGAATCTGCCTTTTAGAAAGGTCCCAGGGTGTCCGGGTAGCATGGCTGCGGGTGGAGGGAGTGCCCCACGCCCCACGCCCCACGCCCCACGCCCCACGCCGTGCTGTGGGAGCCCGGCATCCCAGGGGGCTGCCAAACATTTCAGCCTGGCTGGAGCTTAGGGAACCGTGAGACGGTGGTGAACAGCGGGGGGACGGAGACTATGCGACAAGCCTAGGATGCTCGTTACATGCTGTCCTGAGGGCAGCGGGGAATCCTTGAAGGTGTTAAGCAGAGGGATCACATTTATATTTCAGAAAGACATCTCTGGGGGTGAGAGGATAGCCCGGAGGAGATGAGATGGGCCACAGAGACCTGTGGGCAGATGAAGACCCTGAGGCCTGCGCCCAGGGTTTCTAACCTCAGCCTTATTGCCACTTGGGGCTGAATAACTCAGCTGTGGGGCTGTCTCGTGCATTGCAGGATATTTAGCAGCACATCTGGCGTCTAGCCACTAGATGCCAGCAGCCCCAAAAAGTCTCCAGACATCGCCAAATGTCCCCAGGGAAGGACAGGATTGCGCCTGCGGGCTGGGGAACCACCGGAGTAGGGGCGGGAGGGGCGGCTCAAAGGCTGAGTCCAGAGGCCTGGTGACTGACTGAGACCAGGACCGTAGACACACTGTAAAGGGAACGAGCCCAAGCAGGAGTTTACGCCACCTCGCTGCCGGCAGTTTGGAGATACAGACACATTTGGAGACCCAGAGTTCAAAGTCAGGTTGCACTGGCGTGTTCGAGCGGCTTCTTTGCTCTAGTCTGGGGGCCTTGGACTAACTAACCTAACGGCAGTGCAGATTTAAACACCAATGATAATCACTACACCAAAAAACGTATATGGACAGCCTTGTAATCGCCACACAAGATTGAATAAAATGTCATCCATCGCACAGCTGTTCACTGTCCAAACCGAGCCTGAGGGCCACGGCTGTCCTTGACATGCACATTGCAGAAGTTGGGGCTGGGGTGTGGGCCACAGATGATTTCGCTTGTCCAGGGGTCCCCAGGACTCTAGGTTAGACAGAGGTTTTGATTGTCGAGTCTTTTCATCACATACTGGGAAAGACTAACCTCATCTCTACGCAGCAAGAACTGAACCGGACACAGAGCGGCGCTGCAGAAGTCTTCGCGTGCCCTTCTTTCAATTTGAACTTTGCTAGCCCGGGGCCACATGTGGGCTGTTACTAGCTCAGCCGTGGATCTAGACTATTGCCTCTGGCTGCCTGTAATCCCACCTAAAATGGCAGTCTCAAATCTGGGCTGTCCCTGGGCACGGGAGTCCTGCAGCATCTTCACTTTACAGCCTATTTACCAGCTTTCGGTGCACTGAGCTTCCCCCGCACCAGGGCGTTGTATGACTACAGAGCAACCGACGGGTCGGGTCAAGGGAACCGTGGTGAGCGGAGGCTAGAAGGTCAAAGGGGGGGCAACCGCTCGTCTGCGCACAGCCAACCGGGACGGAATTTCTGCACAGCGAAGTGCTTTTCAGCTCTCGCTGTGTGTTCTTTTACTTGGATTTCATTGGTCTGGGGTGGAGTTCGAGCAACAGCGTTTTTAAAGGCTTTCCAGAAGATTCTATTGGGCAGGTAGGTGTAGGATCGGGGGCGTCATGTCCAGCCGCTGGGTGGTGCACGGCGCGATTCTAACATCTCACAGAGCCTGTGATGTGGCTGGTGCTTCCTGACACTCAGTACCGAGGAGGTCTGGTGAGAGCGTTGACATAGTGGAAAGGGTGGGGACTGGGAAGAGGCTTAATCTGGGTTTGAATGGTAGGGTTCTCACTCACTAGTTACGCAGAGTGAGCCAATCACTTCGCCTACCGGACCCTTATCCTCTCATCTGTAAAATGGGTTGATCACGAAGGTGTGCCATTGACTCTGTAGGAGCTCTTGTGACAATGAAATACAGTGATCCCATGACTCGGGTACTCAAAACCCTCGCATGCCCAGTGTTCTGCCCAATCCCAGCAAATCCCCCCCGAGGAGGCTCTCAGGGCCTCCTGGGGGTGCAGACCTTCTCTGGAACCTTTGATTTCCTTCAACAATACGGAACCTCCCCGGCCGGGATTCTCGCTGCCCGACTGGCGGTGCTGAGATGGCAGGAGCCCCTGTGCGCTTCTGTCCGCATCCCGCCTGGGCCTGCGGTTCCATCGGCCACCACTGTGGAATTCGCTGCCGCCAATATCGTCTGAGCAGTTTTGCTGAAACGCTTATTTGCATTTTCTGATTGTTTTTTTTTTTCTCAGAGCTCTAATCTGGGGAGTAAATAAACTGGAGGAGGGTTTTGAGAAGTTTATTATTGTTGAATTGTTCAGTAGGGTTTTTTTGGCTTCGTGCACAGAATTATTGGAATCCTGCCCCGTGAAGTATGTTCGCCATTCTGGTGATGGAAATAGAAAACTGTAAAATCCTAATTAGCCCCTGAGTTAATGCCAAGGCAGTTTGTGCTGGTGCGGAAAACCAGGCGCTGAGAATACAGTTTTAGATGCATGCTGAGAAGAATAAAGGAAGAATTGTATTTTTTTCAGTTCTGTTCAGAATTCTGAAGTGATGGTCAAGGGCTTCAAGCCGTGTTTCAGTTTCTTGTTCAGTGACTTAAGCAGATGAGCTAAAGTAGCTCCAATTACATGTTCGTGATTCACTGAACTGAATGATGATTGGCAATGCAGACGTGGTTAATAGATTGTGTAGAAATGCCTGCATATTGCCACGAAACACTTATCAACCTTGCACATCAAAACCCAAACACCCCATGAGTAGTGTTGCCAGATAAGATATTGCACTGGACGGACTTACACTACAAAATTGTTCATCCTTTATCCGAAATTCAAATTTAACTGGGCATCCTCTATTTTCATCTGCTACCTCTGGCAGGCTGAGCACTGAGGAATTTTCTCCCCTGTCCTTTCAGGTCGCCAAGCCGAAGCTGCCTTCACGGCACTGCGTCAGGGTGAATGGTGAGCGGCGCAGCAGTGGGCGGGCCAAGGACAGGGGCCCCTTCCCCTTCCTCCTGCCAGGGCTCTAGCATCGAGGGAGACACCGTTTTTTAAAGGCCTAATCTCTTGCTTTCTTTTCAGTTGGGGCTGATTTGTGACCAGGGCCTAAGCTAAATGCTTGATTCCATGAAAGCTGGTTTGAACCAAACATTCTATCTGTTGATTCGAAGTCTTGTTCCAAAGTGGAAAAATTAGGGGGAAGGATAATAAACACGTGATGATTTGGCTAGCATTTACGGAGTGCTGGGTAGGTCCCAGCATGCCACCAGGTGTCCACGTACCTCGGCTCCACCCGCTCACCATCCACGCTTTGCGACAGGACGCGGTTCTTGTCCCTGTCTTACCGACAGGACACTGAGGCTCGGATTAGAAAGCGGAGGGGCAAGAAGGTATATAGCCTCCTCCAAAATGGTCTGCTGCAGAGCAGGTCTCAGCAGTGCGCAGAGGACATTTGGGGACTTCAGGAGACATTTCTGATTGTCCCGACTGGGGAGGGGAGCCATCTAGTGGGTGGAGGGCAGGGACGCAGGTAAACATCCTGCAGTGCACAGGACAGTGTCCATGACAAAGGGTTATCCAGCCAAAATGTCATTGGTGCCGAGGTTGGGAAACACTGCTGCAGAGAGAAGAGACGGGGAAGGAGGGAAGGAGCTCATATTCCTATTTTGATCCCAAGTCAACTCTGGTGCGTTGTGGGCTTGTGTCCAGAGCAGCCCCCGGCCTTTGGAATGAGAGAGCAGGGGCCAGGGAGAGGTGACCGTGCGCCCAGGGAGAGGCTGGTATTCTGCCCGCCGGTCACTTACCGGAGATGGGGATTTCTTGACGATCTGTCTTGCCTTCTTCAGGGTGAACTTCCACCCCTCCTATAAAAACAAAGTTAGACCACATGACCCCTTGTGTCATCTTTTCTTCCCCTATGTCTTATCTAAAGTTCAGGTTTTTGTCAAGTCTGCGAGTATGAAACAAAGAAATTATTCCATACATTTGTGATAAAACAATTTGCAGGGAGGCAATTTCATGCTAATACTGATCTTTATGAAGGGACTCGGCCGGTGCCAGATGCCACGCTGAGCGCTCTGCAAACATCGTCTTGTTTAATCTTCACAACAGCTCCCAGAGAGCTGACCTTTCCCTCCGCAGGCGAGGAGATGGAGACGCAGCAAAGCTAAGAAACTGGCTGGAGATCCCAGAGCTGGTGCCTGGCACCCTGCCTTCCCGCCCGAGAGGCGTCACCGACCTCCCCGAGGACCACTCGTCCTGGGTCTGAAGGCCCGCGGCGGGAGGCGAGCTCAGTGCTGACACCCGCAAAGCGCAGTACCGTCCATCGCCCCTCACCTCCCTGCTCCTGGTCCGGCAGCCCCTTCTTTCAACCGTTTCTGGGGCATCCGAGCGCGCCCCGAGTTCACACTGCAAGTCTCAAGCCAGCTAATTAACCCCAGTAACTGGTTATGGAGTTCCATACTGGCGCATTTGTGGGGGGGGGGGGAGAAAGGTAACCCCGTGGGGGTGAGGGGTGGGGATGGAGAGCCTCTGCCCCCAGCACTGCTTCCCAGAGCTTTTGTGCCCCAACGTGCCCTGGCCCCACCACGTTCCTCCTCGGTCTGCTTCTCCTACGGCCCTAATGGAGCCTGGGGGGTGGGTGTGAACCCCAGTTCTGCTGCTCGGTGGCTGTTCGTCCCAGTCTCCACAGAATTCCCGAACGGGAAAGAAAACCCTATTTTTATCATGTGTAACATGGGAATTATAGCGACCTACCTCCTAAGGGTGCTGTGAGGGTTACAGGGCATCGTTATTAAGGCCCCAGCCCTGGGCCTGCCCTGATAATCCCCTGCTTGATGATTGATGTGTCTTTAAAATGTTTACATTCAATAGTATTTTGTATTAGTCTCAGGTGTACAGCATAGAGGTTAGACAATCACGTACTTTACCAAGCGTTCCCCCGATATTTCCGGAGCCCACCTGGCACCTTACAGTTATTTCAGCATTACTGACGGTATCCCCTGTGCTGTACTTACGTCCCCGTGACTATTTTGTAACTACCGGTCTCTACTCCTCAATGGTTGGAAAACCTTTGTGGTCCAGGCCCAGTTCTCCCTTTGCCCACACCAGTTGGGAAGCTGGGATTCTGGGGGTGTCACGGTTCAGACTCTAGGTAACTAAGGACTTTGTCCCTGCGTTGAAGCAGGAAAAGACTGGGTTCTGGAATGGGGCTGCTTTGGAGCTGGCTGGTCATCTCTTGGGAGATGCTGGCGGTGGCTGCTCATGGGTGTTCCAGACCCGAGTCCGCACTGGACTCCTGTGCTGCGGTCCACCTGGGCGAGGCCGTCTGCCCTGGACTGGGTGCTGGCTGGACGCCTCAGCCACCTGATGGGAACTGAGTGGAGGAGGGATGGCTCAGGAGGAGCCAGCGTTGGAGTGAATTTTCCAGGAGGTGCTTTAGGGGGAGGATGGCAGAGACAGGTGCCGCCTGCCCTCCAGGCATGTGCCTGGTGTTGGCTCCAATTCACACGTTTGCAGCTCAGGTTCAAAGGCTGCAGCTCTGTGCCTGAGGCGGCAGGCCCGCTGACATCTACACCTGCACGCGAGCGACTTGAAAAAGGGGCCGCTCTCCAGGTGCCTCTGCTTCGGGGGTCCCTTGTACGGTGAACATTTATTTCTTTTTCTAATTTTTTTTTTTAAAATTGATTTCAGAGAGAGGAAGGGAGAGGGAGAGAGAGAGAGATAGAAACATCAGTGATGAGAGAGGGTCATCGATCGGCTGCCTCCTGCACGTCCCCTCCTGGGGATGGAGCCCGCAACCTGGGCATGTGCCCTGACCGGGAATTGAACTGTGATCTGGATCCTAGGTCGATGCTCAACTGCTGACCCACGCTGGCTGGGCCAGTGATTGTTTCTTAAAACATTGAAACTCCACTGTGCCAGTTGGTGAGCAGTTGTGTTCCTGAGGCCCAAGTGTCCCCTTTACAACCCTGGCCACACAGCCGCACACACCTGCCCTCCTGGGCACAGACCAGGAACACGCACGGTAAACACGCGGGATGGCGTGGAGAGAGGGCCTCGCACCTCCTCTTAGCAGAGGGCCTTGGACCCCCTTGAGAGAGCCAATCTGATTTTAATTCAGCTCAGTTCTCTGGGGGATCACTGTTTAGTGAGGGATAAAAGACAAGCGACATAAAGCGACTAGGGCTGCACCAAAGGCCCCTGACCCCTCGGCGCCGGGTGCGATTGGCGCTTCTGCCGTCCTGGCTGAAATGCCGGGCGGGCTGACCTGGACCTGGCTTCACCAGAGCTCCACTGCTCCCCCAGTGCAAGTGCGCCGATTCCGAGGTGACCAAGAGAGTCTAGATAAAGGGCTGATCTCTCCTCCGAAGAAAACGGGGCACGGACTCAAAGACATCGGGAAAGCTAATTAGTCTGCTTGTCTCAATGGCAGGCCAAAGGGCAAACGGTAAGCAGGCGAAAATGAAGGTAATTACCTTTCCTCGGTAACCTTTCACCGTCGCCAATCTCGAGTTTAAGGCATCGTGTCTAAAGTACGAGGGCCACTCTCTCATCTTTTTAAAATGAAATCTTTAGAGTAGAGGGTGCGGCTGTAACCGGCGGTTGAAGAGAAATTTGGGAATAGACTGGGAGCTGGAGGGAAAGCCCTCCCCTCCTGGCTGGAAGCCGCAACGATGTTTATGACCAGCCAGAGCACGAGCAGGTTCCCCACCAACGATGCAGCCTGTGATGGTCAGGTCCTTTCAGCTTCTCATTACTTTCCCCCCGCGTGGAAACTCTTGTCACCCAGCTTCAAGTGTGGTTCCAGACCTCTGACCGACGAGAGCAGAGGAGCTGGCCACCCGGTCGGTCATTTCTCTGTGCACTCGTTCACCCTGTCCATTCAGCCCACAAGCACTTATTGAGCATCAGCACTGCACCATGAATTAAGTATTAGGGATATAATCGTGAATGAGACGTAGTCCTTCTCATCAAGGGTTTTATAACCCGGGAGAGAAGATTTGCAGCAAACTAGAATTAGGATGCAATGTAGAAAGTGGTAAGTGAGAATTACTATTATCCCTCCTTTACAGATGAGCTAATCTGAGGCTTAAAGTAGGTGAATAACTTGCCCAAAGTTACCAAGCCAGTAAGTGGCACAGTTCAGATTCAGTTCAGCCCTGCTTGGCACCAAACCCATGCTCTCAACCCTGCTCTGGGAGATGTACACAGGGGTGCTAGGAAAGAAAATTATTTTTAAAAATGATTTTGAATATTTTAAAATTGAATTTAGAGAGAGAGGAAGGGAAAAGGAGAGAGAGAAACATCGAGGAGAGAGAAACATCGATCGGCTGCCCCACGCACCCCCCTTACTGGGATGGAGCCTGACACCCGGGCGTGTGTCCTGACTGGGAATTGAACTGGCGACCTCTTGGAACATGGGATGATGCTTTTGTTGTTGTTGTTTTAAGTTAAAAAAAAAAAAAAATTGGAAACCTATGAAGTAACCAGAGGAGAGAGCCACGAAACACGCTGGCATCTCTCAGGTTCTGAGCCACCACGTGGAGGGAATTCTGTTTAGAAAGGCGCTTCCCAGGCATCGACCGCGGCAGGAACACACGGGAGCCCGTCGTGTCCAGTGGATGCTCAGGACCCCGTGTAACTTCCTCGACCCTGAGGGTGCTGGTGAATTGGACAAGATGTATTCACTCAGTGGGCCTCCTCGGGTTCTGCGATGCTCGAGAATTTTGAATTGAATTTTGGCACATTCAGGAGTGAGGGAAGTAAAGAAAAATTAGTATTTTTAGCCATGAGTTTCTATAGCGAGCAATTTTTAGTGGCTGGGTCGTCTGCGAACAATTATAGCAGCGGTGGATTTGACAACGACGAAAGCGCCTTTTGTTCTGACAGCACTTCTGACAGCAGCGCCAGGTCCCCACCGAGAAGAGAGCCCCTGGGACTGAAACGCTGATTTTAGATGCTCATTTTTTTATTGTCAGAGGGAAGGCACGTGTGTGGGGGGAGCTCGGGGGTGGGGAGAAGATCACTGCACTACTTGGGATGTTTCCTAGAAGTTTTTTGGGACAGGTTGTTTTCCACCCCCGAATCTAATGGTATGTTGGTTACAAATGGGTCGGGACTTGAGAAGCTACCGCAAGGGCTCGGCTGCCCACTCGAGGGAGGCAGGGCCCCACGGCTGCAGTGTCGGGGGGCTAGGAGAGCCGGGAGGCGGGAAACTTCTGTCAGTGGGGAGGCCCCCTGCTCGCAGGGTTTCATCAGTGGTGGCCTCTGGGTGGAGCCCGCTGGTCTCTCGCTATAGCCGCGCCCCCGTCTGCTACTGTGGCTGTTTCCCAATATGCGGGATGAG
This sequence comes from Miniopterus natalensis, assembly GCF_054644295.1. Classification (NCBI taxonomy): domain Eukaryota; kingdom Metazoa; phylum Chordata; class Mammalia; order Chiroptera; family Miniopteridae; genus Miniopterus; species Miniopterus natalensis. Next base: position 80,044,258 of record NC_142090.1, read on the forward strand.
CTCTCCTCAGGCCACCTGATCGCCATGCTCTGACGTGTCAGTTCTCACGGGCACAGTGCCTTTAGGGCACCTGGGAAAGATGAATTCAGTTCATGCACGTGCTTCTTCCAGGGACACAAGGAAAAAAAGATAAACGTGAAAGAAAGAAGCTACTATACTTTTAAGTGTATCCTATTTTTAATCGCTAAATGGCTCTTTGCAGGTATTTTCACATTAGCTGAGCTTCCTGCCTTCTCCTGGGCTGATTCTGCGTCGCAGCACTTACTGTCCTCGGTACAGTTGCTAACACTTTCCCCTCCCCTTTCCGGGCAATGCCTTTATACAAGAAAAGGCCTTATTTTAAACAGCACATTGCCACCCTGCACCTTGGCTTCTCCTGGCATCATTCATTATTCATTGATTTCACTACCATCGCCCCCACCGCCACCTATATGTTATGCCTCGTGCCAACCCGGGGAGGCAGGGACACCAGGTCTCCATCCCAGCCGCAGGAGACCCCAGAGCCGCGTGGGTCAGGGCGCTGTCCAAGGTCTCACCCCGCTGTCCCGCGCCCCTCTGGCTCCTCCCCAGGGCCGCACGCGCCTCTCTCCGGGGCTGGGCTCCCCGGGTTGTCCTTGCAGGACACGGCCCTGCTCTCCAAAGCGCGGCATTCCTGCTAACCGGTCAGGCGGGCAGATGGGGGGTAGTTCAGTCACTGGGTTGTCTTAGCGACGTAGTGACCGCCTTGTGACGTAGCATTCTAGGTTTTGAATTTTGTCCTATTGACATTCAGGTTGCGGAATCAGCCCCGCTCAGGGTCACACAACTAGCCGATTTGTGTTAGTTTCATGGACAGATGCAGGGGCTTAAAACAACGTGGATTTGTTCTTTTGCAGTTCCATAGATCAGAAGCCTTGAACTGGGTGTCAGCAGGGCCCCTTTTGCCACGGAAGGTGATGTTCACAGATTGTGGGTTTAGAATGTGGGCCTCTTTGGGGGGCCATTGTTCTGTGTATGATGCGGTTCATTGCACAGATTTTTATTGAGCAATTAGTAAGGGCAGTGAACTGTGCAGGGCTCTGGGGAGATCTCAGGGAACAGCATGTGTCTGAGGAATGTAACAGCCAGATTATCTGTTCTCTTGGGGTTTGCTCCTTAATAGAAGGAGAAGGTATGAAATAATAATTTTACATATAAGAATTTAATTTACAACGTTGTAATTTGCAATATAATTTATAACTTATGATCACAATTTTGTGCAATTATTTAATTACAATTGTAATAAGCTCTGGAAGGATGGAGTGGGGTGGAAAGAGAGGACTCCTGGAGGACCTGGCTTAACGTGGGGCATCAGGGAGCACTTCTTAGAAATGCCTCTGGGCTGAGCTCGGATGTGGGTGATTAATGAGCTAGAGAGGAGGGCAAGGGCGGATGCTGGGAGACCAGTGACAAACACTTTACAATTCAAAGTATCTTTTAGAGCTGCTCAAATTCACTTTGCTTCTTAAGCTAAGGGGAGAAAGAAGAATATTCTCAAGAGAGAAGTAGTTATCAATTTCTTTAACTTCTCAAAAGCAAGCAAGAAACATGTTCAAATCCTGAACACCATTTAAGTCCCTCCTTTGGAATAATTTGATTTCTCCTACTTATCAGAATTCGAGTATCACTTCACAGTCACATTTCTATTGCCGCCCACTGAAGAGTTTTGAGATCTCTGTGAGTTTAAGGACGCCCCTCCCCAGCACCAAATAAGCTTTAAAATAAGTCCAAGTAGGGAAATTCTCTAAGATTCCAAATATAAGCTTAAAGCAAAATACAGCTTAGATTCTCTGTCATGAGCCTTTTGAAATGCTCTGAGAAAGGGCTGACCTGTCCACCCAAGCTCAGTGTCCAGAGCCTCTCAGTTCTGTTAGAGTTTTCAACCTCCAAGTCTCCAGGGGGCGATTTAATTTTATTGATCTCTGAGATGGGAGCCCTTCTGTTTCTGTGATCTTTTCTTGTCTAATGACCTTCAAAGAGTTTTGTGGAGGCAAAATGCATAAGAGAAAGATGGATTCTCATTTAATTTTCACTTTTTTAATTATGAGAAAGGGATCAGCATGTCCTGTTACATTTTTAGTTCTTTTATCTTTGATTTTTTTTTTAATTTTTATTTTTTGGTAAACCAATTGTCTGTGGCCTTAGCTCATTTTTTTTTTTCTTTTTGATTTTATAGGAGCTCTTTGAATCATGGAGAAAATAATTACTGTGTGGTGTAGTGCAAGAACGTTTTCCCAGTTTCCCATTGTCTTTTCTTATTTTTAGTTTTAATCCTTACCAGAGGATATGTTTTTATTGCTTTTTTTAGAGAGAGAGGAAGAGAGAGAGAGAGATAGAGAGAGAGCTAGAAATATATAGAGAGAAACATGAGTGTGAGAGAGAAATATTGATCGGTTGCCTCCTATATGTGCCCCAACTGGGGACTGAACCGGCCACCTCTGGTTCTAGGGACGACTCCAACCGGCAGCCACACCGGCACCTGACTCTGTACGGCAGGTGTCCACTAGTCAGACGCATTCATATTTCCCTTTGTGACTTTTGTATCAAAAATTACAAATAATCTTGCTTGGATTTTTCTTCTTTAATGGTTTCATTCTTTATGATTGATTCAACCTTTAATCTGTTTGGAATTTATCTAGCTTAAATATCGTTTTCAAATGGCCAATATTTAGTTCCATCCATTTATTGAATAACCCAGTGTTTTACCACTGATTTTAAATTCTATTTTAAAAAAAATCAAAAACAAGAATCTCAAATACATTGGAGTTTATTTTTAGGTACTATATTCTGTTCCATTTAAGCTGACTTTTCTGCATCTAAAAGGCCACATTCCCCTGTCACTTATCTTATTGTTCAAAATGCCCTGAGACTCCACATCCAGCAGTTTGCCTGAACTTTGATTTCTCATCTGTAAATCTGGAATAATAGGATAAACTTGCAATTGTGTGGGAGGATTTTAGATGATCTATGGCAGGTACTTAGTCTGGCTCTGGATATGTCGTAGCCACTGAAATTGTGGTTGTCACTGTCTTTTATTTTTCAGCCTCTAGTGTGTGCCTATCAGAGTAAGAGCTTAATAAATGTACATTAGGCGAGCCTGGCAGTTCTCTGGGGCTCAGTAAATTTATTTATAAAGTGGGGGAATCATGCCTGTCCTGCAGACTTGTGATGGTTAAAAGAGATAACTTACTGCCCTGGCTGGTGTGGCCAGTGGTTAGAGAGTCAGCCGAACAAACACTGAAGGGTCACAGGTTCGATTCCCGGTCAAGGGCACGTACTTGGGTTGCAGGTTCATTCCCGGCCCGGGTCGGGGTGTGTGTGGGAAGCAATCAATCCATGTTTCTCTCTCTGTCTCTGTCTCTCTCTCCCTTCCTCCCTTCCACTCTCTTTAAAAATCAATGGAAAAAATATCCTCAAGTGAGGATTAAAAAAATAAAAATAATAAAAATAAAAGAGATAACTTACTCAGGGTGCCTGGCAGAACGTGGTAAATACTGAAGTGCTCCCTGAGATATAACTGGACGAGTGCGCGAACGACCCTGACTTAACTGGTAACGAGGAAGTTGGGCCGCTTCTGCCGGATGCTTGGAAACTCAGCTCTTCAGAATTTTCATTAGAACTCACATCCAGGCTGCCTGTATTCCCCCCGGCACCGAGACCCGGCCGCCCCGAACGTCGCCACGATCCACACCGGGCACCACTCCGAACGTCGCCACGATCCACACCGGGCACCACTCCGAACGTCGCCACGATCCACACCGGGCACCACTCCGAACGTCGCCACGATCCACACCGGGCACCACTCCGAACGTCGCCACGATCCACACCGGGCACCACTCCGAACGTCGCCACGATCCACACCGGGCACCACTCCGAACGTCGCCACGATCCACACCGGGCACCACTCCGAACGTCGCCACGATCTACACCGGGCACCACTCCGAACGTCGCCACGATCTACACCGGGCACCACTCCGAACGTCGCCACGATCTACACCGGGCACCGGCGCGGCTGTGCAGGGCTGGGCGGCTCCGCTCCGGGGCCCTGGGCCGGGGGGCCGGGGTCAGGTTTACGCACGAGGTCTGGGGCCTGGGGCAAGACCTTCAGCTTCAACTTCCAACTATGTCTGAGAAGCTCCTGGCGTCAGCCTGTTGATTTCTCAGTTGAACAACAAGAATCTGTCCTGTGCCACTTTCTCACCAAAACAGTGCAAACTTCCCCCCTCCCAAACCCGTGCCCGGCAGCTCCCCGGCCGCCTGGGTTCCAGAAGCACCCGAATTCCCTGCGCCCGCATACACCGCATACGCTCCCACCCGCTCGGCGTGGGCGGCCGCTGCAGAAACCGGGCTCACCCTGGGGAAGCCGCTTCGAAGTCTGGCTGCTTTCCCGACCCAGCGGGTCCCCCTCGGCACAGTTTAAACTGGTTGGAGGCCCCAGGGAAATAAAGAAAACCCATCTCCACAGAGCCCACGTTCGGGATAGAGTTCTCTTCTAATGGGGTTCAAAGCGGTGGGAGGTGGGTCTTTCCTACATCTTCGGGGTGTCTGCTCAGGGTGGTTAGAAAGGGGTTCTGCTCAAAGCTACGGGGTCTGTCTGGGGACCTTGAAGTTGGGGGCCCCGGGGGCAGCAGCATCCGACCGAGGAGGCTCTAGGCTGCTCCTGGCCCACCGGGGTCACTGTGACACTCTCATCTGCAAGGAGAGGTTTGCAGAGCGACAGGGCGCCCACGAAGGGGCGGCAGGGTGCACATTCAGCTTTCAGTTGGAGAGGTGTGGTGTGCACATCACACACACACACACACACCTCCCGGCAGCAGGCAATGCCTTGTTCTGTGTGCAAATGAGGGGAAGAATTGTATAAACAATCCCCCCAAAGTAGGAAACACAAACCCAGCTGGGCGGTGCTCACAATGCCGGCGCAGCTTGTCTCCATCCCCCTCGGGGGCTCTCCCTCCCCCGTCCCGCCCGCCGGGTGCCAGCTGAGCGCGGCAGGGAGTTCCTCGCTGGCTTAATGAGGAATAGAGTTTGTCATTTTTGAGCGCACGGTAGGTGAGGCTATGGCGACGGGTTAAAGGATGGGCCGGGAGCGAGCCTGGACGTCTGGCTGAGCCGGGGATACCCCGTGGGCGGGTCACCTTGGCCCCCGAATGCAGTGGGGCCCTTACTTTCGGCGCCCCTGGAGCCGGACCCGTGGCTCTCACTGCGGGCCCGTCCTGCAGCTTCTTGCCCAGGACCCGTCAGTTCATCTCTCCACCCGCCTGGGGCCCAGCGCTCGCCCCTCGCCATTCCCGTGTCACCAGAACCACATGAGAGGCGGGAGGTGACAGGAATGAGGAATGAGCTGGCCCAGGAGCGGTGGTTTGATTCAAAGTAACAGTGCCCCGGGGCTGTCAGGGAACAGCGCTAAGAACCTGGGTTCAAAACCCAAACAGAGCTGGGCTGGGTCCTCTTGTCCCCAGGTACTAGCTGTGCAACCTGGGCAAGCCCCTTACCTCCTCCCAGTCTCGGTTTCCTCTGTGACATACCCACCCAGGAGCCCTGCGACAGGGGACTGTGCAGGGAAGCCCTGTGCCCGGGTGTTACCCGTGTGCCAAGTGTGTGCCCGGCAAGGTGGAGGCGGCAAAGATGGGCCGGGCGCAGACCTGTGGCCCCACAGGCTTGCATCTTAATAAGAAAACCTGTGTCAACGCAGGTCGGTGCCCCTGTGCCCCACTGTCCTCATCTGTAACAGGGGGACAACAGTCCCCGCTTCCTAAGAGCAAATGGTTGGATAGCAAGCATTTGGAACAGCGCCGGCCCATCGTGGGGCTCAGAAAGGTATTTCATGATGACGGCAGAGGGGAGGGGAGCATTTTGGGAAGAAAACCTGGAATTATTTTACAGAGACAGGGACACTGAGACGGGCTGGAAGGAGCCTAATGTTGGCCAGGACTCCTGGGCGGGAGGAGGATCAGGAACAAAGGTGCAGAGGTGGGCGGGCTGAGGGGAGCTCGGGGGAGCGCCAGTCGCTCCCTCGGCCGCGGCGTGGGCTGCCCGCGGACAGCAGTGGAGGTCCAGGAGGGCTCCCCGAGAACCCAGAAATGCTGAGCGAACGTGCGCACTTAATTGTGTAGGGAACGCGGGGATCCGAGCTGGGGGGATCATCTGATTAGCGGTATTCATTGGGGAAATTAGTGTGGCCACGAAGTACGGAAAATCTGAGTTTCCATCCGTAATGAAGATGAGAAGCCAGCGGCACTTCATTTATTTATCCAGCAAATATTTCTTTGTTACATGTGAGGACCACCCTAGGCGTCGGGTGTACAGTGGAGAACAAGGCAGTCTGTCCTCTTGGAGGCTAGAGCCCAGTGAGAGGGACAGAGAGACAGGCAGTCGCAGTATGTCATTTAAAACAAGGCGAGGCCAGTGAAGGAGGCTACGGGAGCCTCGACCGAGGGGCGCGCAGGAGGGCTCAGGGTGGCTTCCCCGTGGAAGCGACACGTGAGCTGAGCTCTGCAGGACGAGGGGTCATCCAGCTGAAGGACGAGGGAGGGATTCCTCTCCGGGCAGAGGCATTTTGGGGGCTGACAAGGTCATATTTATCTTTTAGAAAGGTATTTTTGGCACCAGTGTGGAAAATGAATTGGAAAGAGCACCTTGGCCGACTGGGAAGCTACAGCAGGAGTTACATCGAAGGGAGATCTGACTTTGGGTGGTGGGCACGTAGTGCAGGGCACCGAGCGCGTACCACAGAAACCTATATGGTCTTGGTAACCAGTGTCACCCCAGTACATTCAATAAAATGAATACATTTCAGTAGATACCTCAAACCTCCCAAAAACCGCACAGATGACTGTGCGACTACTTCCTGCAGCTGCTACAGGCAAAACACAGACGCACCTCGCAGACAAGGGAAGCCAGACACGAAGGAAGCCACGCGTGCGAGTCCCCTGGCGGGCCGAGGAGGGGGCGCACGCACGCAGCCACCCGTGGCGCCGACCCCAGGCCGCGGCGATGCGGGGGGGGGGGGGGGGCTTTTGACGGCGTGGGCATGCGGGAGGCTCCGGGGCCGGAGGGATGTTCGCCTACGTCTCTACCTGCTGCAGCAGGCCGCCGATTCTACCCACGGGTCCACACCTGCTGCGTGGGCGTAGTTTGTGTGCCGTGAAAATGATATTTTGAGTATAAACTCCATAGAGTATGAAAATACATTTTGTTGAAGTTGAACATTTTGTGACTGTGTATAGCTGTGGGTGGGACGTGTACACAACACGCTGTTCCCTCAGGGAAATCACAGGCCCCACGGCGCTCGCCGCGGTGCGGACGCGCGTCCTTCCTACTGTTGCCCAGCAGCAAACATGACCGTACGATCTTCACAGGAGGCTTGGACACATGAACAACTTATTTTAAACTAAAATGAACTACCTCCCCTAGAAAGCGGTGGAGCCCCAAGTTTCTCAGGTGGAATTAGGGGAAAGTGGACAGGCATGTTACGCAGTGACCGAGGAGGCGTGAAATGCACACGCACCCCAGGCCTTTGCATCTCTTCCTTCGCTACTTAATATTGCCCATCAGCAAAATCACACTCACTGCTTGGGCCCCAAAGTGTTATACAGACTTCATTTCATTGAGATTAAAAAGGACATTACAAATAGAAGAGAAACCTGTTGTGTTACATGAAGAAAAGTATAATTCTGGGGAAGGATGCATTTTAGTTTATTTTGTATTTTCTTCTTACAGGAAGTTTCTGAAAATCACTATTGCAAGGCCTAACTGAGTTTAATATCACATTGTCACTCAGAGTGACAATGGGGAGGGCCTTGTCAGCATCGCAGCTTTCCGCTGCTTGCATCCCAGTGAAAACCTGCCCAGCGTGATATAATACACAAGGTATTCAGAACAGCTACCTCTGAATAATAATGATATCAATAATAATTATATTAGCCACCATTTTTATTAAAACTTCTTTTTATGTAGCAGGCATTGTGCTAAGCCTTTTACATGTCTTAGCTCACCTACTTCCCATAATTAATCTTGAAGAGGGATCCTGGGTATTTTATTATACCCATTTGATGGAGGGGAATGACAAAGCTCAGACTAGGGTGACCCACTGCCCACGTTTTCCCAGATGTGGGACATTCAGTGTTTGTACCGGGAAAGTCTGGGGCAAACTGGGGTGAGTTAATCACCTTATGAAAGTGACTTGCTTGATTTTTTAACCGGTAGAGAGGGATTTAAACTTCTTTTCCCCTTGGCTGGTCAGATTTCCTACCAATTGCCAGCCCAGCAAAATAGTTGAACAGGGAAGATGTTCTTTGGCAGCACTGGGGGACAAGCAAGAGCTAGGTTGAAACCTGGGAATATTATTTCACAGGTGTAATTGAAAATGTCATCTTATTTCTTTCTGTCCCCAAATCGCCAAGTGCAGCTGGACCTCCCTTTACCGTGTTTCTAAAGGGCTTGCCTGTCACTGCCATCTGACATTCCTGTGAAAACCCACTCACTCACCTTGGGAAGGGGGTAGAGATGACACACTGTTTGGCCCAGGTCCCGTTGACAGAACTCCAATGCATGACACACCACATCAGCATTCATGTCAGCACTAAGCCTGGAGGGAAATGGGGCGAGACAATGGCTATTAAGATCTCTCGGGCCTTAGAGAATAGAAGCTCTTTCAAAGAAAGGTAAATTCCAGAGTGGATTCTAACACCCTCAGTGCATCGCACCGTGGCCTCTGAGTCCGTCCTTGCGTGTGCTGGGTCCTAATGATTTCCTGCCACCTTGCTCTCGCCTACATTTAGAACAAGGTTCTGGGGTGGGGAGGGGCTGGAGAGGGGGCTCGAGCAGCCCTGAGCTGTATGTCAGCTTGCCACAGGAACATGAGATTCTTTTCAGCAGAAGCCTCAAAAGCCCAGGTAAGACCATTAGAATGTTCAAGATGCAAGGCGGCATGTGTGCTCGTGGCCAAGCTTGGCACAGAGCCTAAGCTACATGTAATTTGTGAAATCTTTAGGAAATCTCCAAACTCATAATAACCATCCCCACCCAACATTGTTTTCTTTTACCCAGAGTAGCAAATAGGACCAAAATGGTCACATTTTAATTTACTATACTTCCTTTGGCCACCTTTGCAAGGACAGAGGTTTGCAGGAGTGAGGCACATGAGGAGGGCAGACTTTAGCACATTTGGCAGAGCTCATTAGCAACTTTAATTAGGATTATAGTAGAATGAAGTCAATGATGATGATGATCATTATCATAAACCAAAAGAAGGGATCAAGGTCAGGGTTAAGTTAGCAGATGGGCAGAGGAACAGCCTTTCACTTGTGAGAAATATCAAATTTAGGCCTTTGACATCACTTTCAAAGGAGGCTTTTAATATATAGTCACAGAGATACACTCATAGCAGGGAAAGAAGTTTTCCTCTCACAATGTTTCTCCCACTTCTGGACCCTGCTCCTTATGGTGTACTATGAATTTAATTATTTCTATATATCTTGTAACTACCATGCGAATGGCATGGTTATATTGCTTTGTATTTTTGGTGTCTTAAAAAAATCATTAATTATATTTAAGGTGTATCATAATTGTTAGAAACCCCATTTTGCATTTCTCTTCTAAAAATGTTAGTAGTTGAGGCCTCTCCTGATCTCTGAGGGCTCCTAGGTTCGGAATACAAAATTTCATGATTTAGCAGGAAGCTAAACAGATACCAGTAAGCGAGGTAAGATGGACAGAAGACCAGGATCAGGTTTGCTATGACAACTGTGGAACAATGGAGGTCAAGACCTGGCATAGGAACACCCAGCCTGTGGTCATTGGCTAGGATCGGCCATTCTTAGAAGTAATCCTCCTTGCAGGACCCAGGTTCTTGGGAGAATAAGCCAGAATGCTCAGTTGTCCCACTTTCTAACAACATCCTGTGGCTTGCCTGTGGGTAGGACATGTAATTGCTGAATAATTAGTCCATGAATCATTGAGAATTGACTGGTGTGAAATAATGAGGAGGAACAATGCCCTCTGGGTTAGGAAACAAATTTAATATTGAAACCTGAAATTCAGGTGAATCTAAATCATGAGGCTGTCACTGTCAGGGCCCACCTCAACCTAGAACTGCATCTGGTTGATTAAAATGAGCTGTAAGAAGAATACACCATAAGAGGAGAAATTTCATCAGCAAACCACTAATATGGGAACTGGAAAACAGCGGAAAGAACCACAAAGGGGGGTCATCTGTCTTCTTCAAAGCGGCCACCCCATACTAATAAGAATTAGTCATCTCATGACTTTGAATCATCTCAGAGGAAACCACTTCCTCCCTTTCCTATCACCTCTTTTGGTGGCTTGCTGGGCCCCTTCTTTCTTAACACCTGTGTGCACTTGTAGTTGTTTGAGGTGGTTGCTGTCTCTTACACAGTTCCCACCTGCAGTGCCCAGTGCAGTGTCTGTCTGTCCTCTCTCTGATCCTTGTGCCTATCTGGCTCTTGCACTCAGCATGCTCCAGCCAGCTACAGAAGATCAACGGGTTTCCGAGTGGACCCAGGGCACTTGCTTTTTTCTCCCAGAATGCTTCGTAGCCCAGCTCTGGTACCCCTTTTTGAATATCTGGGTGTACTGCCCTCTCTGGCTTCTGTGACTGTTTTCCTCTTACCTCTCTGGTTCCCTGATCTAGGCCCAGCAGACCCTCCCTGGTCAAGCTGACCTTTCCCCAGAGCACCAGGCTCCTGCTAGGTATGTAAACAGGTTCACCAAATGGGCTAAAGATGTTTTTTTAAAAAGTATGTTCAAGTAATTTTCTTTGGAGTAGTCTACTCATAGCTCATCCATAGTGATATTTTTTATTTTTTAAAAAGTAAATTAATTACACAAACATTTATTAAAGACCTTCTATGCTCAAGGATTATACCAAGTCTTGGAGATACAAAGCCTTCTCCATCCCTCCCTTCCTCCCTCTTTCCCTTCCTTCCTCTCTTCCTTCTTTTTATATATTTAGTATACTCTGATAAGTACCTAGAAATACAAAGATGAATAAAATGTAGTCCTAACCCTCAGAAGTCTTTCAATCTGGTTAGCAACCCAGAAAAGAAAATAGAGAATTAAATTACAAATAAACATGGTAAGTGCTGTGCTGGGAGTTTGCACAGGGTACTGGGAGTGTGTGTGTGTGGGGGGGGGTGGCAGTGGAAGGGTGTCTATTTTAGCCTAGGGAGGGTCAGGACGACTTCCAGAGGAAGTCACCCTGGAGCTGAGGTCCAAAGAAGCAGGATTTGTCTGGGGGAGACAATTTGTTTGGATTTGCCAAGTGGAGAAAATATCCTGTGCAAAGGTCCTGAGGCAAAAAGCTCCTGGTGTGTTTGTTGGGGGGTGGGTGGCAGTTATGAGTAGTTTGGATTGTGATGTGCTGTGGAGCAGCCAGCGACTAGTCTGGAAATGTCCTCAGGGACAAGTTCATAAACAGTATGGGGCTAGGAACCCTGCAGAGGGTGTGAAGGGTTTTATGTTGGAGGGAACCACAATTTGTTTGGTATTAGGAGAGTATTTGCCCAGCTACAATGTGGTTATGGACATGCAGGGTCATGGGCACGCCTGCAGGCCAGCAGGCCGGTTGGGGGGTGGCAGTAATAGAGGCAGGAGTTAAGAAGACAGGGTCTCTGCCTTCCAAACACCACAGCCCAGGGCTCATGATAAATCATTTACCACAACAGGGTGAGGTCAATATTAATACAGGCAGGTACACAGCATGGCAGGGCACAGACGATCCCCTGGCCTGGGTGACTTTAAGTTTCTTTTGTCTTTAAAATTCTGCAACTCTAGGCTACCCTGTTGTGGTGGGAGATGCTATCCTCTGAGCCTCTATTCTGAGGCTGCTGGTGGATGGAAGAGGGATTACATAAGGATGTTCTTGATACCAGCGTTTGCAAGAGAAAAAAACAGGAAACAACCCAAACAGCCATCCACGGGAGAGGGAAGGAACAGACTCCTGTAGAGACGCCTTGGAGTATTCTATACGGTCAGAGCACGTGGACTAGAGCAATGACACAGCTCTGTGGATGAATCTCGGACACCTACACTGTAGTGGTTCCAAAGATTATATATAGTGTGATACTCTCTTAATAAAGTAAGGAAACAACTGAAATAAAAATGATACGTTTTAAAAGAACGTATAATAGATTATTAATTATATTTATTTATGTAATTATATCTTATATTATCATATATATTACTTTTATATTATTATGATGATTAATTATATTAATATAATAAATATATACAATAAAACTATAGAGAAAGGAAAGCAAAAGAAAGATGAATGTGGGACTTATTTCTTGGGTGGAAGGAAGGGCGAGAGCGAGAGAGGGGGCTGTCTGGTTAGAGGAATTTATTGTCAAGGTCCTAGACACTGAGTGGCAGGCTTGGAAGCTAATTACCCATTCAAAGGAACTAAGTAACTACCTAAATAATAAATATAAGAAAGCCATGTATGGACCCTTGACAAGAGAGTTCCAGGAACATAGGATTTATCTGATCCAGTGCTCCTAAGCTGAAAAAATAAATAAAAAGAGGTATAAGAAAGAAAGGATGCAGACAGATGACGGTAAATGGTGGGATGCTGAGGGACACGGGGGCTGGGAAGTGAGGGGTCAGGACACCCGAGGGTGAGAGGACAGAAGAGAAGAACCTGAGAAGATCGCGGCCCGAGGAGCAGGGGTAGAGGAGGAGAGGCTGGGCCTGCTGGCAGCTCGGCAGAAAGGTCCGCGTGCCTGTGCCCAGCCAGGGTCCAGCCATTTATTGGTGTTGGTGAGATTGCTCCTGAAAGGCCTTGGAGAGAAACTGAGCCAAATTGTCACAATGTGATTCACGGGGAGCCTGTGCCTAGAGTGACAAAGGATGACAAGAACTGGAAACTGCAGCTCATGGCCTTGCCCAGTGGGCACCTCCCGCCCGAAAGGGAGCCGGTGGCCGCCCAGTGTTCCTGCCTCCCCGCCCCCGTGTCCCAGCTGAGGAATCAGACTGACGGCCGCGTACTCACAGTCTTATGACATCTGGTCCAAACGTGTAAACTGCTAAGTAGCAGGTGGTTCTCAAGGACAGTTTTTCTAGAAAAAACAAAGAGGAGGAATGGAATATTTTTTATTATGATGAATTGAGCACATGAGTTAATAATGATCATCTTTACTAGGGACTGGAGCTGAGTGATTAATCGATCATTCATTCAAGTCATTGATTTTAAGGGTTTGGGGGAAATGTTAACGTTAATGTGGCCATTAAAGTATCATTTCCATCTCAGGTTCACGCGAATGCCGGCATGTTTACTGTACAGGCTAAAGATCCCTAGTTTATTTTAAAAATACAGCTAAATTCTGGGCTTTCATTTTATTTTTTATAGCAGTGAACATCTGAATGTTGGTGATCTCATTTGTTGAAGTTGAAAGAAACAGGACTCGATTTAAAGTAAATGATCTGAAACACTGCTTTGTTAAAAATATTCTTCCCTGGTGTTCACTTGGGGAAAAAAGACTTCACCTTGGCTCTTTGTTTTTGCTGGTGGTATTTCAGAGATAAAGGGAGACTGTCACAGGTGTCCCTGCCCGCCATCTGCACCAGGGAACAGACACACACACACACTAACAAGGCAGTCTCCTTCTCCACCCCTGCCCCGTTGTGAGAGTACAGAATGCCTTGCGGGTGGACCTCTCTGCACAGTGAAATGTGTTAAGCCCCGGCCCTGCTCCTCCTGTCTGTGGGTTTATTGTGGAGCCCTGGTAATTCTATGGAGGGCCTTAGCGTAGGGACGGAGGGATGGGCTGTCCTGGGAAGGGATGGGAAACCCTCCCTGAGGAAAATTTACCTGGTCATTTACCCCCAACTGGGCTGCCCTTGCTTGGAGGGCAGGAGAGTGAAAGAACCAGGGTAAATAAAATACAGGGAACTCCCTCTGGTTCTTCATTTCTACTCGGTGGTAAATAATGTCAATATTACTTTTATGTTAAAATAGATACAGTCATAGATTTTTTATTTTTATTTTTTACAATAAGGCATAAGACTTCAATGCAGTGTGTTTTTGAATTAGGAACTTAAAATGATATTCCCACATTACTTGGGCCTCACAGAAATAATAATGATAATAAAGAACTATGAGGGAATACTATGAACATCTGTGTGACAGCAAATTAGATCACTCAGATGAAATGGAAACTTTCCTAGAAAGACCAACTGCCCCAAATGGACTCAAGAATAAATAGACAATCAGGACAGACATATAACAAGGGATTGAATTAGTTGTCAAGAGTTTCCATAAATAAAAGCTCAGGACCAGATGGCTTCACTGGCGAATTGCACCAACTATTTAAATAAAGCATCTGAATAGACATTTCTGCAAAGAAGACATGCAAATGGCCAATAAGCGCATGAGAAGATGCTCGGCATCTTTAGCTATCAGGGAAACGCAACTCAAAGCCACAAGGAGGTACCTCCTCACACCCACTTGGAGATGCTGTAATAAGAAGGACAGCTAATAACAGGCATGGAGGACCTGGAGAAACCAAAGCCCTCGTACACCACAGGGGTGGGGGGCTGAAGTGGGGCAGCCACTTTGGTAAACAGGGGGGCAGTTCCTCAAAAGGTTAGACACAGAGTTACCGCATGACCCGGGATTTCCACTTCTAGGTTTATACCCAAGAGATTAAAAACGTATATCCACACGAAAGCTTGTAGGAATGGGCACAGCGCATCACTCGAGGCAGCCGGGAGATGGAAACAAGTCAACTCAAACATCCAGTAACTTGTGACTGGATGAGCGAAATGGGCTCAGTCCCTGCAGGGGAATATTACTCAGCATATGGGGCAGCGACATTCTGATGCGTGACACGGACGACCATGAAAACCTCATGCTGAGTGAAAGAAGCAGTCACAAAAGACCAAATACGGCAGATTTTGATTAGGCCCAGAACAGGCCAGTTCACAGAGGCAGAAAGTAGGTTAGTGGTTGCTCGCGGGTCACAGATAAGGAGAGCAGGTCCCTTTTTGGCACAATGAAATGTTCGCAAATTGATCGTGCCAAGGGATGGGGGCACCGCTCTGTGAATACACTAAAAGCCACAGAATTATACAATTTAAGTAGGCAGATTGCATGGTGTGTGAATTATATCGCGGTGCAACTGTTTAAAAACGACATGTGCTCTTCTCCCAGGGGCTCCTCCTTAGGGGCCCTGGGGTGGAGGGTGACAGGAGGCTCTGAGCCCTGGGACCCCGGAGACCTGAGCTTCAGCTCCGGCTACCAGCTTCTGCCCTTAGTCAGGTTGCTGCCCTCGCTGAGCGGCAATCCCTTCATCTGAAAAGGGGAGGAGGAGTTCGGTCTCCCTCCCTGCACTGTCTTGGGGTTGGGAGCATTGTATAAACAGTCAAAATCACATGGGAGGCGCTCTGGAAGCGAGTTTCAGGCATTGTTGGTGGAGAAAGAGCTTGGCCAAGAGCAGAGCGATTTAAAAACCAACATTAGGGTGTTTGATAAACTTGCAGGACAGCCTGGAAGGCAGAGGAAATGCGTCTTCTTTCTGGTGAAACTAGAGGGGTGTGTGTGTGTTCAGAACCTTGTCTTGCTCAGTGGAAGCGAGGTTGTCCTCACACTGAGTGGGACCATCTCAGCCACCAAACAGATTCGGGGATGGTAAGAATGAGAGGTTCCTGGAGCGATGACAACTGTGCGACATGAGATGACCCTCTCAGGGCTAAATTCTAGATCCACACCGAACAACACAGAGGAGAGATATGGAAAGTCTCCAGAAAGAGCCAGGCAGGCCCGGGCGGCCATGATCAGGGGGCTACCTCACTCTTACTGATGCCGCTGGAGAAAGGATTGGCACGAACATACTGCTAGTAGCCTCTGGGACGTAAAATGCGTACAGTTAAGTTGTGCCTGTGACCAGGAAGGTGCAGGAGCGTTGAATTTGCACAGAGCACAAAGGATTTGGAACAGCGTAGAAAAAAAATGAGTGGCCATTCCCAAAGGCAAAGGAGGGTGGAGTCCCCACCACACGCTGGGCGTATCCGTATGTGCGTGTGTACATTCCAGCTGTCAGTCGCCTTCATGTTCACCATCCCTCCCTTTCTCAGAAGAACCCTTGGGCGGGGGCCCTATTTTTACCCTCATTTTTTAGGAAGGGGCACCGAGGTTCAGGGAGCGTAAGGCCTGCCCAGCGTCACCGACAGAGCAGGTGGATCGGTGAGAGTTTACCGTCTTCTGCTCCAAAAGCCCACGTCGCTTGTAGCGGGCACGGCAGGGTACCCAGGATGGGGGACTTGGCGCCCCCCGCCTCAGGCGTGGCAGGTACCGATAGGCACTCGCTGCGCAGGGGGAGTCGGGCACAGGGGGGCGAACGGGCCACAGAGCTGGTTCTGCGGCTGCACAGGGCCGGGCAGAAGTAGGGTTACAGCTGTGAGTACTCGACACAGAGTTTCTGTTCTTGAATTTTAACTTATTAATGATTGAATTGTTTTCCATACAAACGACTGTCAAGCTCTTTGGCCCCCCATCTAGTGCAGGCCCCAGTGGGCTTGCAGGGCGCGGGCGGGGCCCTTCTCGTCTGAAGGCTACAGGGGATCTCGGCCGTGTGGAGTCAGGGTCGGTAGGTGACCCGAGAGAGGGGCGTTCCAGCAAGGCCTCAGGGCGGCTGAGTCCTCTGACCCCGTGACTAACTCTGAGCCTCTTCCAAGGCGTTTACTAACGAGAGCCAGAGGCAAAGGCGTCGGGTGGAGCCGCCGGTCGGAAACGCGTGGCACAGTTCAGAGGAACCGCGCCCCGGGCGCAGGGGGGCGGCCGATTCCCGCGGGGGCTGCCCAAGAACACTGCCACGGCTCGCTCCGCCCAGACGATGCTTCCTGCCCGATTAGCTCTGGAGGCAAAAGCAGTGCTGCTTGAATACGTTTTTAAAAAAGAAAACGCTGTTAATTGCCGATTTCACGTTCTCTGTCGCCCATTCTCCTGGCTCACGGACAGGAGGAAACACAGGGAGCAGGCGGCACCGTGGTCCAGGTCATTGTCTGCTCTGGAGGGTCTTGGCTCGGGGACAGTTCATCCCGTGCAATTCGCGGGACGGTTCTGTGCAGGGCTAACACACCTGTAACACGCAAACACGCCCCCCGCCCTGCCTTTGTCTGTCACGCGCAGGGCCTTCCCCTGAAGCGAGCACCGTGCTTGCATCCAGAGGTAAGACATCAGCTAATACGACGCGACGAACCCCAGAGAACAGCCTCCTTCATCCTTCGCAATCCCTCCACGCTGGAAAGGTAACCTACCACTGGAAACCGAAATGCAGACGTGGCTTCCCTTGGTGACATGCCCACCTCCTTGGCCACAGCTGACTTTGGGGCTCCCCGGGCCTCGGCAGACCCTGAGGTCCCCCGGCGCGAGCCCGCAGGAGCCCGGGTGGCTCCTCGAGTGCCAGCAGTCTTGGCTGGGTTGTGTACGGTCCGTGGGTATATTGGGAGGGGTAACCTAGGAAATGGGATTACGACCCAGCCTTTCATTTTTAGCCAACACAACCGTGCCTAGAAAGAAAACGGATCTCAAGGCCCACGGGGTCACCTGTCAGTGTGGCCCGTAGCGCAGGAGTGAACCAGTGAAACGGTCCTGATCGCCGTGACTGCTCTTCACTCTTTCCTGCGACAGCTGGCACCAGTTCCTCTTGGCTTTGTCACTCAGAGGAGCGAGAGTGCAGCGTCAGGTCTGTAGCGGGCTGGGACGCCCAGCGACGGGGGGCGGGTGGATGCTCCCAGGGCGAAGGCTGCAGAGCAATTAGGCGGCGCGGCCTGGCCCGCGTGTCTGAGCGTGTGCGGGCCTCAAACACATGCTGTTGCGTGAGAAAGAGAAGTTGCAGAGCGGCACACGCAGCAGACATTGGCGCACATTGAAAGCCCCGCCAGGGAGGGTCCTGGAAAGATGATGGTGGAGGCAGCGGAGTTTGGGATTTTGTTGAATCTCTAGCAAATCTCCCCCCACCCCCTCTCTGACATAAAACAACCCAAACCAAGGTTGCTGATATTCGAGGTACTAACTCGGCCCCTTCTGACCCGTAACAGGAAATTTCAGTCTTCTGAGGTACCGAGGGGTCGGGGGGAGAGTGTCGGGATGGGAAAACCAAAAAACCATAGACAATAGTTACAACAAAACTAGGTCTCTCCCAGGCCCCCAAACACAATCAGACAAGGCAAAACCACACACAGCCACATGCAGGGAAGGCTCCCAGCGTCTGGGTGGAAGGAAGTAGAGGGCAGCGATGGGATGTCGGATAAACCCAAGGCCAGGAAGATCCCCAAATAACTCAGGGACTCGAAGTATCGGCTGGAAAGCACGGTGGGCTAGGTGGGCCTGCTGAGAAACAGCAGCTGGGACGGGGGCTTCGCTGGCTGAGCAGCTGAGCGCAGGGGCTCCAGGTGACACGCGCTGCGGGGCTGGAGTGGCCTGGCGCCTGCGTAGTTAAGAAACTGGTCCACCGGAGCGCCTTTGCAGGACAGGGGCCCCAAGGAGAGGCTGCTGGGCTTGGAGTCAACATCGAGCGGGACAGAAGCAATGTAAATAGAGAAACCAGAAAAAGGGGGCAGGGCAACAGAGTCGGGAAATCTCAAAAAGCGAGCGGCCTATCCCCCCCAGCACTACACAGAAGCAAGGCAAGCGGGGGCCCTGCGCGTTCAGAAGCCCTACCCTGAACCACTTCTCCTTCTAAGAGTTTTGGAAAACGAATTTCATATAGAAACGAGCAGCAGAAATGTATGTAGGTCAACTCCCATACAAAGTTATTATAAGAAAAGAAGAGAGTACGGAACCGAAGCAAATCCCTGCAGATGGCCAACGCCAGCCAGAAAGTCATGCCCGAAGGGATTAAAACGTAATATTTCAAAATGAGCTCAGGAGCATTAATAAAATGATATGGACATGAAAGAACAGCAGAAATGAGGCTTGGAAAATCTCAGGCAAGGAGAGAAAGAACCCGGGGAGGAACGCGGGACTGTAAAACAAGCGGGGTTTCCGCTGGAGCGGCCGGAACGAGAAGGGGGGCGACGCTGATGTCCCAGGAGAGCTGGAGGGTGGACGGAGGGAGGACGGCCGGACGCAGAAGAAACGAAGAGACAGAGCCCTCAAGAGACAGGCAAAATGTTGAAGGGGGCAGAGAGGATTCAAGGCATGACTAGTAGGAATCCCCGAAGAAGAACCCTTCCAAACTTTCCTGAAATTGTGACAAATGCGCCTGAAGCCCCCTGTGGGGACAGCGCCCCGCGGGCCTCGGAGCCTCCGCGTCCAGCCGCTGACACCGAGGCCTGTTCTGGCTGCGAGGCTGAATTTCACGGGAGGGAGAAAATAGGTCCCTTGAACTTCCAGGCAAAAATAGACTTATAAGAAAAAGAAAGCTAGGATATCATTGGGCTTTTTAATAGCATACTTGAGGCACTCAGGGAAAGAAGTTGTGTGCCAAGGATCTTTATATCCAGAAAAACATTGACTTTCAAGTATAAAGGGCACAGCCAGCTTGTCATCAAACATGCAAGAGATTCAGGGAACATCTCCCAGGAGCCCTCCTGAGGAATGAGCTCGAGACGACAGCTCGGCTAGACAGTCATCCTCCGAGGGGCTCGCGGTGAACATCAGTCACAGAGCGGCTGAGGAAGCTGACCTGGAATGAGAGTGGAAGGGAATGGGTATTGGATGTCATGGCTATGGGCGCAGGTAATAGAGCACGGTGATTAAATAAGAGATGGGGAAAGCATAGGCAAAAAACAATTCTAGCTGCTCTCAATGATTATAAAGCATATTAATGGTAGCAGCGTTAGGACTGATATCCGAGACTGTTCTGTGGGCAGTGAGGGATATGTATGGGCTATTTTAATTCTATCAATCCCTCTGTCCTTGAGAATTAGGACTTAGAGTGTGGAAAGAAGCAGATAACTGCTATGTAGAGAAGAGATTAAGAAAAAAAATTCTGTCGTTCTGAATTTGGATTTGAAGTGTCAGGATGAACTCATTAGATATATTATTTTAAAATGAGACATGTAAATGTATATATGTGTATTCCTATCAGTGTCTACTGAAGAGGCCTAGAAAGAATGGTCAGCTCAATAGTGATGAGCATTCCTAGGCCCCCAGATTGTGGTCTTAAAATATTGTTTCTCACCCAAAGAAACCCGGGCTTCTAAGGGAAATGATTGATTTTGAGCCTGGGGCTGGAAATGTGCAAGATAGAGTTGTAACACTTTGTCACACCAGTTAGTGAGGTGACTTAGGCTCATGTCAAAGGCCTCCGGAGCCAACTAGAAGAGGTTCCCACGGCTCAGAGTTGGGACAATTTGAGCTTCAAAAGGCTATAATTGAAATAGACTCAAACTCATCAAATATGTATAAATTCATGAGTGCATAATGATATTTTAAAGAAAGCTAATTGAATACTTTGGGATGATAATAGAAAGGCAATGAATTATTTGAAAACTGGCAAATAAAGCAAAGGAATTAAGTATTTATCCTGCCTTCCCTAGTATGAACACTACCAGTAGGGACTATGGGAGAAAAAAGTCTTTAAAATATGATGATGAGGAGAGGAACTGTCTCTGATATGCTTCAATTACTAAATGACATATAAATGATAGATTAAAACAGCACCATTTGCAACCTCCTGTGAACTAATAGGTCTGGTCATTGAGCATCACAGCTGCTAACATCACAAAAAGAGAAAAAAGAAAACCACTTATGATGGCCTCCTGATGAAAGAAAACACCATCACTTATAGTCTCGCCAAAGAAATCAAACTGGAGTCGGATCAAGTCTCTGGATGCAGATGCCCATTTCCAGGGAAGACAGAGCAGAGACACATATTCGATTATGCCAGGGATGCCATCAGCAAAATCCAGACTATGGGAAACTCTTCAAGGCAAATGCCACAGCTCACTTACAACGAAAAGGAAAGGATGGAAAGGACACTTGTGGATTCAAATTGACGCAAAGGACACACCAAAAATTTTAAAACTGGTCAAGACGATGGTGCCTGGGAATGCCCGCTTGGGTGATAACACTATAAAGCAATGCAAGGAAGTGACTGCAGTGAAACTCAGGACCCTGCTCTTTTAGGGGGGTGGGGGGACATGATGGCATCGGCGTGTGGCTGGGGCTTCTGGGGTGGCTGCCTCTCTGTTCCTTCTTGACCTCAGCTATGTTTACGAAGGTGTTAAAAGCATACATTTACTTTGTGTCATTTTCTACATTTGTTTTACCAAGAAAAGGTTAAAAAAATCACCCACAGAACAACACTATCCACTGGGTATGGATTCATACGAGTGGGCGTGAAAGTATAAAAACAGTCCCATTAAGTTCATGTGTGTGGTTCCCGCTAGAGAGGTGGGAGAATGGAACTGGTGGTCGGGGGGACCAAAGGGTGTTTCAAGGTTATCGTAATTCAACCAAAGAAAGATCTGATGTATGGTATTTACCAGGCAGGTAGCTGCACAGTCTCTCCATGGAGGCCTGGACTGTGGCGTTGTGCACGCGAGCCAGCTGTTCAATCACAGACACCACCACCACACAGCCTGGAAGAGAGAAGACCGTGTCAGCAGGGCCACAGAGAAACCTGTGCTGGGCAGTCCAGGGAAAGAGAGGGGACGTGTGTGTCCTTGAGAACACAGACCTTTCCAGAACAGAGAACTTATGTTCACCTTTGAGAATCTACTGTGGGCATAATTCACTGTGATTTGTAGTGAAGCATGAAGTGTGATGAGAAGATCACGGGCTTAGGGTTGGAAAGACTGGTTGTCGGCCCGGTTTTGCCACTTGTAAGCTGTGTGACCTTGGGGCAGTCCATGAATCTTGCTTTATTTCTGTTTCCTTTTGGTCACGTGGGAGGAAGACGTCATTTAAAGGAGCTCGTGCAAGGATTGAGTCTTGCGCTTAAATCTTGGACTTACCATCCAGGCTGTGTGAGCTTTAGTCTCCTCCCTGCAGAAGAGGTAATGATCCCATGGGGCTGCTGTGATGATTAAATGCGATAACAGTGCAGCCGCGCATGCCTTGGAAAGCCTAACGCTATTGTAAAATATTATTTCACCTCACAGCCACAGAGCACACGGCTCAAAAGCAAGTACTCATATAATGGGTGTCTAGAAGGAACCTTGGATTAAGTGAAAATATATGCCTTCAGCTACCTTGACATGTGATAAGTGTCAAAGCCAAGAATCGCTAGGCTGGAACTCCTGGAAGGTTCTATCACCAGCCTTGACCTCCTGAACTGCTGGGGAGGCCAAAAGGGAGGGGACTCTTTCTTCTATATACAAGGGTTGGTGGGTCCAAGATCAGTAAGTCTGTGGGAGGACATTGCCAGGCCTCACTGAGACAAGAGGGATGGCACTTATTAGCAGAGGCTGGTTTCCAAGGAGGCAAAAGAAAGCTTCCACCCAAAATGAGGATCCAGGGTGTCTGGCTCAGCAGTGAGCTCACTATCATCCATCTGCTCAAGGAGCTGGGGACCCAGATTCCCATGCAAGGGAAATTTCCACCAGGATTCCACGAGGAAAGGCGGCGGGTAGCAGATGTGAATGGTACCGCTGGGCATTGCCAGACAAAGAAGCCAAACCTTCTGTGAAATGAGGGCCTGGCAACGGAGACTGAGAGACCTCCGCCTTCCTGGACACTGCAGCATCCAACAAGGCGTTGGCATCCGCTGTTCTGTGCCCTCGGATGAAGCTGGGCAGAGCTGGGCTTAGCAAATCCGAGACAGTGTGATCGTGAGAGCCACAACCTTGCTGCCCTGAGCAGCTCCCTGCTGGGGCATTTATCAACATCAGCTATCAAGGTCAACTAGAAGCGCTTTTAACCTAGTCCATGCACTGAGGGTTTCATTACCTTGCCATGAATTCAGTAGCTGAAACTTATTAGCACTTTATGGTCTGGAAAGCATTTTCATATGTATTTTATTATTATTTTTAAATAAAATTTAAAAAATACAGATGCAATGCAATCTCATTTTGGAAAATTAAAAAAATATATATAACAGTATAAAAAAGATAAACATCACTGAAATCACCCAGAGATAAACCAATTTCACTTTTATTTTAAATACATAAAATATGTTTAGTATATGTGAATATTTTCAATACTTATAACACAAGTTTACAGCCCTACTTATGTCTCTGCGGATTGCCTGTTAAGGTAGGTAGAGCTAAATAGATTTTAGCAGCAATTGAAAAACAATTATGAATAATTATGTTGCGATGTGCTAAGAGTCTGCAGTGTGGTTTGTTTGAAAAGGGGGAGGCTTTGAAAGAAGAAAACTTGGTTTCCGTTACAGGCTCAGCCACTTACAAATGGAGTGACTTTGCACAAGTGACTACCCTCTGGAGCTTCATGTTTAAGAGTTGAGAGTTAAACCGTAAATTCCCGAGGGCGGGAACGGGGGTCTTACTCTCACTCCGAGTGCCTGACATGGGGCCTGGTTTGGAGCAGGGGGGCCAGGCTTGGAGCCAGATGTTTGCTGACTTGAAGTGAGCTCACGGAGGAGCCAGCCACCTGGGTGACAGTGCCCTTGTCGGTTGCTGGGGTCCCCATGGGAGGGGGTTGGCAGGTGCACCCGCTGTTGTGCTCTGGCTCAGTCATCTCGCCCACAGGGTTGTTTGCTCTGTTCCAGCCTCATTACAGGATGTGGTTCCGCTGCTACTCTGGCGTGAAACAGCCAGTGCCCCTTCCGGAGCCAGACAGCAGATTCTAGAGCAAACGGCCCCCACGTGCGGCTCAGGGCGAAGAAGCACGCAGTGGGGCAGGGCGGGGATCTTGCACAGTCATCGCCTCGCAGGGCGTCGCGTCAGTGAACTGCAGCACTGGACGCCCAGAGATGGGACTTTAAGAAAATCTAAGGCACAGCAAGTGGGAGAAAAGGGGTTCCCAGGAAAGAAACAAGACTGGGAGCCGGAAAGAGCATGGTCTCTTTCTCCATTTCTTTCACAATTTAATTAGTAGCAAGTTTTCTCTCTCACTGGTACCTAGAATTTTACAATGAGTGACAAAGTAGGCTCGGTGAGGTGCACGACTTGGACACCCACCGTTGGTGTAGTGGAGGAGGAGTGGACGAGTGGGGAGCATAAGGGGACTCTCCTGGGGACTTTCCTCGGGGAGGCTCCATTCAGCCCCAGCACATGTATGTATTTTAGACCACGGCTTGGAAGGGTGAATAAGCAGGCATTGTGCTCAGGAACAACCTGTGCTCTGTACTTAAAATTTCAGGCTTTTCTTTCACTCATAAGAATCTTGCCAAGGGTTTGTTTTTTTTTTAATTTTTAAAAATTTTAATTAAAAAAAACACACGCTTTCATTGATTTTTAGAGAGAGAGGAAGGAAGAGGGAGAGAAACATCAATGAGAGGGAAACATTGATCGTCTGCCTCCTGCACAACCCCTACTGGGGACTGAGCCCAAAACCCGGGCCTGTGTCCTGACCAGGAATCAAACCGGTGACCTCTTGGTGCCTGGGACGATGCTCGCCAACTGAGAGACGCCGGCAGGGGCTTGCCGAGGGTTCTTATGACTTTCCTGGCTCCTTAGCAGTGCTGGCTAAGACTGGAAATCGTTAGATAAATAAAAAGGAGCCCCAAAGAAGCTAAGTCAGCTGTCTCTGAAGGTCGGATGGATCTTGGCACCATCATCACTCTGCCCATGAAAAGTTGTTATGATCAAAAGGACCCGGGAGAAAGCAGGTAATGGGGCTTGAAATATGGAAGCACCCAGGCCGGGCTCGGCTTTGATTAGAGCTCTGCTCCCCGCCCGCCTCGCCCACTTCCAGGGGCGCAGCTCCTCCCCCGGCGGATTGCTCATTTACGTCCACAGTGAGGTGTGTCCGACTCCCTTCGCGGCAGGAACGGAGAAACTGACTTTGCTCTTGCTCCTAATAAGAGGCTGCCCTGCCTTGACAAGTTAAGAAATGCTTTCCCTTGGAGAGATGCATGGGCAGAGTCATTTCTCCGCTACGCACGAGTCTCTGGCTGCTAATAAAAGGCCTGGCTCCGCTAAAGTGAATTTGTCCAAGCGATTCATTTAGGGAGCGATGACAGCGGGTGAGGGCTATGCATTTTCTCAGCGGTCACCATCTGAAACCTCACGTATGGAAAGTCTCTCCTCACCTGGCATCTGGAAATGAGTATCATAGAAGCTGACACTCTTGGTATTGTAGGAAGAGAAGCGAAGGAGCCCGAATAAAAACACCTGCCCCAAAGATCTGCCTCTGGACACACAGGCAGGCTGCAGGCTGTGCTGCAGAAGCCTTCGGGGGGGAGACAGGACCCTTGGGGCCCTGATTATAATGGTACCTGCGCTGGCAGGAAGCGCAGCCAACCGCGGGGGACCAACGTTGGTCCCCATGTGCCTGAAGCCCACACTTCACTGGAAAGCTCTGAAAGCATCTGGCAGCTGGGAGAGCCTGGCTCCCGGTGACTGCACCTCCTTTTCGACCCTGAATGGGAGCCGAAGTCATTTGTCACATGGCTAGAGTGTCCTCACAGCTGTCAGAGGGTTCTGCATACATTAGCAGCTCATTGGGGTTCACAGAGATGGAGGAACCATTGCTGGAGTGGGGGCTGGGGCACAGTGTGTGTCGAGTGAGACCCTTCTAGACGCCGGCCCTGGGCCGGGCTCTGGCACGTGCTGAGGACACACTGATGTGGTTCCTGCCTTCTGAGAGATTCTATTCTCTTAGGGACTGGTGATCCTAAGTAAGCAAACACGATTGTGAATAATTTTAGATACAGTGACAGAGGGTAATGCGCGGGGTGGTGTAAACCTTCTTAGCTAGAACCGATGGAGAAGGCTTCCCGGGAGAATATGAAAAATTATAGTTCATAGAGCGGAACAGAGAAAGCAGAGCGAGGGCCTGGGGCAGGCTTCGCAGGCAGGCCATCGGTGCCCGCTTCAGGGTCATGAACCGGTGCCAGGACTCAGCGGCGGGAGATGGTGCAGGGCTGGGTGGAGGCCAGGCCGTGGCTGCGGAGACGGCCAGAGATGGGGACCCGTCCTGAGAGCAATGGGAAGTCACGGGTGGTCTGGAGGGGGCTGCTCCAATCCGATCTGTACCTTTAAAAGCTCATGCTGGCTGTCGGGGCAGGAAGGAGCTTAGGGGGCAAATGAAGGAGCAGGGAGATGAATCGGGAGACTACTTTGGTCCTGGAGGAAGACGATGGTGGGTTGGCTAGAGAGATGTGTGGCGGTGGGGACAGAGGAGAATGGACAGATTTGGGATCTATTGTGGAGGTTGGCCTGGTAGGATTTATTAATGAGTTGACGAGAAGTGTGAAGACAAGTGAGAGTCGGAATGGCTTTTTTGTTTCTGCTTTGGGCCCGGGGAGGTGTAGCGCCCAGGTCTTGGAGCCACATCACACCTGGGTTTGGGTCCCTGCCTCCCTGTTGGACCAGCATGAGTTTGTCAAGCATGTCTCCTCTCCAATGTCCCTTCACAAGCACCGAGATTCTGTTCTCAGATTTCCCTGGTTGGGTGGGAGCAGGATATGGCTTTGTATTTTGTAATTTTAATCAACAACCATCATCCCAGGCCTTTCTCATGTTGGTGAAAAGAAAAGGAAATAAGAAGAAAAGGTATGAAAATGATCCAAATGCCAGCCCTGTTCCCCTAAGATGTTGGCTACTGAGCCAGAGATGGTAGCACCCAGCCCAGGTGGGAACAGGGCACCGTTATCCTTACTACTGGCGCAGAGTAGGTGTCTAACAATTGTTAGCTTCTATCTCACCTGCCGAGTCCACCATTCAGCAAAGATATATTCTCCATAAACTCTTTTCAAAATAGAGAAGCTCATGAACTTATCTTCAAAAAACATTTTGCAATATCAGCAATGTTTTTAGCTTTTCTATGGTTGAATTTTTTTTTTAATTGCAGGTATCTAGTATTTTCACTACTTTTGGGAAGACTGGGCTCTGTGGCCTAACTCAGCCACCACCTGGAACATCATTTTATGAGAAAATGCTCAGTGGGTTCCAAACTACTGCCTTCCCCAAGAACACTGGCAGTGAGAGAGGCGCTATATCGGATGACTGCTGGTGAGAACAGGGCTGAAGGCATTCGGGAGTGAGCAGGGCCCAAGCAAGGGCAGTGAGAGGCCGTGAACAGGCTGTGCTGAGAGGTATAGGATGGTTGGTTTGGCTGGTTTAGAAATACATAAAACATTAATAAAAAAGAAATGAGAGTGAAGACACCAGGAGCCATTCCATCCTGTCATTGATTCAACACATATGTAGGAGCACCTACTATGTGCTCAGAAGCTTGAGGAGACAAAGGTAAGAGAAGTCACAGACCAGTAGGAAAGACTGATGACAAGGAGAACCATCTGGTCTTTGCAACCTGTAAGTGCTGGGGTGCAGGGACCTGCTAGAGCTTTGGGGCCACAGAGGAGGAAGGAACTTAACTCTGTCCCGGGCAGCCAGTGACTGTTTCTGGGGGAGCTGAGCATTAAGGAATAGGAGGACCTCGTTTAACAGAAAAAGGCAGGAAAGGCCTTTGGGAAGAGAGTAAGAGCATTTTTTAAGACTTGCAGGTAAGAAAGAAAAGAATTGGTCAAGACTAGAGACCAGGGATATGGGAAAAGAAGAGCGAGAGAGATAGGAAGGGGCCAGATGGCGAAGAGCCTGGAAGGTCAGACCAGCACAGGCTTTGTGCTGTAGAGTCCAGAGTGGAGACCAATGGCTTTCAGAGATTTTGCTCTGTAGCCCCTAAAAGAAAAACAGCTATGTACCCCTTCCACATTTTAATGGATGCAAAGGGTATAATTCCAGGCTGACTGTAAATATTACAGTAGAAATAATACATGAATCTTCTATATGTATCCCAGTAAATCTAAATACTATAGAGATTTATATTTATTCTTATCTACTTAAAAATATTTGATTAAATGTTGATAAACCCTCTCCTTGAATTCATATTTCAATAAAAAGTCTACTGCCTTGCATTTTCCTTCAATTATTGAATTTTATCCCAACGTAACATACTTTTATTGTTGAAAGTATTTTATTGACTACACTACTTCTTAACATTAAAATAGGTATAAAATTTAAGTAAAAATTTTAATTTCTTGTTAACATAACATCTAAGTATTAAAAAATTCTTCTGGATAGTTTCCTTTATGAATAAAATTAACTTACCAGAATAATATGTATTGCCAATCTGGTAAACAAGTCTTAAATAATAAAGGTACATTCTTATTGAAATTACATCTCTTAATGAGATGGTTAGGCCTTTCAATCAGTACCCATATCTGCTGAAAAATATTACTTATTCACGTAAAGTGACAAGGTTCAGAATCACGTCTGTTCCCATTTCATTTTAAGAAGTAAGTGCTAAGAAAACACATTTACTTAACTAAGTCAATGGGAATGAAAGGACTTTTGATATAGCAAAGTCACTTAATGCATTAACTCCTTAGTTAGATGTCAAAAATCTTATGAGTGATCTGTCTTCGAGAATTATCTCAAATGATCTATCATCACTTGACAACTCTATTAGATTCCCATTCAATCGCATCGAAAGCAAAGCACAAGAAACCACCTGACTTGCAAAAGCGTTTGTTATCTAGTCACTTTCTCAATTTCTGGGAAATACAAGAAATGTTTTGCAAAGACTTATCTTATAATTATGTCTGTTACAATTTCACTTGGAGAGACCTTGTTCAAACCTAATGTACTCAGAAAAAATTGGGAAGCTGAGCCATTACTTTTTTCAATGCACTTTTGCCTGCACGGTATTTTAAGTAAAATCTTTTATCTTAATGCGTGCTTCGTATATATTTTTGTCGCATGTTGGCTCTGCAGAATTAGCTCATTAGGTTGTGAAAAAATGTCCTCCATGTAAATCTCAATGGCCTAGTCAGGTCTTTGACATGTAAGTGGCGAGATGATGAAACGTCTTCTCGGCCAGCAGCGGTGGCTTGCGAGCAAGTGTTCAGTTACCGAGAAGCAGAGAAAGTGAAATTTCTGTATATACAAATTGTGATCATACATTTGCAACCCTCTCTGCTGGCTGTGTCTAAATATTCCTTATTTTTGCCAGTGACACTGTCATTTTGCCATTCACATTGGCTTGAAACCATAGAACACCTCTTATTATTTAAACTATAACGTCACCTCCGACCCTCTGTTAGGGTGTGGGGGTGGGAAGAAGGGTGGGTAGAAGGGTTTTTAACTGAGTCTGAAGGCATTTTATATATGTAACCAAACACGAATGAGGGGGAAAATGTGTGCTTTTCTTTCACATTTTGTAAGACTTCCCGAGCACCAAACAGTGCTAAAAAAATAAAAAAAAAAAAATCCTCAATGAATTAATTTTAATGTCAATGACTTTGGAACATAAGGATTACTTTGCCCCTAAATCACCCATGTAAAGAAAATGTTTTGGAAAAAATAATTAATTCGATAATATTTGAAAAGTGGCAGAAAGGGCCCAGTAGGATCAGGTTTGCTTAGTGATCAAATGGGATGTACAGCTCAGTGCGAATGAACTATGATAAATTGAAAAAGGGACGCTTGGGGCTTCACCCAGCTTAGTTCTGAGGCTGGACTCTGTTCAAGATCATGTCTTCTGACCAGGTCTGCTGTTTGGTTCCCAGGGCGCAGGTTCCCTGTGGGACGGGAGCTAGTTGTTTATGGTGGGGAGGTTGACTCAGTCCCGCAGTAACATCTGTGTGGCTCCTTTTGGAGTATCTCCAGTCCCCACGACCCCCCATCTATGACAGCTGGCCCCTCCCTTATGACCTTGGCAGCCGCGTCTCTACTGGGAGGTGTTCTCACTCCCACCTGCCTCTTACCCGGCAGATTCTTTCTGCTGGGAAGCTGATTGGCAGCCAGAACAGCAATCCGTCTCTGTGTGGACTGAACTATTACATGCGAACTCTGGACTGTGAGAGCCACAGTTGGTCGAAGGGCCAACCTTCTAGCCACCTTCCTCCCACATTGCACCAAACATGTGAGTGAAGCTGTCTTGGATCATTCCAGAACCACCGATCTTCCATCTGAATCCCACTTAGTGACCTCTGTTAATCCTACATGGAGCAGAAGAATCACTAGCCAGACTCCAAAACATCCTTGACCCACCACATTACGATATAACGAGATGGTTATGTTTTAAATATTTTGTTGTGCATCCATAGGCAACCAGAACCACCCCGTCCTGGATCCTTTCAGCACCCCCTTTGAGTTCTCTGTGCCTCATTAGGAATGGGCAGGGAGGGGAATGCATATCTCAGGTCTGCTTTGAAGCAGTGGAGGCCCAATATCTCAGACAACTTGCCTAAATCTAAACATCTAATTTGTGACCATCCTAGAAGTAGACCTTGTTTCACTTAAGCCTTTCCTCAGGCGTATCTCCACTAGATGGGCTTGAGGGTCTTGTTTGGAGAAATGAAATGGGGTAAATAATTATTTGACAAAACTGAATGGTGGGTGAGGATGGCCTCCTCGACATGGTTCTTGGGAGTCACTGACCTCTGCTTCCAGGACTCCCAGGGAATCTGGGTCTGAAAGTTTTAATTTAAAAGGAGACTTTGGCATTAGAGGTATGTTCACAATCATGTGTAATTACCCAGGGTCATGGTTTTCTGAGAAATAGGACTAATTTAGATATTTTCTGTGCTGTCTCTAGAAATAATGTGTCAGAATCTGAGTCCAGATTTTCCATTGGTAAGATGTGGCAGTCATGCTTACACTTTGGGTTCTTTTTCTGAGTGTTCGTTGAGTAATTGCTACCAGGAGTTCTGAGTCTCCTTGGCTCCAACGACAGACCCACGAAAACGCCTGCCACTGTCTGGAAGCTCCAGGGATAATATGAACATCAATGGTCTTTCCTACTTTTACTCCTCTCCAAAAGTAGTCCCCAAAACCAAAAAAAATATCAGGAACTTGGAAATAAAATACTTCAGTGAAAGATGAAAGAACCGTATCTCAGTGAATGTTTGATGTTTCCAGGTGACCGTCTTATGGTCGGCAACCCTGGGTTCCCTGAGAGAAAGGGGAAACTGAGGTCCTCCAGTCCTTAGCTTGTGCAAATGCTCCAAATTCACATGCACGGCCTCAGTTCTCACAGCGTCCCTGTGAGGGGGGGATTGTGTTTCATCAATAGGAACACGGAGTCGTGGGAGGGTTAAGTAACAGGTTAACACAAGGCCTCACAGACAGGGAGGGATAGAGCACAGGGGAAGGGGTGGGAGGGTGGGGACTCGGGTGTGTCTGTCTGAGCCCAGAGTCCACCTTCTCTCTACCGGCCAGGCTGCCTCTGTCCTTGCAAAAGGGGGTAAGAACGCCAGGCTCTTGCGGTTGCCAGTCTCGGGGAGGGGAGCTCCCAGCTGCCAACGCGGTGGCAGACTTTTACAGCTAATTGGAATTAGCAACGGCACAGAGCGCTTCTCCCCACACCTGCTGTGTAGTGCGAATGCTCACTCTGAGGCTCGGAGTTTTCCACGTCGGTGAGGTTATTGGTGTCTTACTTGGAATCTCACAGCTATTGATGTCATTCAATAGGCGATCGTCTATGCAAGCAAAGTTATTTGACCCCATTGTTATATCCACATATAAACATGCAAAATGTTTACGTACCTAAGCAGGTGTGCCCTGTGGAGGGCCTGGCATGGGGCCGGTCCTCGTAGGCTGGAGAGGCCAAGGTGTAAAAGGGCAGGAGAAGGAGCACAGGAGCCGCCCAAAGGCCTTTCCGGGGGGACTTCATGTCCGGCTCCGCACCAGGAGAGGCCAGCCCGGCTGCAGACGCCGCTGGCTGAGCGCAGTCCAGGCCGCAGAACCGAGCAGCCTCTCTCCCTCCCCTTCTCTTCCGTCCTCGACGCACACACCGCACTCACAGACACGCTTTTCAGTAAGTGTGAAACCAATGAAGACACACAAACACAGAGTCACTTGTCGCTACGGCAGATCCCTGACAGAGCCTCTGAGGCCCCAGGGAGAGCTGGACGGGGTCCTGCTCTGAGCTAAAAAGTGCCAGAAAAGGAAAAACCCCAAGTTGCATGAGGCAGAAACGCCCTCTTCTGTGCTTGCCGGCTGAAGTCAGCTGCGGAAACCTCAGGAACCCCGAGGCTGGGGACTCTTCCTGGGGGTGGTTAGGGGGCACTTCTCCTTTCGTTTTTGCAAAACTAGACTAAAACCAAAACTGCAGAAAAACACATACACTAAAGCCACACACACACAACCCTGCAGCGATTGGATCAGCAATGCCCACAGGCTATAGAAAGGATAACTTAGGTCCACGACTTACTTACTTCTGCTCTGAACAGCTGTATGTGGTGAGGTTGGGCTCCCTATTTGGTTGCTGAGGACCAGGCTGGTCAACTAGTTATTTCCTCTGGAGAAGGTGGATTACTCTTCAAAGGGCCACGTTTCCTCCAGGCCTTTCACTCGGCGTGCGAGGGCAAGGCAATGGCGGGAGTCAGCGTGGCCGTGTCAGGAAAAACAGGCGCCCGAGTGAACCAAGTCGAGTTTGCCTGGTGTGCAGGACGCGCGCCTCTCTGCAGAACGTCCCGGTGCGTCTGCGTTCCCCCTGGGGTTGATTTCTGCATTTTTAAGATTTTAGGTTTTGAAGATGAGAACTGGATGCTGTTTTTCTGGAGAAAACAAACAAGCAAAAGGGAACCAGATCATTGATCGGGGGAAGGCAATCTAAGTGCTTTGTTTTCTACAACAGGACACAGCAGTCACAGTCATTCTCATGCAGAATGAGGGAGCTGGGCCAAAGGGCCACAGTCTAGGTAACCGAGGGACTCGTAGTCTTCCTGCTTGGGCTATGAGGAGAGCTTATTATAAACTTCAGAAAATATTATTAATGGAACTTGATAGGGGTCCTTCCTCCCCTCTCCTCCCCTCCCTTGACCCCCCCTCCAGCTTTTACATAGGAATAGTATTGTGAGTAGCAGGCGGAATTTTAGACTTGTATTCTTTCTAGGATGTAGGAAATACCAATTTTTATTTAAGCATTAAACAACCACCAGTGTATTAAATCTCAGTCCATGGAGGAATTATCACACCCCGGAGAGCCTCCCTTCTTGGGCACCAGCACAAGTTGGGCCGACTGACTCCATGAGTGTCCTTGGTCATCGCGGGCCCGTGGATTCCTCAGAGGCTGAGCTCCTGGTTCTCCATGTCCCTGACCCTGTGGCCAAGGGGAGCTCTGGAGGTCACCAGGACCACCGCAGGGGCCAGGGCCCAGAGAAGCTCTAGAGGAATGATGGCAAAGAGAAAGACCCCTGTTCAAAAAGCCATCCCTTGTTTACTGCCGAGTCATGTGTTAGGCAGCGAGGGGACCGTCCCAAGCTGCAGTCTGCTTCTACTGGGATGATAATATTTGTCTACAGGGCTGCTGGGAGGACGGCCGCAGATGATGCATCTAAACCACAACGTGGTGCACCCGGCGAGAAGTCCGTGCTGCGTGGGGCGAGGCTCTGGCTGGTATCCCAGGACCCCGGGATGAGTGGGGTAAAATCTGCACCGAGGCTGGGCCAGGCTTCCGGAGGCTTCTAAGACACCCGTGGTAGCTGGGGGCCAAGACGTGGGGAAGCGGCATGGAGCAGACGGGGCAGCCCGGGAGCACAGTCTCATTGGTTGACCCGGGTGGGTGAGGAACCTTCGGCGGCCTCCAGAAGAGCATGGGGCACAGGCGCTGGGCCTCCTGAAATCCTCCTGGTGTACGTTTTTAGCTCCGAGCAGGCCTGCAGAATCTCAGGGTGGGAGGAATGTCACGCGCAAAGGCTGTGTGCCAATGTCAGGCTCCAGGCCACAGGCGGGTGAGTCACCCAGGGAGATGGTGGCCTGAGACAAGTGCTGTGCTCGGGCTTCAGGGACACACTGGGCACTCCTGGCTGAACCGGGCAGCACCGAGCAGGTCCCTTGCCATTTCCAGGGGTGCGATTTCTCAGCTGCAGGGGTGTGTCAGTGCCCGACACATAGTAGGTCTTCCATAAATGGACGTGATCGTGAAGATAACTTGAAGGGTGGGTTCGTACTGGGCAGGGTTAAAGAGGAACCCAGAGGTCAGGGAGTGATTTTGCCAACTGTGCCGAAGCCGGTGCATGTGCCCATTCACAAGACAGAACCTGCTTCCGGTCCCCGAGGTGAGGGCTCCTCCCGCCGGCACAGGTAGGTCCCTCAGCCTGGCTGGTCCCATCTTCCCCGACGGGTCTGCCTCTCCACTGAGCTCTGAGTGCAGACGACCCAGGTCTCTGCACAGCCTGCTGAAAGGCCCTGACCTACCTCCTTGTGGTTTATATCAACTAGCTGGACCCTGAACGATGTCCCTGGAGGGCCCCTGCCTGCTAGATGCTCCAGTTCCGATCTCACAGTCTGCGTTTGAGAATGAGGTTCTTCCCTGAAACACTTTGGCACTCACTTTGCTCAGACAGCAAAGCACAGTCTGTCCGTCTGCAGCAGAGGCTGAGGGTCCACGATTCCCAAATGTTTCCCCCCGGTCCTGGCTTGTCTGGTCTGAATATACTTCCAAAGTCGTTTCTGACCTGCACTCGCCTCAACCATCTCATTCACAGCAAGCTCCTTAATCAGAAAGCTCGAATGACCTGGGTGACAGAAGATACTGGGAAAGCTGGTGATCTTCTCTTTGACTTTCTCTCATGTTGACACCAGGCGTCACTCTCGTCACTCTCGCTTCCCAGGGTTCTCGGCGGTGCTCCTCGGCTCACACCTGCCCTGCCCTCTCCTGCCCAGGCAGGGCTCAGTCCAGCCCGCGCGGTCCTCTCTCTGTCCTCCGCTAGGGAAATGGTTAATTAGTCCGTGACAAGGGGGTGTGTTGGCTAATAGGAGCTCTGGGCCTGCCCGTGTGGCAGGTGGTGGGTTCGATTCCTGGCCAGGGCGCATTCCCAGGTTGTGGCCTTGATCTATTTTCATCATGGCTTCATAACTTACTAGCTGTGTGTCCTTGGGCAAGCTGATCTGCCTCTCTCAGTGTCAGCTGGTTTAACTGTAAAATGGAGTCTCGGATGCCAATATTACAGGAAAATTGTGAGGGTCGAAGAGACAACGTGAGTGAATAGGAAGCCTTGCATTTAAGAAAATAAAAATGCTTCATTGAATAGCTTTCAAACTTTCAGCATGAAAACAATTACAGATACAATATTAAATTTTCTACTTAATGTCAATGTTTGACTTTTAAATAAAATCAAATAAATTTCTTATTAGTGGTAAAATACATTTTAAAATCAGCCTAATTTATATGGATCCAGAGTCTTCACAGGGTTCTAGAAAACTCTTTTCTTTTTATTTTACATTTATTTATTTTTATTGATTTCAGAGAAAGAAAGAGGAGGGGGGAGGGAGAAAAACATCCATGTGAGAGAGAAATATCCATGTGAGAGAGAAACATCCATCGGTTGCCTCCCATAGAAGCCCAGACTGGGGATCGAACCCTCAACCTGGGTATGTGTCCTGACCAGGAATGAAACCCACAGCCTTTCCGTGTACAGCCTTTCCGAGGCTCCACCCAACTGAGCCCCAGCCCCAGGGCTAGACAGCTCTTTACCCAGCCGTTCATTCAATGCGCTGTCGTGGGCGTGGAGGTTAAGAGCACCCACAAAGCCTCCTGCCCTCACTGAGCTTATGTTCTGTGGAGTCACGGTTCCCGTGTTGTGCCATCTAGTACATCAGTTTATTTCAATATGGGGTCGCCGCTCGTGCCCTCTGTCATCATTCACCCACCTGATCGGCGCAGGCACCTGCGTGAAAAGTCCCTCCCTGGGTAACTCGTGGCCTCACCCCCCCAGAGCGGGGAGCTGGGCTCTTTGCTTCCAGTTGCCCCGGGAGGGGTGCAGACGTTGAGCTCCGGGGCTTGCATACAGGATTGTTGCGATTCGTATGCCTTTTCAGCACATTTCACGGATATAATGAAACAACTTCTTGTATCAGGAAATTAATGACAGAGGATTTTTTTTATCTGTTCCCAACTGATCACTTTATAGAAAATATCTTCTATGTTATAGTCACAGATCCCTTAGCAATTCTGATGAAAGCTCTGTATCTTCTTCCTGGAAAAAAAAAGCTCGTAACACAAACACTAAATTTGACACATGGATTTAAAAAAATTGTGGGCTTCTGAAACCCATTGATTTCTTCTAGAGGTTCATGGGTCTGGAAGGTCTTGCTTTTCTCAACTTCTCATTCTGTATCCCATAGGTGTGAACTTCCCATGAACTGGAGATTTCCTCTTTAAATTTAGCCCCTTGACTGAGAAATCATGTAAAGTTGGGGCACACTTATTTCCTCATTAACGTTGTGACATAATCTCTTCCTGTTGCACAAGGACATCAGTGGACAACTGGTCCTGTGTCCCCTGTTGTCATGAAGCGACCTTCAGGAAACCCCAGCCAAAGGACTGGCCTCCTGTCCCCAAGCCAGACACCACACGCTGGCTTTCATTTCTTCTTTTCAGTTTGTGGCAATCAAATAAAGTTCCTTTATATATTGACTTTACGTGGCCAAGAGATTTTGCAGGTGTAATTAAGTTAAAGACCTTGAACTAGAGAAGTACCCTAGACTGTTCGGACGGGCCCAACATTGTCCCGAGTGCCCTCATAGGAGAGAGGTCGAGGGTCCAGGTAAGAGGACCAGGCGTGACCACGGAAGCAGAGGTGGAGCGATGCCAAGAAGGGGCGGTGGGCCCAGAGAGGCAGGCGGCCCCAGGGCTGGGAGTCGAGGAAGCACGCTCTCCAGAAGGGGGCGGCTCTGCCGAGACCCCGAGTCTAGCCTGGGAGCTGGAAGATAACAAAGTCCTGTTGATTCAAGCTGCTACCTTAGCTGTACTTTGTTACACAGCAGTAGGGGACTGATACAGTCATTAAGTAGCTCACTCTAGAAGAACAAGGGACCCTGGCCAGTGTGGCTTCGCTGGTCAGGTGTCATCCCGTGCACCGAAAGGCTGCGGGTTCGATTCCCGGGCAGGGCACATGCCTGGGTTGCAGGCTCGATCCCTGGGGGGGGGGGTGTGTGCAGGAGGCAGATCGATATTGTGCTCTCACATCCATGTTTCTCTGTTTCCCCTTCCTTCCTCTCTTTCTAAAAACCAATAAACTATTCTAAAAACAAAACAAAGAAGAGGAAGAAGAACAAGGGATGAAAGTAGAGGGTTCCAGGTCAGACAGGAAGGAGGGGAAAGCATGTCCCTTTCGAGCCAGCAAAGTGGAGGAATCGAACCGGCCACCTTCCAGCGCACGGGACGGTGCCTCGCCTCGGGGCAGAAAGTGCCTCGGAAGGGTCTCACGCACGAAGGCCTGGCTCGCCTGACGCGTTTCCCTTCTCCGCAGGGTCCCCGCCTTGTCTGTGAGAACGTGGCCTTGCCGAGGACCCCCGGCTCCCTGGTGTTCGCCGACGCCCCCAGCGGTGGTTGGCACTCCCCCAGCTTCACAGTTGCCTCCAGCGGGAGGTCGTTTGGTACCCGTGGCTCCGTCGCCATCGGGAATGGAAGTGCTCCTGTGTTTGGTTTTCAATTGATCCAATACTGAGGCCCATTAAAGATTCAGGATGAAAAATGTGAAATACTCTGTGGTGTTTATTGCCCCGCCCGCGCGTTCTGGAGGGGAGACCGCAACAGCAAACGCGCCGGCTCCGAGCGCTCAGTCGGCTTCGGCGGTGTCTGCTCCCGTGCCACTGACTTAACGAGCACTCCGACAGCTCTGGCACGATCATCGAGATCCAAACATCAAACAATTTTTGTAATTTGGAAATTTCAGGAGGCTTATCTAAGGGGCTGTGGGAACTACCGTTCGAACACAGCGCCCCTCCCACGGAGCCCACAGCCAGGCCGCTC
Organism: Miniopterus natalensis; assembly: GCF_054644295.1. Lineage (NCBI taxonomy): Eukaryota > Metazoa > Chordata > Mammalia > Chiroptera > Miniopteridae > Miniopterus > Miniopterus natalensis. The sequence continues at coordinate 80,082,074 of NC_142090.1, forward strand.
TTAGAAGACGCTCACAGATGTCTCGCAGATCGAAGTAAATGCTTAACTCTATTTTTAAAATTAAGTTGCTCAAGTCTTTGCCTTCGACAATAAATAACTCAGAGTTTGGCAATTTGATTTGAGTTATTTTAAAACCACTTTTTATTAGAAAAGTAAATCATTTTTATTGTTTGAAGATGGAAAAATGTAGAAATGCTTCCCCCAAAGTTCCTCACAGGCAGCCCTAGTCTAGATAGAACCAACGTTTGCACTTTGGTAGGCATGCTCCCTGCGTTTTATGCACATAAAATTTTTAAATAAAATACTGTCATACATTTTTATAAACTCTTTTTCCCTTAAAACTTAGCAGTAAAATTTAAACAGATAAAAATCATGTCAACAATTACACTTCCAGACTTGCCTTTAAAATAGAAACACAGAATGTATATTATGGAACTTAAAAAAAACACACCTTATTATTTGAACTTTGAATTATTTCTATTTGCTATTTAAAAATGACACTGTGTTATACATCCCCAAAGTGAAAAAAATTTCCCAATCCGCTATTTATTTCCTCAGAATACATTTGTAGCTGTGAAACTGCTTAGTCAATGTTATGCACATTTTTTATAGACTTTTTTTTTAAAGCAAAGTTTCCCATGAGACATTCTTTGCCAATCTGTATTTCATCAGCTGCCCAGGAGAGGCCTTAATTCCCCTCACTTTACCACAAAGGCAGACAACATGCTGTTGTTTTAATTTGTATTTCTTTTGTTACTATTGAAGTTGGGTCTAATTTTGTTATATTTATTCACCCTACATATGTTTATATTCCCTTTTAAAATCTCTTTCTATCTTTTCTTTTTGGACTGTTCACGTTTTTCTTATTGATTTGTAGAAACTGTTTATATATTAACCGTTGGACTTCTGTGCAGGTCAGACACTGTCCCCTGGCTGTGTTTCCTGTTGCAGTTCCCGGAGTGTTGCAGGTCCGCGCTGGGGAGCCCCCAGAACTGAAGGAGGGTGTGAGGGAGCGGAGGCTGGAGCGCTAGGTACAGACCAGCTCACCCAAGGCCCCAGGAGATTCCAGCACAGAGGGAGGATTTGAAAACATCTAGGGAGCCCTGGCGGGTGTGCTCAGTGGTTGGAGTGTCGGCCTGTGCACTGAAGGGTCTTGGGTTCGATTCCCGGCCAAGGGCACATAGCTGGGTTGCAGGTTCGATCCCTGGCCGATGTGCTTCTCTCACATCGATGTTTCTCACTCTCTGGCTCTCCCTGTCCCTTCCACTCTCTCTAAAAAAAAATCAACGGATTAACAACAGCAACAGAAAACAGCCCTTGCTCTGGTAAAGCCGATGCCCAGGATCCACGCTCAGGAGAAGCAACGGACACACGGAAACTCACAGTTCAGCGCCAGCGTTGTTACAAAGACACATGTGGAAAGCGTGGAGGGAGAAGCTGTGAGCAGAGCCTTGGAGGATCCCCGACGTCGGTGCCTGGGGGGGGGGGGATGCCGCAGGAAGGGGCAGAGCTGAGAGCGGGAGAGTTAAAGGGCTACAGCTGGGGACACGGTTGACGCCACCTGTGAGCTCTTTCGGCTGATGAAAGGAGAAATCCCGCCCTGGGGTCAGCTCAGGGCGTGTGGAGAGAAGGCTCTAGAAGACCTTGCGGACATGGCACAGAGGGCTACTCCCGGTCCTGTCACAGCCCCGAGAGCTGTCCCACTGGCGTTTCATCCCACTTCATCATCTGTCCACGTCAGGTACTTAGGCAGCCTCGGTGGGGAGGGAGGCCCCGTGGGCGAGGGGTGGGAGCCCCAGAGGTTAATCAGCGGAGAAGCGCTTGGGTCCTTCTGTTTGTCTTGCGAAACGGACACCCTGGGGCAGAATCGCTTAAAAAAGTCAGGAGGGAGATACAGGGCATTTTTGCCAACCCAGCGTTGGCTGCTGGGCTTCGCCACACCCTTCACTGTTGGCACCTTAGTTCAGGGCCTTCAAACATTTCCGACTACAGCCTCAAGTAAGAAACACATTTCATGCCGCGGCTCGAACCCAGACAAAAGTTTCACCAAGTTCCATTGGGAAGCACGCTGATATTTTTTATTCTCTTTTATTTTATTATTATTTTTTAAAAAAATGCTGGTCACTGACCCTCTAAATCGATTTCATGACCCACTGCTGGGCTATAACTTTCACCTTGAAAACTCCCGCCTCCCCCGCGTGTCTGAGGGAGGGAAACGGGACCTCGGGCGGGGGTGAGAGTGAGCCCGTGCGCGGCGAGGGGACTGTGGCACGAGCGGCCCGCAGTACATTCCTGTCTGGAGGGCCGCGTGAATGAGGGCGGGCGTCATCAGGACGGGGATGCAGCCTGGCCGGTGTGCTCCGTTGGGTGGGCACCGTCCTGTGCACCAGGAGGTCGCCGGTTCTTCTCCTGGTCAGGCACACGCCTGGTTTCAGGCTTGATCCCCGGTAGGGGGTGAGCAGGAGGCAGCTGATCAATGTTTCTCTCTCACAGATGTTTCTCTCCCTCCCTCTCTCTCTAAAATCAATAAAAAAGTTTTTTTTGTTTTTTTGTTTGTTTTTTGTTTTTTTTAAAGGGGAGGGGTATGCATTTGCTCCAAATGGGAAGGCAGTTTTTTGATACTGAAGGTATGGAGCAGCAGTGGTGAGCCTGAGTTGGGTGGAATATTTTGATATAATAACAGCTGTTCCTTAAAAAAACTGTTGAGTGGGGAAATAAGTTTGGAAAATGCTAAGATTTATATCTCCAATTTGGGTGGCCACGAGGCATATTTAAAGAGCTGAAAACATTTCCAGGAATAAAATGAAAGCCAGACTTTAATTTGCGGCAGAGCCTCTCCGGTTCTGTGGAACCCCCGCTGCTCTCTGCAGGGCAGACTCGGCAGAGGAGCCCCGTGCGGCCCAGAAGGAAGCGGTGCCCACGCCCGCGGTGAGCGCCTGTGCGGGCTCCTTGGCCCCGCGGAAGGGAGCGTTCCAGGCCCGAGGCGTGGAAGACCGCAGCCTGGGCTGCCTTTCCCGACAGTTTGCCCCAAAGACCTCACAGCTGTGAATGTGTCTCTCCTACAACTCAGAGGCGCCCTTCCAAGGACCCGGAAGCCAGTCTGTTGAAATGCAATCACTGGGGAGGACCGGGCCTCCGTCCCCCATCTCTGTGGGAGGCCAGAACCCTAACTTGGATAATTACCAGCCAGCAGCCACTCTGGTCACATTGAACAGACCAACCCTTTGTCATTGTCACTTCCTGACTCTACTGAGCCCCGATTGCGCCCGCTACTCCTTCATTCCCCCTTTAAAACACTTGGTCACGTCTGCACAAAACAGGATGGGACTCAGCTCTTCCCTCTACTATCAGTAGTTACTGGATAAAATCTGGTTTTATCACTTCAACTCATGTCAAGAGGTGGGTGTCAAGTGTACATCCAGTGTTCCCCGCCTCCCGATTCGCTCGCGGTGTGTGCAATACCCACCGGCACAGAATTCCCCGACGTGGACCCCGGCGCGTGGAGATTCAGCAAGCGTCAAGGCGAGAACAAACCTACGACTGACGGCCCCGAGTGGCCACACTTTGCATTGAAACCAGAACTTACCCGGACACAGAAGGAAGGCGGCTGTGCTCGAAGGGACACGAAAGACCAAAGGGCCTCGTCCCGTCCTTGCCCACCGGAGAGAGGTCGGAGCGACAGTGACCAGGAGAAACGTCTTTCGGGGGACGCAGGACGTGTCGGTAGGATGAAGGTGGGAGGCGAAGAGATCTGAATTCCCCCCTAGGTTTGAAGAAATTTTAGCCCTTAACATTAAAGATCAAGGATGAGAGATCTCTGGCTGCCCGGAGGACGTCTGAGCAGGGGACAGAGGGGTTATAGGTGCGCCCTGGTGACTAGGATGGTGAGGTCGCGCCCAGAGTCAGCTGTGTCGAGTCAGAGTCACGCCGGCTGCTGGAACGAGCCGCAGACATAATGGAAGTTCGCGTCTCACTTTCCAAAACCCGATTCCTGTGGCTCAGCGGGCGGCTGGCGCTCCTGCAGGTGCAGATACAGGACCTGGGTGGCTTCCTTCCCGCGGCCCCATCGCCTCCACCCTCTGCAGTCATTAGTCTGCAGACCGGAAAGAGGTTCTAACGGGTCGGGGTTGGAAGGACACCCTCCCGCTCACGCTCTATTGGCTAGAACCCAGTCACATGGTCTGACTAACAGCAAGGGAGTCTGGGAGATGTAGTCTTTGCCGTGCAGCCAGGAAGAAGAGATTAAATGGGTCTGATGAGCCCCAGTCAAGCGAGAAGTAGGAGAGGCATTGGGGGGGGGGGGGCACAGCTAGAGGCATGGAGGGGAAACGCCGGGCGCCGCGGGGCTGCGAGCTGCGGGGCTTGGCAGAAGGATGGCAGAGAGAAGCGGGTATGGGCTGAACGCCTGTGGCAGGGTGGCAGGCCTCCCGCCCCGAACCGCGCCCAGGACTGGAGACGGCTGGACCCCTCAGTGTGAAGAGGGAAGTGAATCTCTGTAGGGGACGGGTGGGGGGTCCCTCCTCTCTCCCCCACTTCAGAGCAGTGAAATCAGTAAGAGCAGAGCGGGTGCCGAGGAGAAGGGGCGGGACAGGGCGACGCACTGGAACCCACTTAGCTGCCAAGCCACTGGGCTCCGAGGGGCCACGTGCTTCTGGACAGTGCAGGCCTCAGCCGACCCCACGGAGACCAGGAGTCCACTCTCCAGGTGAAAGCGATTGGCATTTGGTTGGAATGTTCTCTGTCTCCTTTCCCCCAAGAGCCTCAGATGTACGGCTGGCTGACCGGACACAGAATCTGGAGGCAAAGTCAGGTTTTCACGTGACCGCCAGCAGGCACGTTTCTAACTTACGCCAGGCACCCCCCCCATGCCGATGGCTTTCTCAGGCTCTGGCTGCGCTGCTTTCTCTCCTCTGTCAAATGCCCAGAGAAACAGTCCAGAGCCTTCCAGGGGGACTGTGACCTCTCCTGGGAACATGGCCCATGGCCAGGGCGTGGTGGATGCAAGGGCGAAGGAGCCAGCCACCTGCGCTGACGACGGCTAGCCGAGGGAATAGTTTCTGTCCGCCAGAGCCTGACAAATCGATCGATCGGTCACGCTGTTCCCTGGGCTTCCTGAGAGCCAGCGCTCGGCTTTCCCACCAAATACACCCCAGTGTTGAGCCCGAGGAGCAGACAGAAGGTTATCAGTGATCATATGAGAAAAGCGCCTTCCCCTGACATCGCCTCTCAGCACTAAATCGCTCCCACCTGCGCAGTGTAAAGGAGGAGCCTTTAAACCTTTCAGCGCCTTCACGCTCAGCATCCCTTGCTTACCGATTCTGGCCCCGTCGTCCTTCGAAGGCTGCACAGAGTGTACGGCTAAAGGACACTCGTGGTGCCACCACCTCCCTTCCTGAACCCCTCTCTCTCCCTGCGTCCCCCTAAAGACATCCATGGGGTTCTTATGTTTATTTCACCAAAGAACCTGGTGAGAGCCTTAGTCTGGTACCTCCAGGGGGACGGGCTGGTCTGTCCCAGCCTGAATGTCTGCTGCCTTCTTGTTCCGTAGTGATCTTCGCTGTAGTGTCCACAGGGGGCTTTATCCTAGCTTCTGCTCCGAAACGTGTGCAATGCCTTCTTCAAGTGGCCTGGTTACCCCAGAGTGAAAACAGTGTTTCTGCTTTTTTATTTTTTTATTACAAGAATAAAACATATTTGTAGTTAAATATTAAAATGATACAGAAGGTATGGAGAAGTTAGAAATTTCCCACCTGGTAATCCTCAAGAAGATCCTTCACCACTGTGAAGATTTTTGTGACGCTCTTCCCTGACTTTTTCTGTTCACATTCACAGGGATTCCTGTATGCAGGGAACACACACACACACACATGCACACACATATTTTGTTTGTTTATTGCTTTCTGGTAGCATTCTCTATGTACTGTCAGGAGCTTCTGTTTCTCATTTCAATGTTGGGGTAACTTTCCATAAGAAAGATCTATGTAGACCTTCCTGTTAATGTGCAGCATCCCAGTGTACATAGTAATATTGTTTAATTATCCAATTACATTGATAGATATTTAGGTTGTTTTGAGGTTTGTTTCTACGTGATGAAATAAGCATGGCCCTGCCGGGTGTGGCTCAGCGGTTGAGCATCGACCTAGGATCCAGGAGATCGGGGTTCAATTCCCGGTCGGGGCACATGCCCTGGTTGTGGGCTCGATCCCCAGCAGGGGGCGTGCAGGAGGCAGCCGGTCAATTCTCTCATTGATGTTTCTCTCTCTCTCTCACTCTCCCTTCCTCTCTCTGAAATCAATAAAGATATATTAAAAAAAAAAAGAATGCAGTCCCTATTTGATTAATAAATCACAACAGATTGCATTTGTCGATTATTAAAAAAAAGAAAAAAGAAATAAGCACTTTTCGGGGGTGTTAAAAAAAAGGAACAAAGTACCTCTTTGCTTGTCTCAATGCAGAGGGACCATGATGTCCACATTATCCTCCCATCACCATGTCACCTGCCAGGTGCACACAGGGAGCCTCTCCGGCCTTGTGCTTCTCCTGTGGGGTCCTCTTTATGTCCCTCTACTTCTTGTCCACCCTGCAGCCACCCGGCAGGATGCTCACATTCACTCCCTGTTGCGTGAGATACAGATTCCATGGCTAGGAAAAGCCAAGGAGAAGCCCCACATAAGCTCGAAGCGATGGGGCGTCCCAGGAGGAGCTGCGAAGATGAATGTCCTTCAGAGTCTTGGGGGATGCAGGGTGACTGTTCCTACCACATCTCCATGTAACTAGTCTGTTTGCAGGTGCAAAAGCCAGACGGGGCTTAGAGAATAATTACAGAGTGTCCCAGGCTTGACCAGGTGGTCATGGCAGTCACAGCTGAGGTACCTGAACAACTTAATGACCACTCCTGGCACCTGGCTTTCACCTGCTCATGTGCAAATGCTCTCGACAGACGGGTGGGAAAGGCCCTTCCTCGGCTGCCACATTGATGCTGTGCAATGAGCCCATGTGGAGAGTGGCCATAGAGACAGATGGAGGCTCAACCTGGACCTCCCATCCCAAGGCTGATTTTGCAGAAGCCACCACTGACTGTGAACTTCCCAACAGCAGAGGCCAGTCCTGAGTCCTCACAAGGCACCATCCCACAAGCGGGCGGTGATTTGTCCTCACGGGAGTAGATGCGTATCCCACATACGCATTGGCCTCCCTCCCTCAGAATTCTTGTGCTGGCTCTCCCGTTTGGGAACCTACAAATGACTTATCTATGGGCATGGTGTCTCACAGAACGTCACCGCCATCTAAGACAGTTATTTGGTGGTGAGCTATGTGTGGCAATAGGCTCTTGCCTTTGGCGTTCACTACCCTCTCCTTTCGCCCAGAAGCAGATGGCTTGAAAGATCATTGGAATGGCCTGATGAAGGCGGTTCCTATAAGCAGGTTCTTTAAACCAGCAGCCAGTGTCTGGTGCCATCTTCCCTGCAGCCAGAATTCATGGGCTTGGGAACCAAGAGAAGTGAGAGTGGCTGGTGTGATGGTGTCCCCATCTCGAGATCCATATTCTAAGGAGGAATGTTCTACCAGAAAACAGAGTCATAGTTCAGCCAAACTGGGAGCTGACCCTACTCCCAGGCTGTTCTCAGGCTCCTCAGGCCACTGGACTAACAAACAAAGAAAGTGGGGAGTAATCACTCTACTGACCTGGATTAATGGATACAGTGAACTTGTCAAACCAACTTCTGAAAACACTGGAGTAAATTCACACTCAGCTGAAATAAATGTTTAAACAAACCGAAACCATCAATGTACCACAAAAGGAAGTACTTGAATGTAATGTACACCATCAGTGACTTCCAAGAAGCAGAAGGTAGAGTCCCGAGTGTCGGTAGATGATTTCCCCGGCCCCTCTCTTCCGAGGAAAGTACCTGCCACGATGTTCTCTCGGCCTGGCACACGTTTCTTTGGGATCTGCAAGGCTTCCATCGCCATCTTTGTAATTTGCTCTTCATAGTCTACAGAATCTTTATTCACAGCCACATCAGGGTTTGACGATTGGCCCATAAACTAAACATCATGCCAAAAGCATAAATGAAACAATTGCCAAAAATTCTTGTTTGGGGAAGAGGAAAGTATTTTTTTCCTATTGGCATTGATGTTTCACTGCTCTTTATGGCAGGATACTTGAAGCCCATGACTCTGAAGTCACGTGGCACTGACTTGGCAGCAGTGGGAACGATCCTTAGACTCCCCGGCCTAGTGATTATTGGCTGAGTATTGGTCTGCAGATACGATGTTGTTGAGATTCAGTAGTGTGACGGTCGTGGGATCAGGACTGGCGAAGCCGCTTCAGCGAGACAACGGCATGGTCTAGAAGCTGGGTTGTCCATCATGGGAGACAGATAGCTGGGCAAGGGAACGATCTGTCTGTGCCTTGCGTGAGGGTCTGCGGTGGTGTCTGGGGACTCTGTGGAGCTGTATTAGGAGCCAAGGGCAAAAGAAACCTGTGACGATACTACCTGCAATAAAATGTCTGTCTCCTGTAATGCAACCCACAGGATGTGCGGACACCCACTGTGGGCCTCCTTTGGACTTGGTGGTGGGGGGTGGGCATTGGGAACCAATGGACAAAATCCAGCATAGAGCTCTGGCTCCTGCTTTTGCCATGAGTAATACTGTTCTTTGTCTCTGAATAGGAGTCTTATGTCTTCGGGTAGTGGTGGAGCCCAAGGACCAGTGACAGGCTCCGTAAGGCCTGGGCTGGGAGGTAGGGTTAGACCTCTTTCCTCAAAGATAAAACTGGGACAGTAACAGTAGATTTTCGAGGTGTTGCTTTGTGGTCAAGTGCGAGTGTGGGTGGCACCCAGGCGGGATGCTGCGGACACGTCCCGAAAGCTGGCTCTCTCCCCGCCCTGCCCTCGCCTGTGGCGCACGCCGTCTGGGAAGGAATGGCTTCTTTAGTTTTTGCATAGACTTTGCATGTTTCTGCTCAAATCGGTATTAAATCCGCCCTTTAGATACTTTGGAGGGGGTTCAACCACTAATTGATTCCCATATTCCTCCCTCAAGAGCTCAGCCCCTCACAGCTTTTCTTGCTCTCGTCTGTTTTAATCGCAGCCTTTCCAGGGGCGATGCTTTCTGGGTAATAACTGCCATTTGCGAGCACTTAACATTTCCAGAGCGCCCGCGCCCGTCGCCGCGGGGGCTCCGCAGGGCTCGGGCTGCGCAGGGCCGTGATACTGTTGCCGCCCGGGCTGCGGGTGGAAATGTCACGCTGTCACCCGAGGCCCCTGGCGGGTGGCGGAGCCGGGACGTCAACGCTGACGCCCCCGGAGCCCGGCCTCCCGCGGCTGCCTCGCTCTTCCGTGCCGCCCTTTCTTCCCGGCCCAGTCTTGCCGTCTCTGGGCTCGCTTCTCTGAGCCTCTCTGACAGCATTGCTACCAGGACCCGCGTGCCGGCCAGGGCTCTTTCCATCCCCAGTGGCAGAGATCTCACCTTAAAAAGACTTGTGGCTCCTGCACAGAGAGGCGTGGGCACTGAGCGGTGTCGGGCCTGCTGGCCCGAGGCCTGGGGGATGGCGTTGGGGTTTGTCTCCTCCCCATTTCTCAGCCCTGCCTCTTTCTGGTTCTCGATCTCGTTCATTTCCCGCACGTGCGTTTCGTTTTCGGGGTAGTGGGTGTGGCCGTGACAGCTCCCAGCAGGTCTCCTCCTGCTGCCGCTGAGCGAGGGGGAGGAGAGGAGCCAAGGCCCCCCCGCCTGGGGGAGACAAGCTCCCCTTGGACGGCTGCCCGATCGCGAGACCAGTCCCTGGCCAGGCGACGGGGCACCGGGATCGGCCGGGTCGCTGCCACGTCTAGTCCATCAGCCGGAAGCTGGGGTTCTGTCTGGCAGCTCACCAGGGTCACCTGCTTGAAACGGAGCAGCAAACCTCAGGGGAAAGTGGTGGGGAGAGGGACACCCGAGAGCAAAGCGAAACGAGACACAAAGCCCACCGATGCTGACTGAGGCCTGCCTTCTAGATTGTCACAGACGATTAAAATTCTATATATTTTAAAAGCCGATATTTATAGTCCCAGAATTTTCCCTTGAGATTTTATTCTTTGCAGTGAAGATTATACATTAAATTTCATGTAATTTTTAATTTAATACCTGTGACATCCTTTTCATAAAAATAAATTAAAGCTCAGGCGCGGACGCGTTTGTCAGACCACACAGCCTGTTTCAAGCTCAGAGCACATGGTCTGGTAAGGACAGCAGGGTCAGTGGGCAGGGGGCGTCTGTCCTCCCTCCACCTGCCCACCTAAGGGACCTGCATTTCTATTTTGTTTTTAGCCCTCCTGAGGATATTTTTCCATTGATTTTTAGAGAGAGTGGAAGGGAGGGGAGAGAGAGAGAAACATGGATGTGAGAGACACATCGATTGGTTGCGTCCTGCATGTGCCCCGACCAGGCCAGGAACGTGCTTGACTGGGAACTGAACCCCAAACTCTTCGGTGTTCGGGCCGATGCTCTAAACACTGAGCCACACCAGCCAGGGCAGGACCCCAGTTCTTGTCGGGGAAGCCAGCCTGCTTTGGCACTCATCGAATACGTATTTAATGGTGCGACATTTACACGATGCCAAGGAGACTTTGAAATGACTAAGTTTAAAATAGATCTTGATACCTAAATGGAGAGAGAGCAGAAGGAAACAAAGTACATCCTGTGAGTTAAGAAAATACATGATCAAAAAGCTAAAATCAAATATGCCTGAAGATCCCCCACATAGACATTTATCGTTGGCTGGACAGTGCCAAGAATCAAGGGGATATTGGATATGGAGGGACAACCGTCTGCCACAGCACGGGAGGAAGTCAGGGCTAGATTAGGACATCGGGGGCCCCAGGGCAGCACTTACACTGTATCCTGAAAGCAATGGGGTGTCATTAAGGGGTGACAGCTTTCGTTTCAAAAATGCGAATCCTAGCACAAGCCAGGGCAAGAGGGTGGACAGAGGCAAGGTTACGAGGTAGGAAGCCCACTGAAGACGCGGTGAGGAGTGACCCAGGGAGAAATGACAGGACAGGAAAGCGCGGGTGGAGTGAGGGTTAGCTGGGGAAGCGACTGCGCCTGGGGTTGCCTTGAGGCGGGAGTGGGGTAGAAGGAGGGGCCCAGGGTCGTTCTAAAATCCCTGCCTCGGGTGAAAGCGTGATGGAGGTGGCACTCACCAAGACGTAACTACGTGAAGAAATAAGTGCGGGCAGGGGAGAAATAAAATGAGGCAATTAGGGTCACTCTTTGGAGCTCAGGAGAATGGCCTGCCCTGTGAGGACACAGATGCGACCTGCCAGCGTGTGAGCGGTCATCGAAGCCACGAGCGTGAGTGAGACCTCTCAAGGAGAGAGGGGCAGGAGAGCAAAGGCCCGGAGATGGAAGGCGGCGAGACAGACATGTCTAAGGAGGCAACGTGGGGGACGGGCCCCGCAGGAGGAAAACTGAGGCAGTGCTTCTTCCCGAGGGCGGCAGGAGGAAAACCGGGAGACGGCATCTCTGGAAGCAAATATCCGAGGGGTTTAAAAATAAGGGTGTGTCCAGTTGTTAAATGGCTCCGGAGAAGTCAGCAAAATAAGGGCTGGAAACCCGCCCACCGGGGCTGGCACTAGGAGGCCGCTGGTGGCTTGGCGAGAGCAGCTTCGGAGGGCTGTTGGGGCAGAAGGGGGAGAACTGGAAACACGGAATCTGGACAGTCCCCAAGACGTCTGGCTGTGGCTGAAGAAGAGGGAGGGTGGTAACTGAGTTTTCAGTATGGAAGAGCCCGGAGAGGGAAGGGTTGGCGATACATGTGAACAAGAGTCATTAACAAAGACAAGTAGCGAGAACAGGCTGGGCCTCCCAGGCTCCAGAACTGCGAGAAACTGACTTCTGTGACATAAGCCACCAGTTTATGGTATCTTGCTGTGGCAGCCCGAGCTCACTGAGACCAGCGGCTTACTGGGATGTGAGCAGGGCTGAAGGAACCGAGAAGATGGGGAGACATCCCAGGACGAGTGATGCAGGGAGCTGCTATCAGCTGGAGGCCTAAAGGGGCAAGAGGAAGGAATGTCGCTGGAAGCCAGCGAGAGCTGGTGCCGTGGAGCAGGGGCCACCCCACGGGAGCCGGGGCGTGGAGGGCACAGCCACACGACACGGGAGGCAGTGTGCAGGACAGGGTGGGGAGAGGCAGGCGATGTGTCTCTCTTTCCACCCTCCGACCTCCCATCGCCTGTAGCCAGTGGGCAGCCACCAGCAAGGAAGCCTGGGTGATACGGTCTACAGGGCAGGACAGGGGCTCGCAGAGGAGGGCGGACGGCAGAGAATGAACGGCAAAGGGGGAAACGAAAACAGTGTCTTCACTCAACAAACATTGTTTTAACCAATCGCCGTGCCCAGACGTTGGGCCAGGCGCATTTGCCTCACTGAGCTCCGTTTGGGTTTGGAAGTCGACGTGGTGGGCACAGCCCTGGAGGCAGTTCGTTCTTTCTTGAGTATTGTTTCTGTTTCTAGCATTTCATCGGGTAGCTCTGTCGATTGGATCTTCGGTGAGCTCTGCTGCCTGGCTCCTGCTCGCTGCCTGCACAGTGGCGCCTTTGGGAAGCCATAAGCAGGGAACAGGCCCGACCCCTTACGACGAAGCCTAGGACTAGAACACTCTGGGGCTGGAACTCAACAGAAGGGAGCTTTCCAGGCTCTTTGTTGGCTTTAAAGAAAAGGCACAAATAAGGACACGGGACACGGGGGACAGGAGGCAGGAACAAAAGCAAATAACGCAATGAGCTGTGTGGAGGGGAATTCACAGGCCCCGCTTCCTGAGCCTTAGTGGGAAGGGTGGGGGCCTGGGGCGCGCAGCTGGTCTTACCACCGGGAGCGTGCTGTGCGGAGAAGGGCAATGTCTTCTCAGAGAGGAGGGGTTCTGGTGGAAGTTCCAAGCTGGAAGTCACAGAACAGCCCAGCCGGCGTGGCTCAGTGGTTGAGCGTCGACCCATGAACCAGGAGGTCACGGTTGATGAGAGTGAGGATGGCATTTAGACCTCTGGCTGGCAGCCAGGACCGAAGGCCTCAGACAGCAAGGGACTGGGCTTCTTGTCCCCCTGGGACGGTTGTGTCAGCCGGGACCCCCAGGGCTCAGTCTGCAGGGTGCCTGAGAACTAAACTTCCAGCTGTCGTGTGGCTGAGGTTTCCTTGCTCCACCAGCCTGGCTTGTCCCCTCACTGTCCCCCATGGACTCAGACCTCCCGCCTGATTCCTCGCCTACGCTATTAGGGCAGCTTTCTATAGGGTGCGACTGCTCACTTGAGATAGATTTCAAGCCAGAATGCCCCACATCTCACTTTACCCGCTAATTTTATTTGGAAAGGCAGAGCCTGAAGGTGGCAGGTGAGCCAAAGAAGTGCAAAGATGAAGGGACATAGGCCGCGGGCACCGACTCCCAGGGAGCCCAGACACCCACCCTGCAGGGGACGAAGCTCGCTGCCCGGGATGACGGGAGGGCTGAGATGCCGAAGTCAGTGGCGTTTCCTGGCTGTCACGAGCACCGCTCGTATTAAAAATACAGGCCTGATGGAGGAGCCATGCTCCTCTCAGCGGACGCCCGGCGATCATCTGTGCTCAGCAGAGCGACACCCGTGCATCTGCCCATAATCATCACTTAAAGGTCTCAGGTGACAAAAGCATCACACTGAAATATCTGTTGCCTTCGCGCAGGCCTGGCTGCCCAGACACAGTTGGGGCCTCGGCTGGCACATTTATGGTGGCACTGACTGCGCCGTAACCTCACGAGTGGTATGGATGTCCTTTTGTAGACTCTGAGTCCTCTGTGAATTATTTGCCTTTGCACCTTCTGCCCCTAGTGGGACCCATACAGACTGAAATGGGTGAATCTGCTCAGCCTCTTCTCTTTGCAGTGACTTGTTCAAAGTCTAAATTAATGCAAAAAATCGAATTGCTTTTTTTCTTTCTTTCTTATTTGTTTTGTTAATCCCGAGGATATTTCTCCATGGATTTTTAGACAGAATGGGAGGGAGGGGTGGGGAGGGGGGAGAGAGAGAAACATTGATGTGAGAGAGACACATCAATTGGTTGCCTCCTGCACACGCCCTGACCAAGCCAGGGATTGAATCTGCAACCCAGGTATGTGCCCTTGATCTGGAATCGAACTCGCAACCCTTCCGTGTGCCGGTCGACTTTCTAACCACTGAGCAACACTGGCCAGGGCCTGACTGCTTTTCCTCTAAGTGGAGAGTTCTATTTTCCCCAGGGCCTGGCAGGCTAAGACAAATCTCTTATTAGTAGTCCTTGAACCCCAATTCACATATGCACATAAAAACACACACTCATGCGCATACACAACACACGATACACACAAGTGCACAGGTATTCAAGCAAACGCAAAGCACAGACATACATAGACCCACAAGCAAACACGTTGGTTACATATTTGATTTTCAGGTAAGCACTGAGGAAGTTCTTAGTGTCAATGACTCCTAAACATTGCATTCTGCTTGCTCAGGAATTAACGTGACAACATTTAATTTTAACCCAGCGACAACTTCAACGACCTCTTCAGAAAGTCCTGTCATCGTATTGCTGCAGGATATAAACATGACTGGTGGACTTACGTGACCTCTGCACTCTGTTCTCATACAAAGGCCGGGGTTACACAAACCGCTCTGAGCTCCACATCTCCAAGGGAAGCCTTTTGAAAAACTGTCATCCAGTCCTGGCTGGTGTGGCTCCGTGGTTAGCGCGTCGGCCTGCGAACCGAAGGGCTACAGGTTGGATCCCCAGCCCCGTGTGCCTGCGTCAGAGAGAGAGACAGAGGAGAACAGTGGCGGGAGGGACACCTGCCTGTAATACTCTCAACAGTAAAGATTAAAAAAAGAGTAAAAAAGAGCTACATCCTTACCTTGCATTTTGGAAAGTTAATTTTTGCTGTTCAACACCGAAAAATCTCAAGCAGTGAGGAAAGGAGTGTATCATCCATTGATGTGCAGGTAAAAGAGCTACAGTCAGTTTGAAGAGTAGCACCAGGTGGCCTCTTAGAAATGGAAACTGAGAGGTGCGTGGGAATGGGATTGTTTGGGTTTAATTTGATTTTGGTAATAGTTCTGGTAGAACTATTTTACTCTACATGCATACACATAACTTTGAAAAAAAACCCCAAAACTAAATTATAAAAATTGTGGTATTTGGGTCTGGAGAAGATCAATGACAATACTCTTGTTCCCCTTGGTAATTTATTCTTCTGTGTGGACTCCAAGACTGATTAAGGGGGACACGTCATTCAGCATGTGATCACACATGTATGTGTGTCTGTATGCACGCACACACGTGTGTTTATGGGCATGCTAAGATGTGTGTGCTCACTTACATGTGCTAAAATGCAGGCAGATACATTCGTACATATTAATGTGACTGGTTTGTAAGCAGTAAAACATTAAATAACGTGGTGCTTAGAAAAGATACAAGAAACAACCTAAAATAATAGAATTCGTTAAAGAAACCATAAGCAGACGTTAAATAGTCTTCTTTAGAATGCAAAGGCCTTGCCTGAATGAGAGAATTGAGGACACGGAAATGACGATTTTTTGGCTTTGCACTCACTCTCTGCAAATAGAGCCATCTGACAGTCGTCGTGGTGAAAAACGATGCTACTCTAGGACTCTGCTACTCACAGAGCTCGTAAACATAATTAACAACAAGTTCCTGTCAGTTTCTGGAAGGAACCGATGAGAGAAGCACCGAAGGAAATAAATATTTAAACGTCATCTGATATTTTTAAAAAGAAAATCTGTATTCAAAATACATAAATCTGGCCGATTAAAAATGAACAATGGCTTTAGGCAGACCCGCGCCGCGGCGTAGCGCGGAGGCGGCCACGTCGCCCGGACAGACGCGCGCTGGAGACAGAGCTCCGGACGGAGGTGAGCGCTCGGCCGGGCCCCTGGCGTCTTGACGGCCGCTGTCCGCGGGGATCACCCAAGGCCAGGACTGTCCAGCTCAGACTGGGTGGCGATGGCCGGGGGGACCCCCCATGAGCGAGAAGCACGTACGCCGACACAGACGTGCCCACGCATACCAAGTACAAGAAGCAGGCAGCGGGCTCTGCGTTATGGGGCCCCTCTCTGAGGCTCCAGCCAGGCTCCTCCCCGGGGTGCACACGGTCTCGACTCAGAGGAGACGGGCCGTCGCTCTCCCTCGGTTTCCTGGCCTCGGTGCTGGGTTGTGCTTTACCAGCGCGGTGTTTACAGCCCGAGGCCGCCTCGCGGGCACCTAGCAGGGCATTCTCGCCTCGGGTGGCCTTGGCCGGTGGTGTTGGCCGGGCTGCAGGCGGCATGATTCTGCTCTGGCTGTTCTACCCGGGCTCTCAGCTCTGACGCCGCAACAGGTTGAAGGGTGCGTTTGGTGCATGTGGAAGGGAAAAGGCGTTTCTGGCTTGGAGCTGCAGCTGAAGTCGTTCCTTGCACAGAAATGCAGGCCCCAAGATATTTTCTAGGCAGCTCTATCACGTCCCCCCGGAGCAGAGATCTGGTGTGACGTCGTTCAGACATTTCAGACTTGGTGTCACCTGGAAGAGGCTTGAAGAGGTAGGTCGGCGGGCTCTGCTTGCCTCCTTCCAAGCTGGACAGCACTGCTAAAGCCACCGCTGAACGGACGGTCGCAACGGGCCGCAGCTGGCAGTCTCCCGGTGGCCCACTCAGGTGAGCGTCTGCATTTGTTTATCCCGCTGTCCTTTCCCATCTCCTGGCAACAAGCTCCATCTACAGCTGAGGATACACGCCGTCTGGCCGGGGGCTCCCATTCTCTTGCGGACACTGGTTCCCCAGGTAGCCCGTTTGTGAGTCTTGCTGATTTAGGAGGTGCGTGGGGAGAGCTCGAGCAGGGCCCCCAGCACTGGGAGATGCAGGCCCCTGCCCTGTGAGGGCCCGGGACCCTCTGCTTCCCGCGCGGGGAATCGCTCCTCCTCTGGGAGCCTAGTTGTGCAGCTCTGCCCCACCAGCTACTTCGCAGCAGTCCATTCGGAAGAAGAGTACGTTTTGCATTTGCGGTGAGATGCTGTGTCAGGCTTAATCGTCACTCTCAGCATGATGCCAACACCATGTGCGTGTCTCAGGGCGAGCTGGGGAGGCACTGTGCCCCTTGGGGTGAGTCTGATCTGGGAAAATCTTTCTGTTTCCTGTGACAGTGCAATGCCATTGAAAATCTGGCTGATTGCTCTTTCTTGCCCCCTAGACTCCCTGTGACATAAATTATAGTGATGCTCAAAGTGTCACCAGATTGGTAATCGAAAGAGCACTTGGCACCTTCGAGAAGGGTTCAGATGGAAGGATGAATCCACCGGGACATTGCTGAGCTGCCCTGCCCAGGAATTTCCTTCCTCCTGCCTGGCCTATGGCTTTACTCTCAGAAACTGAGCTGTCTTTACAGAACGGGAGTGCGGCTTATATTTAGATAAAAAGAGATTAATGAGTCAAAGCTAATTGTTGTCACAGATGAGATGATCAAGATGGAAAGTAGCTGTAGATACAACAAGGAACACCAGGCCGAGCGCCAGCCCGATCGATCTCCTTTAAAGGCTAACAGACAGCGTGGCTTCTGTGTGGGGCTGGGCCGGGCGTTAGCGGGCCGTGTGTGAGGATTTGCTCCTTTGTTCCCGTGTCCACTGAGAACATCTCTCAGACCCGTCTGTGTAATTCTCCAGATGGGGCCGTAGCAGAGATATACAGGGTGGGGAAAAGCAGGTTTACCGTTGTTTGTGTGGAAAATCATACAATAATTAATAAATAATAATACAAGAAGAGACTCTGTGCTTTGTGTACTCATAGCTGTAAACCTACTTTTACCCCACCCTGTATTCGCCAATCGGTGCAAAGTTGATAAGTAATAAATATTGCAACAGCAAACACACCAATATCGGACACATCAAAACATAATCTCATCGTAGGAAACGTGTTCTCAGACATGCTATATTTAAAAGTCCCTACCCATAAATGAAGACGTTCCTAATCTGGACTACATTAAAACTGAACATTGTTTATCATAAGACGCCATTAAGAGAGTGAAAAGGCAGGACACAGCGTAGGCGACATTTGCAACACCTATATCCAACAAAAGAGCCAAATCCAGACGATAAAGAATTTCTACAAATTAATTGGAGAAAAAGCAGATGAGCCAATAGAAACGGGAGGGAAAGCATTAAATAGCCACTTTTAAAAAGAGGGGTTTAAATAGCCAATAACTACATGAAAAGGTGCTGAACTTTGCTGGTCATTAGGGAAATAATTAAAGCCACCATGTGCTACCAGCATACCGCTGTTCCTCCACCAGAATGGCTAACATGAAATAGATAATACTGTGTGCAGGCAAGGATGCAAAGCAACCATAACACCCGTGCACTGAGGGTGAGACTGCAACTTGGTGTGATCATTTCGGAAAATGATTCCATAATATCTATCAAAAGTGAACAGAGGTACATCCTATGAGCCAGCCATTCAATTCCTAGATGCATATTTGGCAGAAATGTGTACATATACCCACGGAGAGACATGTATGAGAATTGAGAGAGGCACCTTAGCAATCGCCCAAACCCTTTACAGCATTAGCCTATTTTATGCTCGAGTCTACCTTTCTGCAACTATCAAGATGCAGGGACCCTTTAGTTTACTGATTCGCCCACACAGTCTGCCTGGATCAGTTTAACGATAGATCCCACGTTGGTTTGACTCCCCAGAGTCAGGAACCCGAAACTTCTCTCTCACACAGAGTGTGGCGTCATCACTGAAAGCCTTGTGGACCAAAACAGTTTTAAATGTTTCAAGCGAAACCAGTAGATTGGGAGAAGTGAAACGTTAGGCCCATGGAAATGATTAAAGCCCGGTTATTTCTAGTAATTAGTTATTCACGTGCCCACAAATACATGTCATAGAACATCGGTGTATAATAGGCCGGGCAGTGGGAAAGGGCCAACACTCGCATAATGAATGGACGTGAGTCAGGCTCACAACATTGCTCGTACCCTTTGACCTAGTTTGCCTGTTTCTGGGAATCGATCCTAAACAGGCGGCGATACTTGCTAATAAGGGAGGAACAAAATCGGTTCCGGGCACAGGGTCTCGGAGGGTTTCCTTGGTCTCCTCCCCTTCTCCTGGCCTCTCCAGTCCTCTCAGGCTACTTAACCTAGTCGCTCAGGGCTGACCCTGGCTAAGGTCCCTGGAGAGAACGCCAGGAAGCTTTGGGCCTTGACCAGTTAACATCCCTTGGGGAGCTTTGACCTGCCAATATCTCTGGAAGTGGCAGGGGCTGTGCACATGAGGGCTCAGAAGTAGGACAACGAAGCCGTTGGAGTGTTAAAACGAGCACATCCTCCCTCCCTCGCACCACTGAATTCTCTGCCCGAATGCTTGATCCCGGTGCCGCACAGACAGTGGAAGGGAAGAGAAACTGGGACACCTCGCCCCTCTGCGACTGGCTCCCAGCCCTTGGACGGGGGACCGGGTGGGGCCAGAGCGGGTGAACTCCGGGGAATTCTGTCTTAACGGGGCAGGAGACAGCGTCAGTGTTTACAGGCTGCGTTCTTGCGACTTGTCCTACTTTCTACCTTCAAGTCAAGAGATTCAGAAAGCATAAGACGACATTCAAAATGGTGTGTAATAACATTTAAAAAAATCGCTTTATTAAAACTCATTATAAATGTAGCATGTTTATTGTTTAAAAAGTGGTATTTGCCCCTGACCCCCACCTCACTTACCAGAAGTAACACTTAGTCATAATAACTCCTGTGTCCTCGGAGACATGTTTTAGTACACAACGCAGTTGTTCTCAAACTTCCGTGTAAATGAGACGACCATCTGGGGAAGCTTCTTAAAAATGCAGATGGGCCCCGAGTTGTTTTCCAAATGGCCTGTCTGCAGACCAGTCTCCAGGATGGCCCCCGATCATCCACGACCCCTGGTTCTCCCTCCGCATCGAGCAGGGCTGACCTTTGTAGCCAGTAGAATACTGCAGACACAGACGCGCGGCGCCTATGGTTAGGCCTGAAAGTCAGTGTAGCCTCACCTCTATTTTTCAGTGGAAGTCACAGAGGCTAATAATCCCCTTAGCAGCCGACGTTCAATACTTGTCAATAATAAACAAAGTGATTGGAGTGTTTTCTAATAACACAAATGGTACTCAGAGCACATCTCGTCCAACTGTCTTGTTTTACAGAAGAGCCTGAGGTTCAGAGGACAAATAACTAATGAGAAGGAAGCTGAACCTAAGACTTGTTTGTGAGACTGGGTCCGGAGGTTCTTCCACTGAGATCCGACAGCTTTCAAAATCTGAGGGATTATGACATAAAGCCACCTCCGCGATTTAACTTGTGATGACCCTGGGGACTGGCCGACTTTCTCCCGCCAGCTGCTGCCATGGGGTGGCTCTCGGCTGGGCTCGTGTTTGCACCACCCGAGCAGCGTTTAGACACCGCCAGGTGCTGCCTCTCCCACCTCCCGGGTCCCTCTTCCCCCGGCCACCCCTGCGCTTTCCAAGCCCCGACTGCAGGTGAGATGGACCTGAGAACAGCAAGGGCCCGGACGCGAGGGCCTCGGGCTTTTTGGTGCTGGGGGTCGGTGAAGATGGGTTTATAGGCGCGTTTACTGTCTCAAAGGCAGAGGCTGGAGAGGATCTGGGAAAACTGAGCGTCGGGAAATGGGTGGTTGGCGCGGGACCCACGCAGATGTGCATCCTAGAAGTGACTCCCCGGCTCTGGGCCTGTCTGGTGCTGCCCCACGTGGCACCCTTTTCTTGGGTGGGTGTCCCCTTCGGTATCACAGCAGACTGTCACCTTCTCCATTGGGTGAAGAGGGTTTGGAGAAACGGTCTTCAGAGTTCCTGTCTCGCCTGACATGTGTTTTATTCAAAGGAAGATCGGAAGGCCTGAGAGACAGTGGACGGCTTTGGGGCCAAGAGGCCTTTTAATAATTCGTGTCAATCCCTCTCTGTCTCCGTCCAAGTCACGTATCACTATTAACACAGGAGGATTCAAGTCAAGGGGCCACAGGACGTGGCCCGGAGCCTTTCTCACTAATACGATTAGACACGCAATCCGAGATCGGACTCAGGCCGACACCTGGACACCGTGGCGCTGCGGGCTCCCGGGGAAGCGCGGGGCTTCCCTTGCGGGGAGGTGCTCTGAGCTGCACATACTGTCATCTGACCGTCTGGAGGGGCCCACAGGGGAGCGGGGAGGACGTGGCTGCAGGGACTTCTGGCCACAAACCCTGAGGCCGACATCCCGGGGACACTGGCTGCGCTGGTTTGAAAGAGCTCCGAGTGGATGTCACGCGGATGGTAATCAGATTTAAAATCAGCCTCTGCGTGCCCGCATCAAGCAGGCTTTAATTGCGGAGCCCAATCTGGAGACAAAATGCTCCGACGGCGATTTCGCTGACAAAGTGACTCGCAGGGTAAAAATCTCTGTGGAATCGCTGATTTTGGTGTCACTAAAGCCGGCCTCATCCGGGCCCATCTCCTCACGCTCCTGGTTTCCTGACTTAGAATTTACAGATTTAGAATTTGTACGGTATCCTTTCGCCAAACTCCAGGGGCTCTTATTTTGGGGTGGATACAGTATCGTGGGGGGGGACCCCGCTGTCCACCTGCTCTGTGGGCCTGGGTATGTTTCTTATCTTCTCTGAGCCTTGGCTTCCTCACTTGCAAGATGAGGGGAGTAGGTCCACCCTGAAAGACTGTCCAGACGTTTAAAGTAAATAAAATAAGTGAATCCCTTTTTATTTCCTTTCTCTTTCCCAAACCCAAATGGCTGTGGGTGCTCCTAGCCTTATGTCCCTAAGGACACTGCTGCTGAAATTTCTTAATGATGTGCCAATAGGATCATTTTGTTTGATGTCAGCAGGCAGAAGACTATCCCATTGTCCCCATTCCCTGTACCCAGTCCA
The DNA here is from genome assembly GCF_054644295.1 of Miniopterus natalensis. Lineage (NCBI taxonomy): Eukaryota > Metazoa > Chordata > Mammalia > Chiroptera > Miniopteridae > Miniopterus > Miniopterus natalensis. The sequence continues at coordinate 80,104,006 of NC_142090.1, forward strand.
GTGACTCCCATTTGATTGTCACAATTTGCTGGGGATGGGGTAGGGGACAGGTACTGCTGGACTCTAATTGGCAGAGTCCAGGGATTTTACTAAACACATTACAAAGGACAGGCACTCCCCCACCCCCACCCCGCCCCTCAGCTAATTATCTGGCCCTAAATGTCAACAGTGCCAAGGCTGCGACCCCGGCCCCAGGGGAGGGTCAATGTTCGTATCTGAGTTCTCTGAAGGTAAGGAATGTGCCTGTACATCTTCTTTTCTCACACGGGAGGTTTCAAAGGGGTGAAGGGCCACCGCGAAGTGTCCTTTGAGTCGGTATTGCCCCTGGAGTGAGAGACAGGCCTGCTCAGGCCCAGGTTCAACCCTTTTCTTACTGTGTGACCTCGGAGAGTAACCCACATTCTCTGAGCTTTGAACCTCTCACCCGGGAGGTGGGTAAACCACCAGCATCCTGGACAGGAAATGATGTAACTCAACAGGGACATTCAGCACAATGCCCACCACCAGGTGGTCAGGACACGGCAGCCAGAGCCACACAGGGGCCACGCTTCCCGCGTCCAGTCAGCATGTCCCAGAGGTTCCCCATCACCCCGGCGCTGCACGGAACACCGAGCCCGACCTTGCTCGCACTGCGCCTGCTGTCTGCCCGACTCCTGCATGTTGACTCCGTTTCCATGTTTGGCTCTACTCCTGCAGGTTGGACCACTGATCCTGGTTTTCCAGGTAACAGCTGGGGTCTGGCCCAGCTGTTCAACATGCAGCACTGCCACCTGGGACGGTGGGGGTAAGAGGACGCCAGGGCCAGGGGGCAGCAGTGGAAACTGAACGGATGGCATTTTGACATAGTGGGTCTGACTTTCTCCAGGAGTCGAGATTGTCCACTTAGAAGGAACATCCTTTCCTGACTCTGAGCCTACGGTGACCGAGGCCCCAAGGCCGGCGTTTCTTAGTTAACGTCCATGAACCCCCGATTCTGCGGGTCTGCGTGGGGCCAAAGATGGTGCCTTTCTAATGGGCTCGCAGGTGACCCTGAAGACTGAGTAGCAGGAACCTAAGTCACCACATCAACACACCGGCTCCCCGACTCATCACAACTAATTTTATTCCACAGCATGTTGGAGGGAATGTTATTCTCAGGACGATGTTTAGGATTAAAATAATTAAAAAAACTGGAAAGTACACACATTTATGTATCTCTTCTTTTCATTAAATATAAATCTGTTTGGCAAAAAATGTTAGACTCTTTTGTACAAAAACAAAGCAAAAAAACCAAAACAAAACAAAAAAAACCAACCAACCAACCCCAAACCCTTGCAAACTGTCAACACCTGTAATAATTACAGTGATGTAAACTTGGATGCCTGACACCTTGCCCGTCTTATGGAGCCCGTGTTGCAGCAGACAGCCCGCCCCCGCCCCCAGGAGAAGGTAACACCCGCCCCTCAGATAGCAGCCGTCTGCCGCAGAGGCCTGTGGGCCCTGGGTATTAGGGATGGAGCATGAAGACTACCTTTTGTGCTTTCAGCTAAGGGGCTGGGTGTGTGGACGTGAAGGAGGCAGGTGCGGGCTGGGCCAGGGGGAGGGAACCCAAGACTAGCTGGTGAAGAGAGGCGGTGGGTCAAGGTCACAGTGCAGACGTGAAGTGGGCAGGGGACCTGTGGACTGTGTCTGGGGACCCAAGGCTGTTGAGAACTGGGATGAGCGCGTAGCTGCTGCTCTTGGGACCAGAAAGGAACAGGGCCAGGCAGAGGCGGGGACAGAGGAGGGCGCGGATCTGAAAGCAGACTTAGTTCACACGGGACTGGCGGTGGGAGCTGACTCTAGGGACAGGGAACGAGGCGGTGGCGCTTGGTCTTCGCAAGTAGCTGGGCTGTTTCTTGAAGACACAAGCCTTGCTTGGGGCGCTCCCTCGGGCTGGCGGGCTGGCTGGGGCAGACCAGAGCTGCTGGCTTCCATCCTCCAGGAGAGAGGATGTGCCCGCGGGGCCTCGGGATGGAGGGGCCCTCTGGCGCTTACTGGTGGCTGGTTTTGCTCTTGTCCCACCAGTAGGCTGCAGCAACGGGAGGCAACCTAAAGCAATGGCGTCTAGAAACAGAATCAGGGCGGTGAGCGAGATGCCAGGTGGGGGCAGAGGAACGGCGGGGCTGGAGGCGAGGCCGAAGGAAGGGTGGGCCACAGCTTCCCTTAGCACGAGAGACTCCAAGGCGTGGGCGCGCTCTCTCCTCTCCGGCAGCGAGGTTTTCCGGGTTCGGGGGTCGCTTCGGGGCCAGCCGCTTCAGTTGCAGTCATAGACAAAGTCATAGTTGCTGGGCTCCTTGGGGATGGGAGGGGGTGCGTCTGGGATCTGGATGTTTTCCAGGTCCAGGAGGCGGAGCTTGATTTCCATGCTGAGCAGCGTGTCCAAGTCGTTCCGTGTCAACTCGCTCATCATGTCCTTCCCCAGCAGGGCGTTCAGCCCGTCCGTCCAGATACAGTACTGGGGGGAAAGGAGGGGACATTGATGACTACCGATGACACTTTAAAGGGGAGCGACAATAGCTAACTGGTTACTCAGCATGTGCCAGGCTCTGTGCCAAGTGCTCTGCCTGCATCACTAGCTGTGACATTCCCAACATCTCCATACCGTTGGCACTCCTGTTGTCATCTCTGACTGTATATGGTGGAATTTAGACATAAAACTGGACAGTGATAGTGGCCAAACTTTGCTACCTAGAGCAGCAGCCCTCAGGAGCACAGGCAGATCCAAGAGGGAATAACCCACTTTGGGGGCCACACAGCTGGCACCTTGTCACTTAGACTGTCACTTAGAAGGTCCCACCGAATGTTACGCAGCCTCCAGCAGTCTTCGCGAGGCGGTGGTGACGGCCAACACCGTGTACAAAACCCTAGGAGCGAATGCACAGCCTTTGTCCTTTTAGCCATTGTCTGTCTTGAAGACCCAGTGACATAGGGACATGTCAAAGCTTTACTAGATAAAGGCCTGAACCAAAGGCCAGGTGACATCAAGGCTGAGGTGGAAGGCGGCAGAACTGCTCAGCAGAGAAGAGACATCGGAGGACGGAATGGCGTGCTGAGGGGCACACCTGCCATCAGAGTGGCTCGTCCTGCGTCGGCCCTGGGCGGTGTCCCTGCGGCTGTCTGAGTATCGGGAGCCATGGGCCAGGACAGTACAGCGCTCAGTTTGGACCCCGATGGCCAGGAGGGTCTAGAGGGGACACGAAAGGTGGAGGAGGAGTGTCCCACGGATGCCACTCAGGAGGGGGTGTGGGTGCATGGAAGGGAGTGGGGCGGGGCAGCGACAGTGCGGGGCGCCGGGCTGGGCGGGCCCGGGTCCACCCTGCGGTGGGCGGGCCGCAGCTCCAGGGCCACACTGGCCGGCCCAGCTCGGAGCACGTCCCTGGGCTGAGGGGCGGCAGGAGCCCGCTCTCTGGGGCCTCAGGGCTTCGGCGGTGGCTGCAGCAGGGCTTTCCCCCGGCTCCACGTGACTAGCGGTGACTTCACTGTTTAAAACTGAGCCCGACCAGCCTCCCACCCGTCTCCATCCTTCCCGCTCCAGCCAGGGGGGCCCACGGGTGCGCTGGGACTCCTGGGGCAGGGAGCTTTTTACAGAGCCAGTTTCTAAGTGTGGAAGCTCGAGAGGGACCGGCAGCGTTTCGTCTGTGATGTTGTGGGTGAGTCTGAGAGGAGTGACTGTCACCCGGAGCAAGAGTGCCACCTCCTGAGCCGGACAGCAGCACGGCCGGGCCTCGCGGAGCGGGGCTCCTGCCAGCAATCCCCATCCGGGGCCGTGCAAGCTTCCCCAGGGGCCTGCTTCCCTCCGCAATGCCGGCACTGCCTTCGGGGACAGCTGCTGCTGTGCTAACCTGGTGACTCCCCTACGAGCCCGGGATGGACCCGAGAAACAGGTGTGGCCTAGAGCGCGGACAGAGGTACACCGGGGTTATTAATGAATAAAACTGTGTTTTGTACCAAAAAAATTTATGAAATTGGAGGTGATGATGGTATTGTAGTTAAGTTTCAAAATGGACTATTTATGATTTAGAGATGCACGTAGGAATTCTTATAAACAGCACGATACGGTATCTGGATGGGCTTCAAAAACAATGCGTGGGGGTGGCTGCTGGGTGCGGGTGGACAGATGGAACCAGGCTGGCCACGAGTTGATAACGGCTGAGGCTCCGTGACGGGCAGGAATTGTGAGTTCAGGTCCTGCTTTCTTCCTCGCTTCCTAGCGACATGGTGCAGGAGGCAGAGAGGAGGGATTTCTGGAGCAAAACGCCCGCCGTTCAAATCCCAGCTCTGTCACTTATGACTTGTTTGACCTGGGACAAGTGTCTTAACCTCTCTGTGCCTCATTTCCCTCTGTAATAAAATGGGGATACTATCAGTGTGTTCTTTTGGAGTTTTAGATGAAAATTAAGTGAGAGGAAGTATGAAAAGCATCGAATAGTTATAGTTACTATTATCTTTACTGCTCTTGAGGTGCTCCACTCGGGGAGGTGTCTCTCTCCTCACTTGATAAACGAGGGTATCGGAAATCAATCTTCCTATTTTATGGAGTGATGATGTCAGAAGGTGAGGTAATAGATGTGAGAGTGATCTGAGGAAATGAAAAGCGCTCACAAGCACTCAGCATTTTCCTCCTCACTCCATCACGGGCGACAGGGATGAATGCAGGCCTGGCGGCCCCCTACTCTTTGGGTGGCTGTCCACACTGCTGTGTACATCTTGAATACGTGGCCTGTGTGCAACCACAATTTTGTTTCAAAAGAGAAACAGTAGGGCACAGAGTCTATTTTCAGGAAGATGGAGACAAAGTCATGCCCTCCTGCGAGCGAAATGTCAAGGAGCACAGGCTGCTATTTAAGCACCGTCCTAAAGGCAGGATTTGCATCTAAACTTCCCTCTCTCTGGGATGTATGGTTTTATTCAAAGCTTCAAACCAGTGAAAAAAGCCAGATACTGAATAATTTCCAAATGAGCTGAGCCTCCTAGGGGGAGCGGGGAACAAAAGTCGGATTTTCAGAAAACGTTCCCTGGCTCTCTGAAAGCCATTCACGCAGCCGCACGCAGGACGAAAGTCTGACGGGTGTCGTCTAAAGTGAGGGCTTACAGGGAAAAAGTTAAATCAACCATCGCTGCTACTTTGTCTTCTAGATGCACTTTCCTAGCTTTATGCTAAATATTTTAAATATAGCTGACAGCGTGCCTCAAGAAGAGAAACAAATTATACATATAACAAGATGTCAAAAAGAAATAACAGCATCTCAGAAATAAAATCCAAGAGCAGAGACAGCCCTACACCTCTCGAAATAATTTCAAGAAACATGGCAGAAAACCTCCTTTAGCAAATGTTTTTTTAAACCCTACTTTTCAATTCCAGTTTACATTCAACATTATTCTGTATTAGTTTCAGGTATATAAAGTATTTTAAAGAATAGAGACAAGTTTATCTTGGGAAAGTCCTGACCAGAAACTAAACAGTCAATGAACCCTCCACAGCTGCACCCAGGGCAGGTCTTCATCTGGGGTAACAGTGACGCCCTTGAGGAATCTTAAGCATCTGTATATTTTCTTTCCTTTTAAAAAAGTATGTTTATTGATTTTTTTAGAGAAAGAGGAAGGGAAAGCGAGACAGGAACAGTGATGAGAAACATCCATCGCTGCCTCCCGCACGCCCCCTGCTGGGTGCGGATGGAGCCGGCTACGCGACATGCGCCCTGACCGGGACTCGAACCGGCGACCTCTCTGCACTGGGACGACTCCCACCCACTGAGCACACGGGCGGGGCCATTCTATTTCTTTATCATGGACTCTGAATCGAGCTAGTGAGGGGCTGGCAGTGTTTCAGGAGGTTTCCATTCTATTCCAAGTCAACAAGATGTTCCTTGATTTTTTTCAGGCAGGCTTGTTTTTTTTAAACAAAATTTCTTTCTTTCCAATATTTTTCTCCTGCTGTTTTTTTCTAGAGAAAACGTGACATTCCCTTGTCAGTGAACCCCACCGAGCCCCGTACCTCATGCTTGTCAGGAGCGATGAAGTTCAGTTGGCAGTTGGAGTCGTACAAGATGGAGAAGGCGAGTTCGAGCACCTCCTACGGGAGACGGCAAAACCCCCATCAGGAAAACGGGCCCAGAGCAGGGCTCAGCCTGTGTCCAGAGAAGCAGCGGTCCCAGGAGCGGCCCAAGGCCGCAGCGCCCAGGGCCGTGCCTCTCCTCTCCAGCATCCCCTTCCAGGGAGACCCTGACGAGCTGTAAACCTCCCACCCAGCAGCACTAGGGCCGCTCTGCCTTCAGTCCCTCCAGACAGACGGACAGATGCTCACAGGGGCATACATTTCCCAAAACATGGCAGGCAACGAGGTTTTGGGTGGACTCGTATCTTTAGGTAACAGGTTGCCCCTTGATCTTTGAACTACTATAGAGCAAAGGCCACACAGACCCTAGACTTTATCCTACAGCCGCCAGAGGGGGGCATGCGCCCAATGCCAGGACACCTGGGCTCGCTCGCTGGCGAGCGTCTACTGAGTGCGGACACGATGAGCCAGACACAAAGGACCAGGGACTAAGGGACACTGTCATTTCACTGAGCTGAGCGACCTCGGTGGAGACACTTGGTGTCATGTCTAATACGTGTGTTGAGATGCACTTCTCAGGTCGTCTGCGCTGTGCAATATGAGCACAGCGATTATGCTGCTGGTCTGAGCAGCCACAGGACACAGCCCTTGGATGACACGTCTCAGCACCCCAGCGGCCCCTACTCTGGAGGGGAAGTGTCGTGCGTGTCCACATGGGGCTCTGCATGCTGTAGCACACGTTAGCCTACCTTCCTGCTGTCTTCCTCAGGCACCGCGGGTGACCGCCCCTCTCCCCCAGCTGTGACCCAGGAGCCCCCCCCAGTCAGTGCCCTCCAGGCATCCTCCTTAGGGGCAGATCTCCCCACCTCACGCTCTACCCCAGCAGCTGTCAGAGCTCGCCCCGGCCAGCATCCCAGGGGGAATGCCCCAGAGAGAAGATGGAGGCAGCAGGGGGGGGTCAATGCCCCCGGGTTCAGGGTTTCAGAGGGTCGGGGAGTCTTCCAGAGAGAACTCGGGCTCGGCGAGAGCGGCTGCCTCTCCTGACACAGTCAACCATCGGGCGACCTGTGCCTCTTGGGGGGCACACTGGCGACTGGCTCACCTCCAGCTGTGCCCTTGCCAGGAGGGAGCAGCTCCTGTTCTGAGCCTGACCTACCAGCATCTCACTCCCTCACGGCCCCTCACCTGCCAGGAACAGAAACAAGGGAAGGGCAGGAGGCGGGCCACGGGTGGCAGCGATTCTGCAAGACCTCGCTTCTCTCCCTTTTGTGGTTTTCTTCCTTAGGCCCATTCAGGGCTGCCCAGTGGGCACCGACGGTATTAAAAAGAGCTCACCCAAACAAACCAACGAAACCAATTTCTCCGTTAAGCTTGACGTGTCTCTCAGGTCTTTTAGTTTATGATAAAAATGTTCATGGGTCCTTCCAACTAGTGGTGCCCCAAACTGGTGTGATCCTTTTTAAAAATACCAGTAGGGCAATTCCCATCAAGAACAAGGAATCCCTCTCCCGGAGTTATTCCCACATACACTGAAAAGCAAAGAACATAAGACGTGGTACTAAATACGTTCCTCCCTTCCGTGGGTAAACCATTAAAGAAACCACAAATAAGCAACCCAGACACGTACATTCGGCCAGCTATTCAATGGGATAATTATGAGGCTCTGACCTTCAGTGGAAAAAGCAGGAGAAATGAACATTATTTACAGTCGTTCACCAGTATGACTGTCCACCTGTGGGCAGGGCCGGCGGTGAAATGTGAAATGAAAGTAATTACATTCAGGTTCTGGGATCACAGGCGATCTTTCAAAAAACGTAAAACTTTTTTTTTCAATAAAATGTTAAGCTCTAATCTCACATATTCGTAAAAATATTTTCAGACTAGGGACATGGATGTAAACGATGACTATTAATATTACTCTCATTCATTAGGAAAACTTGGACTCACACCCGAGACACTGGAGAGAAAGGACAGGGCTTTGCCTGTGAGCGAACACTCTGTGTGGTACAGCAGCCCCAGGTGACCCTGGCAGGTCAGTGGGAAAAGGTGAAGGTTGTGACCTGATGTCTGGGCTGACACTGCTTTGCGCCGCCAATGACACGGGTGTAAACACCACGAGAGCCCAAACTCGGCCTCTTGACTTGGTGCCGAAGTCACCTGAGACCACAGTGTCAGTGTGGTCATCCTCGTGATGATGCTGCCACTTGTGCAGGGGCACAGGCAAGGAAAAGGGGGCCCTGCAGACTCAGGGCTCTGCCCTTCTGAGACACAAAGTGCAGACACGGATGAGGGGCGTGTCATGACCCAGATTCCTGATAAACGCAGGCAAGAAATGGGGGATTCATGAGAATGTCAATCCCCACTCTCATTTCACGGAGCTGCCTGGGAGGGGTGGGAGGAATTAATTCTCTGAGCTGCACGCCTGTCTCAAAGGCTGCTATCACTTATAATGAGTTTTATTGATGTCCCTGGCTTGTTGTCATTGAATTGTCAGTGGAGGTCAGCTCTTCCGCACGCAAGCTGAGCGGCAACACCTCTCGGGCTAACACCTCAGAAGCTGCCACCTGTCCAGACTGCCTGGGAGGGAGAGAGGCGCCAGGAGGGGGGGAGTAACTGTCATGGATCTGGGGCAGTGTCCCCCTCCGGGGCTTCTTGTCACATGCCACAACACTCACACAGACATCTGAGGCTCTAGGCTTTGCTGCTCACCACCCAAGGTCTTTTATTCCCTGCGGGTTTAATTCAGTGAAATCTTATGTCCAGGAGCGGCTAATCTCCATCCTTTGTCCCACTAATTCACAGGTCCCACCTCATCGCGTGGAGGAAGGCCCAGGATGGGGGAGTTCTGGGGGTAGAGGCAGGAGGATCTGAAGACTCCTCCTTTGCCCAGGGCCTCCGACCTCGTGCTCTACCTTCCGACCCTGGGACCTGAGACGAGGTGCGTTGGGTCGGGGGATGCTCAGAGAAATTCTGGGCAGCATGGTGCCTTGGTTCTGGGACTGTCATCTCCCAGGGTCCAAATGATGGACTGAATGGATACAAGAGTAGAGTTTTATACAACATATTTTCAGTGCACGGTGTTGGCTGCCACTCTGCATCTTGTTTTGGGGTGACTCGCCTCATTTGGCCGTTGTGGCCAGTAATCGCTTTAGCTATGCTGGCTCTCCCCCATTTGTCCAGGTCATCCTGAGGGCAAAGCATTTTCATCGAAGATACAGAACAGAACTTGGCGTGTGTGCATGTGTGTGAGCTACATGGCCTTAGAAATAGATTTCATAGCCGTAGTAATTACTGCTGGTCTCTGTCCCTATGAACGTGAGCTTCCTTCAGAAGGTAAAATTCACTCACCCTCATAGTATATAACAAGAGAGGACCTGCCCTCTCCTGGCAGCTCTCGCTGCTGGCGCCAGCGCAGCCCAGGCTCTTCTCTCTGTCCCCACCAATCCTTTATTCTGAATTCACTGTCTCACCTGGAAGCGGTTCTTCCACATGGTGAAAGGCCCCTTGCCTTTCCACATACTCCTTCTGCCCCCTAGAAAGTTGTCCCCTCACTTCTCCACCTGGTCGATTCCTTTTCAAAACCCAGCGCAGGCAGCTTTTCCTCCCTGAGCCTTTCTCAAGTCTCCCAGGCGCGCCCTGCGTTCAAGTTCACTGTAAAAATAGGCAACGCTGGACTGTAATTGCATGTCGACACGGAAGCCTTACATCTGCCAGCCACCCAGGGCCAGGGCCCAGGTCCTGGTTATCTTTGGGTTCCCAGGACCTGGCTTAGGCCTGGTGTAAACAACATACTCGGTACAGTCGCCAAATGAATGATGAGTGAAGTAAATCTGGATAAAAGGCTTTTTGGTTAAGACCAGGGTTTTCAAGCCGACGCTAGAACATCAGCTTCTAGTATAATCTGCTTCTCATTCCAGGCCCACGGATCACATTGGAAAAATAGAAGCTGGATTCGGGGACGTGGGGGATGGCAGCTCCTCTTATGTCAAATTATAATAGTTCGGAAACTTGGATCCACATACAGAAAGAGGTGCATCGGAGACAGAGTAAATGAAGGTGAAATAAAAATACTTATTTTTGTTATCAATCCCTGTAAAAGGTAATTTTGTTTAAAGTAGCAATAGTAACAGTGTGCCACGTGACTGTGGCACATGGAGAGTGGAATGAATGACAGCAATGAGTCCCCTCAGTGTTTGTTTATCTGAAAGGCTCTTTGTTTCTCCCTGAAGCTGGGTTTCAGCTCCTTCACAGGACTCCCCCTGACGCTGACGGACATCAGGGCCTTCAACATCGTCTAAGACCTTCTGAGTCATTTGGTCCCTGCCTCACTGGGACCCCGGGGAGGCTACTAAGAAGGTGGTAACAGCGGGAGAAAATGAAAGAGATTGGGGAGGGAGCTGGGGGAGGGATATAAACATCACCGGACACTGGGGGAGGCCCAGGGAATGGGTGGGAACCGGCAGAGGAGGCTCGGAGGCTGAGCGGCAACAGTGAGAGGGCGGTTCCTAGGGCTAGAAACATGCAAGAGAGGGGAAGAGATGGCGGGGGTTAGACGCATGATCGGTGGGAGGAAAGAGAAGGCTGAGGGGTGTAGAAGGAATCAGGAAGGAAAGGTGTGCAGCCACACACACACACACACACACACACACACACACTCACACGCTGCCGCTAAGGCAGGGAGGCTGGGCCCACCGCCCACCGCACTGCAGGCCGAGCCACTGGCCCGAATTCGGAAGCCTTACCTTGTTTTGTTTAAGGGCACCTTTCTCTTTCATGTGAGGGCAGTCCTTCCCCGTCACCACTGCTTTGATGTCTGCCACCGGCACTGCAAGTCATAAAAGAAAACGAAAGTGACGTCACCAGGTGGAAGCGGAGGTGTCCATAAAGGAGCAGGACTGAGCGTGGAGCCTGCTGGCCCCGGCGCTCCCAGAAATGACGGCCAGAGGCGAGAGCTGAAAGGAGGGAGAGAAGCCAGGCAGTGCCCCAGGACTCGGGAACTAAAATACGTCCTTACATCCGGCCAAGAAGCATCCCTGGGGAGAAAAATCTACCGGGAGAGGCAGAAGTTGGTTCATTCACTAAAACGAGTACCTGAAAAACTCCCATCACAGTCGTGGGAAAGGGGTGGGATTAGGGGGAGCAGGAGTCGTTCAGTAATAGCGGAACCGACACTGATGTCGGGAAGACTGTCCAGAAACAGCGCCAAGTGCTCCGCATAGGTCAGTATCTCTCGCTAAGGTACCTACTTCTGTTTCGTTTCTGAGTTTTGGATACCCAGGAGCAGCGCTACCACAGAGCATGTGCTTGATTCTAAGGAGTCCTGAGCACTCACTGCCCTCCCCCCTCTCTACCATCTCGTTTCCCACCACGACTCGGGGAGCCCGGCTGCATGGCCCTATTTCAAACGAAACTCCGAGAAGGGAACACTCTGCCCTGATAGGGAGATGGTCGCCGGTATTTCTCTTGCAGTTAGATGAAGAGATGTTATCTCACGCCTTACTCAGGACTTGGAAGGAGATACAAGAGCTGGAAGGGCTTGTGCACTTAAAACGTTTTGTTAAAATAATCAGAGAGAGAGAGAGAAGGCAGTTGGACGGTTTGGAACCTTAAAAATAATTCAAAGTCACCCGTCCATCCCTCTCCAATTCCTAACCTTTTGTCGCATAAGTGGCTGCAAGTCTCATTTAGGACCTGCAGAAGCTTTGAGAGCAGAATTCCTAAGTGATCAATCAGCAGTCTCCCTAGTAATCGTTCCCCTAATGATGGACACGAGGGGAAATGTCATCATTAAGTTCACACGCTTTCACTGGGGAACTGGGTTGCGGGGCTCATACTTAGAGAACTAGAAAACACGTAGACGATCAGAGCGGTACAGCAGGAAGGGCCTCGAGAGCTAACGTTCCAGGTACCCTAAAATAGCTAAGACCCGTGTGCAAATCTGTGGGCACTCCTGGGACTCTCCCGCCCTGGAGAGGAGGGGGGCTGCAAGGGACTCCCCTGGGAATCTGCACCCCCACTGTGTCCCACGGGGCTGCTCCTCACCTCCCAGTCCCGATTTGACACCCCTTTGGTGGACGTTATTTGTACTCACTTATATCTGGCTTCCCTTTCTTCCCAGGCATATGGAAGACTATGCTTCCCAGCAACCCGTTGGGGCCATGTGATTAGTTCTGGCCAATGAGACGAGAGAGGAAGTGGCCAGTCTCTCTAACTGGCTGAGGCAGTGAGAGGTCCACGCCCACCAGCCCCTGCCCCAGTTGCAGAAACTGAACAGGCCACGTGCTCCATTCGGATGGCCCGCGGTGGGGTGGCCAGGCAGCCCGGTCCCTGTCCCTGAGTGACTGTGTGGAGCGGTCCTTTGACAGCCCATATCAGTTACGTAACGTGAGGCGTGGGACACGATCCCTTGTTGTCCTAAGCCACTGAGATTTTGGGTTGCTTGTTCCTGCAGCATGTAGCAGTTCAGCCTATGGCTTAACCCCTCACCTTGGATCCCCTTCCAGTTCTAACTCTCTCCTTTGAATTGACATTGCCCTGCAGTCCGTTCCTGTGATTCCCGAACCTACTGTTGACTATAACCATGAACCTCAGCTCTCCTCAAATCCATTTCCATAACCAACCATCAGCCCTGTTCCCCTCAGTGGCCTGTCTGGCTGCCTAATTATGATGCTAGAAGGGGGACACTTAGGAGCTTTGGGAAGTCGCATTTACTTTTCAATGGAAAATCCACCACTGAAGTGAATCTCACATAATTAACATACCAACTCAGAAAACCTTCTCAAGCTTCAGCTGGAGTGGGAGTCACGAGTACCTCAGAAGCAGAAAGTCTTCTGTTGCATAATCTATAACGTGGTCAATGAACTACAGGGAGCATCTGTAATCTATAAATAGTAAGCTAGCCCTTGGCTTTGGGAAGCCATCAGATGAAATGGGACAAGATTAACATAAATTCTATCGTGGGAGCAGCCTTCAGAATCTCGAATGAGAAGGCTCCAGGGGAGAACAGGCACTTTTCCACCTCGTGGAAAGTACATATTTAATATTTTTACATACATTGTCCCTGTCAAGGAGACAAGCCGCCTATTACTCACAGGATTATGGCTAAAAGGAAAACACGAAATTCTAAAAATACACCATGGCTTTTAAAGGTTGTTCTTTGCATAGTTTGCCTCTCGATGCACTGGAAGATCAGGCATCAGAAGGGCCGAAATGCCGCCTTCTCTACTGCTCTGAGCAGAACCAGACTCATGTCTGTGGAATCTGCACCCCGAGGAGGCAGCAGGCGGCTCGTGATTACGTTAAAGCCAGGCAAGAGTTTCCAGCAGGTCTTTCCTGGGGGGAGTGCAGCATACAGAAGTGGGGCCCAGGGTGAGAACAGGGCGGTCACTGCTGGCTCCCTATCCCTCAACTCTAAATCCTTGGGAATGGCTTCATTTCTTTCTCTGCTTTCTTCATTTTGAGCTGGACTGAGATGATCTAATTCAACACTCCCATTGTATAGATGGGAAGACTGAGACCTAAACACAGAAAATACAGTATGCGAAGTCACATAGCCAGTGGGGACAGAGCTGGGGCTCTGTTCTCTCTTCCCCTCTATGCTCCCTTGGTAGGTCATGATTTCTCCCTGTGTTTGGAAGGTGCCGGCACACCAATCATGCCAAAAACAGCCCCAGATGTGGTTATCACTTCAGATATGTTCAGGGAACTCTGATTGCTAACACCTATAGAAGGAACTTTAATTGCGATTTAAAACAAAAATAACATTGCAAAAGTAAATACGGTCACCATGATAAAACTAATTTTAGTTTTCACCGCTGGGAGCTAAGGTGAGGCAGAAATCACCTCAGGAAGTAGCTGGTAAGCCGGGGGCACTTGCTATGTGCGCAGCTCCTGTGGCACAGTTACGGAGGAGGAGGGACGGCCGGATCCCAGCACAGTTCAGTAAAGAACTGGTCTCTAAGTTGGTGGGAAGGGCTGTGCCTTTGGCAGCCCAGAGCCTGGGTTTGAAATCCAGACCCACCTACCCACTACACCACTCTGGGCTTACGTTCTGGGAGCCTAAGCTTCCTCGGCTGCAATGTGGAATTACAACATCTCTCTCAGACGGTTGCTCCCAGGACTGACTCCTGAGGTGGGAGCCAAGATCACAGCTGGCTTTTACTCTAGGCAGCAGAGCAGAGGGCAAAGGCTGGGCCACGCAGCTGGATGGCTGTATTCAGATCTTTGTCTACCATTTACTAGCATGTGACTTTGAAAAGTCACTTACTTTCTCTATGCTTTATCTGTAAAACAAGGGCAGTGATATCTACCTCTTCAGGTTGTCAAGAGGATAATTTATGTACAGTTCTCAGCACAGTGCCTGGCATATAGTAAGCACTCAATAAATGTTATACGAAATTGTTCTCATTGTCAGTCACCAAAGTTAGTTCTCTCTGTAGACCGGGGACCTGAATTATTCAGCATGCATCAGTGACCCAAATGGCCCACTTTGCTTTGCTGTCCCAGCTGCTCCTCTCATCTTCCGTAATGGGCTTAATCGCCTATGTGTGGGGAGCTTTCTCCCCAGCCCCTCTGATGTGGGAGTGAAGAGCACTGGCCTAGATTCTCTCAAAGGGAGGCACTGAGGGGCCAGGGACTGAACAGCAAGAGAGTCTAGTGTTCAGTGGGGGTGATGGGAGCCTGGCAACCTGGCGGGCGGGATGCGGGGCTAGGCCATGGAAGGAGACACGGATTTTTTAATGGCCCTTTGTCCTGTCAAACAAAACGAATGCGAGAGGGCGATTCCCCAGACCCTCAGGGATGAAGACAGCTAAGGAGGTCTCGCCATCCTCACGCACATTTGTGGGAAGATGATTCCACTGCACCGATTCCCCGGCACCTCAACGCTCAGTGCTGATGAACCTGGGGGGCGGAAGGCAATGCCCCCTGGTCCCCGGCGCGAGCAGTGGCACCTGACAGTGATCAGGGCAGGACTCGTCCCTCGGGTGGCATGAAGGTTCTGACTTTTAGGGGCTATTTTGGTCTAGGCGGAAACATGTAATTAAAATCACGAGCAAACCAGGTAGCAGGCCCGAGGCAGCAAACTTAGTTTCCGAGGCGGGGCCCTCTCCAGCTCGGGCACACGGCAGCTTCATTTGACACCATTACACAAATACGCCCCCTCCCTGGGTGCACACAGATGTAATATCACCCCCCACACACCCCTGCACAGCATGGGCTCCTGGTTTAGATGGCAGTGGGTAAATTGTTACCAAGCGGCTCTTTCAAACTCTGACTGACTGGATTTAAAGGCAGCAGAGAAAAGTGGTGGACGGGAATTGTGGAACCGCTGGCGGAGGAGACGGATGCAGCTCCTTCCAGAATCAGCATCACTCGGTGGCCACCAGCAAAGCCTTTAGGAGATCTGCAGCTCTGGGGCGCTCTGCCACCACCGTGGCCAGCCCATCTGCCCAGGTGATGCTGCTGGTCTGAGGCCCATCCTCTGAGAACCACGGTCTAGCTTGTCCATGGTGGGACAGAGAATGTTTCCTGAGACCTGAAGGGAGGGTCCTCATTAAGGACAGAGGCCTGGATGCCCATGTAGACACTGCCCCGGACTCCATAGTGAAAGGCTGCAATTGTCTTCTCTTCCCATGAACTGTGCCAGCAATAGCACTGGGAGGCTGGAAGGAGGCTGATTTCTGAGCTAAATGACACTACAAAGGCCTCGCGGCCCCATTTTTAAGCTGGAGGAAGAGAGCATGTTCCGGGGCTGAAAAGCAAGAGCGTCTAGCGTTCAGTGGGAGTGACGGGAGCCTGTCAACCTGGTGGGAGGGATGTGGGGCCAGGGGCTGTCTGCCTGATATGTCAGCAGAGTCTGGACATGTCAGGAATTTTCCACTGCTGGTCTATTTTTGCCTTTGACGGCCACGAGCTTCGAGGGAGGAAGGCCGGATTTGACTTTCGTGGGCCCTGGGGTGACTAGAAGTGAGGCGCTGGGACTTGGGGGTGAGCACTCAACCTGGGTCACACGTGTAGGACTCACTGCAGGGTCAATGTGAATGTGAAAGGCTGTGAAATGAGTCTTTATTTCTCTCACTTTTCATTTCTCTTCCTGGGATATCTTCTGGGGCTACGTTCATTTCATCTCATTTCTCTTCCTAACTAAGTCATCGGCCTCGGATATTTTAACGTTGCTATAATACTTGGTTTAATGTGTATACTAACACTGTCTCAAAAACCTGGAACCTGGTTAAAATAATCTAGCATAGTACTGGTTCTTCAAAATATATATATTAAAACAGACATCGGTCAGAAATAGCAAATAAATATAAATACTATGCATTTCAGGGACTATTTAGAAAACAACCAAATGTAGTTCATCATAAATGTCCTAATGGCCTGCGTTACATCTTTGAAGCAGTCAGCACATTTGAGTCTACCCTTAGCTCTGTGTTATAATTACGGGGTACACTGAACTATAATAAATATATGGGGGGGATCAAGCACACGATTCCTGTGAAGCTGTTTCAGGTCATCTGAAAAGGACAATGGACAGAATCAGGTTTATGCTGTTTTTGTTCCGCGAAACAGCACCTGGATAAGTAACGGGAAAGTGGGCGTTTGAGCCCCAGGTTTAACTTTCAAAAGGACGTGGTCATTCCTTTCCCACCCTTCCCTGCTCAGGCCCCACCCCAAATCCATGAAGGTCTGGTGCTTCATAAGAACGCCCAGGCCCGGACTTCTGACGAGATGAGACACATTGGATGGGTTTACGTAGGTGGATAATTTGCTGTGTGATATTTAGCGACCAGGGCGCAAACAAGCAGCCCCAACCCAGGCCTCCCACACAGAAGGGCCACTTACGTTTGTCCTGCAAGGAATCGTGGGGCACCTCTCCCTGAGGACTCTCTTCCAAGTCTCCATAGTGCAGGACCTTGTGGTTTGGTGAGAGCCGGCAATACCAAAACTTGTCTGAAGAGGAAAACACAAACGCACAAGGCAAGTGTGGTCAGAACAGGGTAGTCCACAGACTGAAAAGAGTCTGAACTCTGATGGAAGATTATGAGAGGAAAGAAAAAGTTATTTGATGGCTTGGAAAACATCTGGAACTGCTAAATTTTCAAAATATGACATATATATAACGTCATTTTTCTGGGAGAGCATTTCAAAGGGAGAAAATAAAGTTACTCCCTCAATAACTCACAGCCATTACCCGTCTCCCAGGAGGAGAGCACGCCGGGAGTCTGACCCGTAACCCGCAACAGGAACTGTGGTTCCACGGGAGCAGCCTGTGCTCTGGCTGAGTTATCCAGGTGCTCCTGGGTCCTGGCGCGACAGGCGCCGAGGTTCCTTCTCCCTGGAAGGACCTCGCGCCTCGTCTAAGTGGCCTGTGGCGACCCAAGGCCAGCTGGACGGAGCTGCTACGAAGCTCTCCTTCCTCGGCCACCTCGGAGGCGATGCTTGGCTAGCGAGCCTGAAAGAGGGCAGGCCCGGGAGCCGGGGGGCGGCCCTGCCGGATGCCCTGCTCTCGTTGAGTAAGGCTCGGCCTCCCCTTCCAGGAATTCCTCACTTCTCGGGCTGCCGTGAGCCACAGGGTTAGAGTTTACTTCTAGTGGGAACCCGAAGTCCAAGGGTCAGTGTGGCGCAAGGAAGACCAGTCGCCCTCAATATAGGTGGGAAGCTCTAAGAAAATTAAGTGGTAGGAACAGATCCAGCTTGGAGTGAAGTACACAACTTATCCTCATTTGTAAGACTTCAAAAAAATGTGCTGTGTACTTTCAAGGCAAGTTTATCCGAAGAATATCTGCAAAGTGGGTACAATGCACACAGCACTCTCCTGGGTGGGGCAGGGCGTCATCAGGGCGAAAGCCAGACACAAAGCCACGGAGCTCGAGGGGCTCCCTCAGCTCGAAGGCCACCAGGGGCCACCAGGCGAGAGAGGGTGGGGGCCTTGTTCCCCAGGTCTAAGAAGAAGGGCCGGGACTCAGCAGCGCTGCCTGCAGTCAGGGTAGGGAAGGTCCCTGGTGCGACATATGCTTATATTCAGAACAGTGGCTACTGATCAGGTTCCAGGAAGCAAAACCACCGTCTTCCTCGCAAAGCTGCTGCTGATGTTTGTTTAAAGGAAATGCAAAAGGCTACCCAGGGCTTCGCCACCTCTTGATCTCTGCCCAGCCCTTCACTTGCCCGATGTCAGTTCCTCTTTCTCTGTCTACCACTAAAATGCTGGAGGGCAGAACGCCCTGTGTCGCTCCTCTCCACCAAACAGGACGTCTGGGGTGGATGACAGCAATTGGAAGGGGACGGAAGAGGCTGGGGGAGGTTGCTTTGACCCAGTGCCGAGTGCTGATACTCGGCCAGCATCGTCCACCGGATGCGCTGGCGCCCTGGCCTCTGGGGAGGATCAGCAGCAGTGGCACTGGGTTAGGTCTGTCCTGGGGGTAGAGCTGTTCCAAAGAAAACCAGAGCCTCAGGCTCCGGCCAGCACAGCGCCCACTGTGGGTGAGACCGGTTCGGTGTTAGCCACCAGCAGTGGCTTGATCTGCAGTTTCTTTTATGGTAAGAAAAATGCGTGTTTTCTTTTCGAAAGGCAGCACGATTGTTGCTAGTTCCTCAATCCCTCTGGGCAATGAATGAGTGGGTCGTGTCACCAAAAGCAATTAGCAAGAAGCAGTGAGAACATTATCAGAGACTGTTCGCTAGCATTTAAAGAGAACACGGGGGCTAATATACAGGTCTTCCAGGCAGTCGGGGAGGCAGTACATTAACAGCCCCCTCTTCATTCCCCAAACTCAAAAACTGAAAATATGGAGTCAATTTTGCGCATTTCTCTCTCCTTCCCTCTCCCCCCTCCGTCCCGCCCTCCCTCCCCCCTGCCCCCCACTCTGAAGGATCAGAGGAAAAAGCTGGTATCTGAAGGAACGAGCCTGGTGAGAGAGTCTCCAGGGCTGGTTAAAGCTGCTCCCAGTGTCACACGGCTCATTATGGAGCTAATCACCGCCTCGACGGTAATTCCTGCAGTGATGTTCCACAGACCTTCACGCAAGGATGGAAGCGCTCTGTCTGCTCCATCACGAGGGCGAAAAGAAATGTTAAATTTTATTGAATGTTAATGAACTTGGCCACAGGTGGCTCTATTAACGGCGCAGTTTATTGTCTGTCTTCATCATCCAGGCCGGAGACAAGTTTGGGGCTGGCTCGCAGGTCTTCAGGGGAGATGGTCAAGCTGAATAAAAGCCACCACTGTTGAGTTCAGGGAGGCACAGGGCACAGCAGGAGCCGAGTCCTGATCCATTCTGCTGAGGACTCAGGGGGCGTCTTGGTCTTGGCTGCAGAGGCCGCCGTTGGCAGCTGGCTGCTGGCCCCAGGGCCCGAGAGCCCAGTGTTGGGGAGGTAAAGTGATGGCCTTTACTGTCGTCAATTCTCAGGGCACTTCTACTAGGATTTCGGATCCTTTGTACGCGTGAGTCCCCCCAGAGATGGCTGTCTCCCTTCACAGCGGCAGATGACTCCAGGGCCTCAAACCCTTTTCAAGGTGGTTTGACCTGACCAACCTTTGGAGTCACATAGACTGGGGTACACGCTTGGCCCTGGCACACCAGCTATGGAGTCTTGGCCACATTATAAAAACTTAGGGATCCCTATTCTACATTAGTTAAGGAATGCTAACAGATACATTTTTAAGCATGTAGAGCTAGTTGCCAGATTTTAAATCCATTTACCAAACACCCAAATGCTTCCCCTCTGCACTAGCAAGGATGCTTTTATATTAAACTCAGATGGTCACGCTCCCCAGGGAGCTGACTAATGCATTTATAATCTAGATGTAAATGGTTTTTTGTTCATTAGGTAATTCATGTTTAAAAACTGGAAAAATTTGCAGAGAAGGGACATAACATTTCTTTGGCAAAAGAAAAAACAAACCTGTCGTTATGACATCTAAAGACAGGATTATCCTAGTAGGACCCACCTGCTTCAGCCTAGCAAGGGAGGGAGGTCTCGTGGTGAAGACTGGAAGGTCCAGTTGAGTGCTCTGAATTAGGTTCCAGGGGTTCCATCTGGGTACTAGTGGAGGCATTTGGGGGTGGTACGTGTATTTGCCCCCTCCCCCTACTTCTGTGCCCTTTGCCCAAAGTCAAGTAAATAAAAACTTCATAAATCGCATTATGGGGAAGACATATCCTGAATGCTCATTTTTCCAAGGGTAATGAAGACATCAGGGCATATAGTTGACTATCCGGTTAACAGAACTAAGAGATCATCTTGTCCTGTTCTTTCCCTTTACAGATGGGAAGCTGTGGTCCGGAGAGGTCACGTGTCCTGCCTAACACCCCCCGGGGGGTTACGCACAGAGCTGAGAAGCCTAGAACCAGGTCTGCCCACTCCCAGGCCATTGCTCTTTTCCTAATGGATCTTCTAAAATCATAGCAGGTCCCTTTGTCATTGGTTTCTAAGAGCTACACTCACAATCAGCTTTCTTCTCACAGGAACTTTAGGGACAGGCGCTGTCATCTCTGCTTCGGTTGGGGAACTGCCCAGGGTCACACAGCTGGGGGGGGGGAAGGACAGGGCTGCACCCACTTCATCCAGCTCCAGGGCTGTTGTCCTCGCCACCGTGCCAGCACTGTCCTCCTGGGACAGCATTTACTGATGAAGGTGCCCAGGGAAAGGAGGGAGTGAACTCGCCCTCCACTGGCCCAGTGGTTGCTGCTGGCTCCCTCCTGCCCTGCTCTTCCCAGGGGGAGCCTTTCTCAGCCCCACTCTAGCTCAGCCCTTCATGACTCTGCCCACTGTCCTGTCCTGAGGCCCAGCTTGAAGTCCATTGTCACAGCCTCCCATCCTCTGGGAACAACCTGCGCTTCCATTCCTCAAGGATGTTCTGCTTTGGAAATTCCATAGTACGATTTTGAGTAGAAATCATTGTATTTGCTCAATATTCAGCACGAAGCCGGTACAGGAAATGGCCAGGGGTGGCCTCAGCATAAACTCGAGATGACGTTTGTCATTAGTGGGTGAACATCGTGTCTGGACAGGGCACCCATCACGTTTCAAAAATACCTGCCAGTTTCTCCCAGCCATAACGAATGTTTTTTCTTGGTACAGGCGCTGATGCTTACGCTTGTTCCTGGCTGCTCCTCGGTCTCTTCACCCCTCCCCACACCTTATTTTTCGGGTTTATTTTCTGACTCTTTGTCTCTAGGACAGTGTGACATGAGTACTTCGACTCTGCAATGAGCAGCAGGTCTAGGGAGCACTAAAGCAATCAAGGGACCTCACTTGTCTGGCTAAGAAACAGCGAGACTGCTTTCCACCTTCTGGAACTAGTCTAAGGCACCCATTTTGACTTGAAATTTCAGGATTAGAGTTTATAGAGATAATTCAGACATTTTTCTGCAAGATTATAAAAACGGATTCTGTGCCACTTAGGTTCACTCTTACTTACATCTCCAAAAACACAAAACAAAAAAAGAATTCTGACCTGGAAGAGAACCAGTATGGGGGTTGAGAAAAGGGGGGATCTGTGTTGAAACTTCTAGGTGGAATCCAGTGTCAGCTCGCCTGGTAGACAGTGAGTCATTGTAAGTCAGGGCCATCGAGCTGCTGGAGCATCTCGCTCTTCCGTGACTTTGAGGGACATACTTAACACCTCAGTGCCTCGGTTTCCTTATCTGTAAACTGGGTGTAATCCCAGCAGCTCCCTCACAGGGTTATTGTGAGGATGAAGTGCATTAACTTAAGTGAAGTGACAGCCTGGCACATGGTAGACTCTCAGTCAACACACATTAGCTGTCATCGAACCACAACCAGCAAACTCATGGTCCTAAATGGCCCAGAAGAGCCCTTCAGCAACATGGGTCTCGTGGGAATTCTGGACTTTGGTTCTCGTGGGGGATGCAGAGGGCATCAGAATTTACTGGGACCATGATTCCTGTCCCGAGAGCAGCACTGCATGGCCTACCCTTAACCCAGTGCCATGCCCCTGGGACTCCCACAGGCCACCCCGTGGCCACCCGTGCCGGGTCTGGAGTGGCCCCGGGCACTCACCTTGCCTCCGCCTGGAGTTGAGCTTCCGAAAGCAGGTCCCTTCCACGAGGCGGTTCAGACGCTGCTGTTTGATCAGCTCCAAGATTTCTGGCTGAATCTTCTCCTTGAGCTCCCTGTGGAAATAAACACATATTCGCAGCAGACCTCGAGGACAGGGCTTCGTGGGCAGGGGTACAGGGGGCGAAGGGGGTGCAGCTGATCTTTTCACGAACACCCCAACACCGCCCAAGCCGTGCTTTAGAGAATCATTCATGAAGCATCAGGGGACAGGCTTATCTGTTACAATAACACGATAGATCCTCTGACATTTACACGATGCCCACAGAAGCACCAGGCGCTTCAGCGATGTTTTCCTAGACCAAAGTGTCCTGAGAAATTTCTTCTCTTGTTTTACAAAGCCACAGATGTCAACTAAGTTTGCTTCGATTATGTTCTCCAACCACTCCATGCCACACAAGAGTCAGGCTCACATGTCCCTAACTCGGGGCTTGCTCTGAGCTGCGGGTCATCCGTCTTCCCCTGGGGTTTTGTTCCCAGGTGGGGAAAGTGTGGTTTTACTGGCTTTGTTCTCACAAATATTCTTCTAATGCTATCTAAATATTTTTTAATGTTTTTATTTATCTCAGATAGAGAAAGGGAGAGGGAGAGAGAGACAGAAACATCAATGATGAGAGTCACTGATTGGCTGCCTCCTGCATGCCCCCTACTGGGGATCAAGCCGGCAACCTGGGCATGTGCCCTGACCAAGAATCGAACTGTCACCTCCTGGTTCATGGGTCAAAGCTCAACCACTGAGCCACGCCGGCTGGGCTCTAGTGCCACCTAAGGGCAGGTAAATCAGTAAAAGGAGGGTGAATAAGAGGTGGGCCAAAGAGAGTGTGAAGAGCAATTCCAAGTCCAGGCCCCAGGAGGCCAGTGCTGTGCAGGGAAGACAGACAGACACGGTGTCTCGGAGGACTCAGGTGCTCATCCAAGGTGCGTCCTGCTCTGCGTTTCTGGCTGTCACCTGCTCGCTGAGGACCCATGTAAAACTGCAGTGGCCCACCTTGGAAGAGCTGGTTGGTGTCACAGAGGTTTTCCAAAGACACAGGGAAGCATTCCCCTCCCCTGCTTCCTCACCTCCTCCCACCCCGTGCAAGTCTGCAGTTCTGCTCTGCAGTTTCTAAAGGTGACTGGAGGTCTGAAAATGAATGCCAGGCAGATGTCCTAGTCGGGCTATTGTCTTTTCAAACCTGTGCGCTTTTTAAAAACCTTGCCTTAATCTTGCACTTGGCGAAGGAACTGTGGTGAGGCAGACAAGCATCACTGAGGGGTTAGTGGGCTGGACCTCAAGTCCTGGCTCCTCCGCTGGCTAACAAGGTCCTCAGCTGTCGAGACTGTGTCCTGGTCCTCGAATTGGGATAAGGCCAGCTCATCTCATATGGATGTGAGAAAACAAAATAGTGGAAGGAGGTGTTCTGCAAATTTCCAAGCATTAGAAATGTCAAATATATAAGAGCCAGTAACAGAAAGAGGGGCAGAAAGAAGAAGAATCAGGATCAGAGAGAGAGAGATGAGAGAGGTTTGAGATGGGCTTCTCGATGACACTCATGTCACAAGCTGGCTTCACACACAAGTGTAGAAGTAGCTGTGTCCAGCAGAATGACATGTGTCAATGCCCCTCCCCCCCCCCCCAGTTCCTTCCCTGTACATTAAAAGGTGACAAAACCAACCTGGCTCTTAGGACAGGACAAGGGAAGACAGCAGGCCAGTTCTAAGAAAAGATGAAGCAAACCCAACAGCCTTCCTGTCTGAGGTTCAGAGCATCTTAAAGATGGAGCTACGTGAAATCATGCGACTGTTGCTGGCGGGCTTGGTGCCGAATCCTGGGAAAAGGGGGCCGCTGCCCCTGTCCCTGCCCCTGCCCCTGCCCCTGTCCCTGCCCCTGCCCCAGCCTGCAGGCTGACAGTCACAGAGCGCTAGGATGCACGCTGAGCAGGGCCCAGGGGGCAGGGAGGAGGTGGGTCTCTGCGCCTCTGCGGCTCTCCATGCTTCCCACGCACACTACTTCAGAGTTATATTGCTTTAATTCTCAGTGGGCCTCCCTCTGGCTGGCTCAAAGGAGCCTCCATAGAATATTGCTTCATGGGCAAAAAGTTTGTTCCCAGTGTTAGAAAAGGTCCCCAACTTTTCAGCTACAAATCCTTAGAGGCTGGTCAGCAACTGGGCCACCTCCCGGTTTGGATCCTTTGACCAGCACCCGTGTCCACCCCTGCCCAGCCTTCCCCAGGGCGCTGCTCAGACTCCATGGCTGGACTGAGGCCTTCAGGAACGTCTTTCCTTGGCCCTCCGTGAAGAGCTCCCAACACGGCCCAGCAGCCAGGTAGACCTTCACTCTAGAAACAGCGAGTCAGAGCCCTCGAGGAGAGGGTCATGGGAAACTTACAGAATTGGGCGAGACTGGAAGTCCTCCTGGTTCATCCTCTCGGACTGGCGGATTTTCAGGATCTCCGTGTAGCTCAGGTTCTGCAGTTTGCTCTTGAACTGGTCCAGGGAGCTAGGCTTGGTTGTAAGAGCTCTCATAACCTGCTCCCTCACCACCTGCATTACCTGTGGGTGAGAAGAAGACAGTGGGGCTCTGGGGTTAATCTTGCCCACTGAAAAGGCTCCAGCCAACAGCCCCCTGCCTCTGCGAACCCCTCTGCGTGCACTCTCAGCCCAGACCTTGAGCATGCTTTTCCAAAGAGTAAACCACCCTCGTGCACAGCTTCCATTTCCTCTTGTATCCTTGGAACCACAAGCGGGAGATGGGCTGGAACTGGGGGCAGAGAGGCTGGGTGTGGGAGGAGCGCTCCACCAGATCTATATTCGACGTGACTCCTACTGAGCCAACACTACAGAGAATGCGCACACAAGAGTGAACGAAGTCCAAGCGACAGCTAGACATCTGCATGAGCGTTATTCTTTTCCAGGAGAAAATCGCAGAGACACAATGAACTGGAAGTTTGGTTGGCGCCAGTTCAAATGAATATGAACTGATAGCCACCCCCGCCCCTCCCGGAGTGCTTTACCCATGTAGCTCAGGCCTGAGTGCTCATACAAATGATGCATTTGGGGATGTGCGTGTGGTAGGGCTTTTTGAGGTCTGTGATATTAGAACAGACATATCCCACTGGAAGCCTCAAGAAAAAGAGAAGGTAATTTGCTGCCTCAGGACAGATCCAGCCCATAAGGAGGCAATTAACCATCGCCTCGGATAATACGGTTCACCTTCAGCAGGGCGTACGAAGCAGGAAGAGGCCAGGAGACAGAGGCATTGAGAGATTGGCAACAGTCTTGCTGCTGCTTTTTCTAACCCTCCACGACAGCTGAGGACAACTGTTAGTAAAGGAACTACTACGTGCCAGGTACTGTGGTCCCCTCCCTCAATCCACTCAGATCTGGAGGCTGACAGTCTCATCATCACATTTGCATATGAAGAAAGGAGGCTTCCAAAGAAACATTAAGTAACTAGTTCAAAGCCACACAGCTGGCTGCCGGTGGCTGAGCTGGGATTTGGACTCGGGACTGTAAATACTCTACTACCTTGCTGCCCATGCCACCATCCTTGGGGTGGTTTAGGAACTTAGAAATAAGAGAAAATTACATGTGCAGGTCAACTCTGTGCTAGATTCTGTGCCAGGCACTTTGCTGCTCACCACCTCTTTTAGGGGAGGTGTCACTGCCACTAATTGAGCATCCAGCACCCCTTCTGAGCCTTCGGTATGAAGCACAGCATCTATAGCGACTCTTGTCACATCGCTAGGAAGAAGTTAGGCTAGTTATTAGTGCACCTGTCCCCCCACCTAGATTGTAAACTGCCAGAGGGCAGGAACTGTTTCTTATTTGTATTTGCGGACCACAGTATTTAACGTAGAATCTTTCAGACTGTAATAATGATTGATATGTTCAATGCCAAAGATCATTAGGCTTCCACTTTGCATCTCTAGAATTAAACACATACGCCTTTAACAGAATTATAAGACAGTTGACCGCCTTACAAAGCCTAAGGAATCAAGTCTTCGGCCTTGGCACGGTATCTTAGGGTCCCAACTGTCGTTCTGGGCTCCCCTCCCAGGCTGAGCTGGAGGGTGACTTGCAGCTCAGCAGAGGGTCCTGGAGAAGCCACAGCAGCAGGCGTTACTGGGTATGGCCATCAATGGGGGATCAATTGACCCAATCAGCGGTGCCCCAGGAAACAGATTTATCTTCATAATGAAGACAAAAGGCTGTCTTGGGGAAGACAGAGACCAACACAGCCCAGCTTCGAAATGACTCCGGTGGGAGTTTTCACTGCTGGGCTTCAGGTCTGGACCATTTTTCTTCCCGGGAATGTTCCTTACACAAACCAAAATGACTGACGGCTCCTGAGGACCACTCTCCCTGGGCTGCTTTTTGCCGAGGCAGCCACCATGGCGAGGACATCTGTCCACATGAATGTCCTCAGTAGGGACCCGAGTTAGCAAGGGTGGTCACCGCCTTCCTGTTGAGCCCCCAATGCCTTGGGCTGCAATCAGCATCTGTGTTCCCAGACACAGGCCTGCAGCCTGCGTGCCAACCCTGAGCGGGCAGTCTGAGTGTAGGCCAGTGTCCAGACGGGCCCAGGGAGCCGCACAGAGGACAGTTGGAGACAATATGAAAGGTCACCTTTCAAGCTGACCCTGGGAGCAGAGCAGACAGCCCTGGAGCAGCTAGGAAGGGAGCTAGCTGCTGGAGTACATCCCCTGGATTTTAGCAGCTAATAAAGTAGGAATCAGATGGCAGGGGGTAGTGATGCTGAGGCGGCTTTAAGCATCCTGACAATCTGATCAAAATCCACATTGAGAGCTCTGAGGGCTTTGCCATTAGCCTCCCCGAACAGCTCATTATACAATGCCTGATCCAGGGGTCCCATGCCCTGCTGGCCGGGTGAGCTCACATTTCAAAGACTAAGTGTCAGGGCACTAAAGCTGCCCGCTCCTCACCGGGAGGCATTTTAATTTAAGGTTTAAGGCATCTTTGTAGCCAGTTAAAAAAACACAATGCCTTTCTACCAGCAATTCATCTTAAAATCAATCAGGGCTGGGATTGTTGGAGATCGATGGATATGGCAGCAACATCCTTCTCGCTGTCTTCAGCCTCTTCAGGAAGGTTAGTCCCAGAGGAGACAGGAAAGGTGGGGTTTGGGATCGCTGTCTTCTCTCTGCAGCCCCCCCTGAGAGGAGGGAAGAGCTGTGTGATCAAGCTTCCTTTGCCCAGAGAACAGGGAGCCTAATGAATACAGTGATCAGCCCAGATTCGCTGGTTACTAACTGAAGGCCCTGGTGGACCCCTGGAAGCTCCTCTCTCGTGTCTGCTGGAGCCGGTCTCCAGCAGGCCGGGTCCATGCAAATCAACTAGCGGGTGGCCTTTAATCCACAGCTCCCATAGCCAACAGGTGAAGCCAGTCAATCAAGACACAAGGCGTGTGTGGCCAGGGCAGTGGAAACAAACCAATTGGTTTTCTTGCAAAGAAGGTTCAAACACTCTTCCAATAGGGATCGGTAGGATTGGGGGGGAATAACTACAAATGTTTAATAATTATGCTACTGCTGGTTTTCTAAAGCTGGTTTATCAAACAGCCATACTTTGCCAAGCATGGGCGTGGAAAGCCATGCCCAGTCTCCCCAACACTAACACTGGGGTCGCTATGGAGATGCTGTTCTCTTGCAGCTACGGCTGACCACATGGGGGTGGGGTGGGGGTGGGGGTTGGGGTGGGCTGACTCTTGGGGGAGCTTCCAGAAAGCAAGGGAGGAATTTCATTGAAGAAGTAACAGCCGGAAAGGATGTTTCCTTTTAAGATACATGATCATGATGCCAAAAAATTCGGAGCTGAATGGTTAGAAGCTCCCTACTGTTTTTGTTGATGAGTGAATGGCATCTACATATTTCCCTAAACGTCTCGGGCTGTTTACCAACAAATCTGAGATCCACTCAGTGCCCCTCTCCACTCACTCATTGGTAAGACTTGAAAAAAGGAGTGAATGGTAACTGTCTGCTCACGTTTGGTGATCTCAACCTCGGCGGATGGTGGGCTTTTACCTAATTCATCTCTACGTGTCCAGCACCTAATGTCCGTTTCATACCTATTCGGATAGTGAACGAATGAACTAAAAGGCAAGTGGACAGAAGGCTACCAGTGGGCACAGCTCAATCAGCCTCAGGCATCTCTAAAATTAGTCACCGTTAAGAAGCAAATGCAACGTCTACAGGGAAGGTGAAACCCTAACCCTGCCCGTTCAGGTCTCCCAGCAGGCTTTGCATAGCTATGAAATAGTGACAAACGCGATGACACGCTCTGGCCCTCTGGAAGAGAGATCGAATAAAGGTCTCAGAGCAGACCGCTCAGGCAAGGCCTGGGGGAATTCGGGTGGGAGAGGCCAGGTCTGGCTGCAAGGAGTTAGCTCTACCCAGGCAAGGCGGCCAAACTCGGGGAAATTAGTCATTGCAGTAGTAGGTCACTGGGGAAGGACCGAGCCACCAAAATGAAAGTGTTGGTGACGGTGGTCAGCCATCGGAGTGGGCGGGGAAGATGGCCACACAGTGGGACTTAAACTTTAGCAGGTCTAAAGCCTGGTACAGACAGGGAAGGACTGTTCTTGCCACTCTCCTCCAAATACTCTCCTTTTTTTTTTAAAAAAATTTTTTTTTTTAAAAAAAAATTGATTTTAGAGAGAGGAAGGGAGAGTGAGAGTGAGAGAGAAACATCAACATCCATCGATCGGCTGCCTCCTGCACGCCCCCTGATGGGGATGGAGCCTGCAACAAGGGCATGTGCCCTGACTGGGAATTGAACTGGTGGCCTCCTGGTGCATGAGGTCACTGAGCCACACTGGCCTGGCCAAATAGTCTCCTTTTGAGTAGTCATCAAACCAGCAGTGTGACATTTTAAATGGAGAATTTTTTGTTGAGAAATTTAAAACACCCTGATATGCATTTTAATTTTTAAATCAATTCAGAATCAACAGACTCTCTGCAGGGTAAACGTGTTTTGATTTTCTAAATGTTATCTATTAAGTTGTCAATTCCTAGTATTGCATCAGAAGCTTTAGAAGTATATATTCAATCCTGTATCAGCTCAGCTAACACTTATTAGGCAGCTCATATGCGCTAATCACTGGGTAAATGCTGGCAACGCAAAGAGCCAGAGCTCACCCTCGCTCAAGGTCAGCAAGGGGGCGGGAGGCTGTAAACAAGTAACAACAGTAGATCCTAATAAGTGCTTTTAGGGGCATGGGCTGTCGATATAATTTGGGGGAAGGGAAAACAAAGTGATTATTAAGCCCAGCACGGGTTTCTATGCACGCAAGTATATTTCTACTCCTACCCTATAGCTTCAACGGCTGCACTTCTCACAGTGTACTGAAATTACATGCTCATGACTGTCTCCCGGTGGGCACTCGAGCCCTCTGAAAGAGACTCTATACCTCTTTTTTTTTTTTTATCACTAGCGAATTTTACAGTGTCTCATACTTGGAAAACCTCCCCCCTCGGTCCAATAAACTGAAGGTCAACCAGGTTTTATTTCTGAGTTCCATGTTAAAATATGGTTTCGGGGGAGTATAACGCACTGGGGTCGAAGGCCTGTGATCACTTTAAGCAGAGGGAAGGAGGTGGCTTACTGCGGAAGCAATGACGCATGAACTCTGGTTAGTGCCCTGCTACGCCAACGTTCTGCTGGGTTTCTCCCAGGTTGTGAGCTGGGACACCTCGTAAGTCCCCAGCCTCTTCTTCTCCATGGTTGGTTATTACTGTCCCAAGGCAGCAGAATGCTTCCCAAACTAAAGTAACTGTGAACCATGTCTTCTCTTTAAAGGAGGACCTGTCAACCGCTATAGCCACAAAGCTCAGACAAATAAAGCAGCCCAGAGGGGTTTGATTCTGCAAAATCCTGACAGTTACTTCGTGGTTTAGAGCTGATGCACCCAAGGAAGACCTGAAATGGTTCCTGCGTTTTTCCACTCATTCCTCTCTGCTCGTCCACTACATCCCTCACAGCTGGATGAAGGCAGCTGTTCCTGCAGTTTCCAGAAACCCACTGGGTCTGCCGTGTTTTCACCTGAATGCAGTCCCTCCCCTTTGTGATGGGTCCCTTGGAGGAAACAGCACAGATGGCGATTATATGGCACATACACCTTCATTCCTTTCCTCCTTGCCAGTGGCAGGCATCACTAATCCATCACAGCACACTTTTCTGATGAACCCGGGACTCCGCCTGCACGCAGCCAGAACCAATCAGTTGAGTTTGGGATTCACAAGGGCACCCATCCTCCATCACTGGATCAGTGAGCAATAGAAAATCTTACCTAACACATCTGACTGCTCTTTAACTTTGGATTAGATTTTCTTAAAAGTCCCACTGCCCCCTAAAGGAATGTCTTTGAGTACTTTTAGTGCATGAGCTTATGTTCAACACTTTTTCAATCCAGCCCGGCTGATGTGGCTCAGTTGGTTGGGCCTGCCCCATGCACTAAGAGGTCGAGGTTCGATTCCCAGTCAGGGCACATGCCTGGGTTGCTGGCTTGAACCCCATTAGGGGGCGTGCAGGAGGCAGCTGATTGATGTTTCTCTCTCATTGATGTTTCTCTTTCTCTTTCTCTCTCCCTCTCCCTTCCTCTCTCTCTAAAAAAAAAAATCAATAAAAAGATAAAAAGATATTTAAAAAAAGAGAGAAAACACCAGACCCAAAAGCATTGTCTATGGCAGAAGACATCCCTTCCCTAGTTAGGATAACCAAGTCATAGCGGTGCTTCTAAATGAGTCCCCTTCCTCAAGAGCCCACCTCCCGAGCTCCCATCAGCCAACCTTCAACTATTTGTCTTTGGCTAACTGGGTTTCTAAGACGGCTCTGCAAACTGCTCACTGCCGCTCATCATAAATCAGTGCCAACCTAGACAGGCTCCGGCCCCAGCGGAGAACCCAGTGGCTGGGCTCGTCACCCACCCCCTAATGAAGCCACATGAGTGATGACCGCAGGGAAACGCGGGCGCAGAGCGTGAGTCGGCTAAATGAGGATTGCTTCAGGCCGCACACCTAGGCGGGTGGCCTGACAGATCTGTGCATCCGAACTGTTCCAGACACACAGCAATTTTCCAATGCGGCGAAGCTCACTGGCATTTATTTAAAGTGTTAACTTGTAAGAGGAATAAAGTTTGGGTCACTTAGTGGGTACATCCAACAACTTAAGGGATGTTGGCTAGATATATCTAAGCTGTAGTAATTCTTATTCACTAAAGGAAACCATAAGGGTGGGTTGGTAGCTTTGTGGAAGCTACAAAGAATGTGGAAAGCCCTGAATTACAAAAAAAGGTACTCACCGTGTCTATATTTTATTAAGAAATGATCATGCTTTGCAAAAAATAAATAAATAGAAAACCATCCTGCAAAAGAAGCACATTTAATTATCTCTAAGATTAATGTTAGCAGGGATTGGGTAAGTCACAGGGGAAAGACAGGAGAAAGCTGCTGAGCCACATCCAAAGGGACTTCTTTTTGAAATGATCAGAATATTAATAACAGAGCTCATGAGGGACAGACCCTAAGAATATTCCAGGGTATATACATACCCATAACAGACATGGGGAAAGAGATAAATGAAGTTAAGAGAAAACTAGAACACTGGGTAGGCACTAAATGGGTCATATTCTTTCTCACTTTATTATTTTGATATATTTCCTATGGTTCTTTAGCAATGGAGGGGAAATACATGAACTTTAGAAACAAGGAGGTCTATGGTAACTTACTTATAATCTCTGAGCCTTAATTTCCTCTTCTTTAAAATGAGGATAATATTTCCAATCATTAGGACTATTCAATCAGAAAATGTAAATGAAAGTACCTAAAATAACTCCTGACACATAGCAGGTACTTCTGACACACAGTAGGTACTCAATAAATAGCAGGTTCGCCTTTGCTTTTCTTCACATTTATGGCATATCACTTCTGCCTTCTGTTTTAGCTTCCTTTGTGTATCTTTGTTAAGCTATGAAAGTTTCTCAAAGTCAAGATTTGTGCGAGTGTCTGCCTGCACAGCACCTTGCAGTCGGCTCAGGAAGGGTGCGACAAATGCTCCCTGAACACGTAGTTGAAGGACTCGACCCATCGGACAAGGGACAGCACAGCACGCAAAATAGGACTGCTGGTGCCGACAGCTCTGTTAACGTGACGATCACACTGTGGGCAATTTATAAATCCACATTTACCTCGTTCATTAGAGCAGCTTCCTCAAGGGAGGCTCTGGTCATAGCAAGTACTCAATAAATATTAAATGACAGAATACTTTAATACACCTTCGTATCTGCTTGGGGGACTCTGTTGATGTCAAGGACTATTTATGGCATTAGAGAGGAGAAATGCCAACAAGGCTCAGCAGGAGGAAAAATGTGTGAAAAAATTTATTTCAGGGAAAATTGTACAGAGCTTGTGATAACAGAGTCCAAGGAGGGAGGTGACAACTGCAGAATGTTTATATTCTTGGGAAAGTAAAGTGACTCGAGTCCTGAGAAAAAGATTTTGAGTAGTGGACAGAAGAGTTAAAAGGAGCCTGGGGCCCTGGCCAGTGTGGCTCAGTTGGTTGGGCATCATGCGTGCGCTGAAAGGTGAAAGGCTGTGGCTTCGATTCCCGGTTGGGGCACATGCCTGGTTGTGGGCTCAATCCCAGGTGGGGGGTGCAGGAGGCAGCGGATCAATGTTTCGCTCTCGCATTGATGTTTCTCTCTCAAAATCAATTAAACAATCTTAAAAAAAGGAGGCCGTGTGCCACAGCTCCTGTGGACCACCATTGCTTGCTGCTCTCCTGCTGACTTGTGTAGACAATGAATCGTGTGGCCGTGAGTGGACTCCTCCAATCGAGCAGCAGCAGGAAAGGACCCTCGATGGTCCCTCAACTATGACCCTGCAGGTTAGGGGTTTGTGTGGCGTTTCAAAGCCCCACGCTCTACTGAAAGCAGGGATTATTAACTCGGAGCTCTTCAAATCACCTGAAATTGTGTCACGGTTCGTGCACATGTATAAGCGTGTTTTTCCCCCCCGGGGAAACCGTGGCTTTCACCAGGCTCTCCAAGTTGGTCACGAGGAGGCCCACGGTGACCACTGATTTAAAGGGGACTGCTGCAGACCACAGCTTTGAGCTACACCTGATGTGCCCCTGGAACGTTTTCTTCTGAAGTGTCCCACCAGCACCTTTCCCAGGACATTTCTAAAACTCAGCCTCCCTTCCTTTAAAAATGGCCCTTCCCGGGGCATTCCCTAGGAGGGTTTATAGCACCCACCTCTGGACCAAAAAGGGTGACGTTGCCACGGGCCCTCCTCTCTCTCTCTCTCACCCTCTGTGTCCAATGGTCAAGCTTCTCAGCTTTGCGCTTTTCCTTCCACTCCCCTTCCTTTGCCTGCTGAGGTCCCATGTCCCCGGTTCAGAGCCCCTGGCTTGCCTCTCTCCCTCCACATTGGACCCCCCCCCCCTCCTCCACAGAGGGACCTGCGTGACGAGCAGGACAAACTGCCCACGTGGAGGACCCCGGTGCTCAGCGGCTGAGAGCCTCACTTTCACTATGAAAACGACTGTCCTCCACCGTGGGGCTCTGCCTGCATCTTCCAGCTCATCAGCTCCCGCCCGTCTCCCGATTCAGACGCTGCCTTCTAGAGACACCGGCGCCCGGTGATTTCCTTTTCTTTCATGCCGATGCCTCCTTTGGAAGCGGCCCCTCCTGCCCTCAGGCGCTGTCACCCGGCCCGAGCTGTGTCCCTGTACTGGAGGGTTAGGCTAAGCAAGCATCCCCTCCACCCTTCACCGAACTGTCAGCATCTTCGGGCAAGGACACTTACTGTTTTACTCTCACCCAAGGGTATGGCTACTGACTTTACAGAGAGGTGTAGAGAGAGAAACATCAGTTGGTTGCCCCCATATGCTCCCTGACTGGCGATCCTACCTGTAGCCTGGGTATACGCCCTGCCCGGGAATCGAACCCGCAACCTCTTGGTGTCCAACCAACCGAGCCACCCGGCCAGGGCCAGGACACTTCTTACTAACTGTGTGGTCCCCATACCTAGACTATGGCCTGGCTCCTAGGATCAGTGGCGCGCTCATTTCCTTCTGGCCGGGGGACCCTGAAAGCATCGTGGCTGCTCTAAAGGCGCGGCGACAGCAGTGAGGCAGGAAGCCATCCGGAAGGAAAGGTAACGAGCAAGCAGCTTGCACGCCAAGGCCTTGGCAGGAAAGTACAAAATCTGCTTAATTCATGAATCCTGCCCCCTTGACACTGACCTGAGTGTCAGCCAGCTGAATGACAATTCAGTCCCCTCAATTTTTCACACGGGTCAGCTCCCCCAAAGTGCCATGTTATTCCGTCAACACAGCGCTGCTTGTGGCGAAAGAGCTGATGGGTACAGGGGGCTCTGCTGGACCCCTCACAACACGCCTCCCTCTCGCGACTGACGGTCTGTTAGAAAGCCTAAGGCTTTTGGCCTCTGAATTT
Organism: Miniopterus natalensis; assembly: GCF_054644295.1. Classification (NCBI taxonomy): domain Eukaryota; kingdom Metazoa; phylum Chordata; class Mammalia; order Chiroptera; family Miniopteridae; genus Miniopterus; species Miniopterus natalensis. Next base: position 80,138,619 of record NC_142090.1, read on the forward strand.
GCTTCTGTGAAACAGGTGAGAAAACCTACCCCAGAGGTCAGCGCGAAACAGACAATGCCCGGGAACTAACTGTAAGGTGCTATGCACTCTGGAGACCTGGGAGGTGCCTGGGAATAAAAGGCTAAGATGAAACAGAACTATTTTTGGTAACTGTTAGATCTTGCTCAAGACGCCAGTCATGCTACATGCATATTTGAAATAAAACTACTCAACAAGGTTGCTCAACATGTTTATTTTCTTAAATTAAGAAATGGGGGAATTAAGAATGATTTTAGAGTTTGAGGGTTCTTATTGGAAGAGTGAGAGCAGAGGTAAGCAAAGCTGACACCACGCTCGGCCCGTGTGAGTCCTGGATGTGTGCCCTCTGGGAGCAGAGGAGAGCCCCTCTGTCATGCCAGCCCCTCAGCCCACAGCACAGGGACAATTCACGAGGAGGGAGGCACAGAGCCAGGTCGAATCAACAACCTGCAGAGCCAGAGGGCCCGACTGCTGTTCTCTAACCCTCCTGTCTCCAGGCAGAGCCCAAATAGCATGGCCTTGTGTCGGAAACCCAGGAAATCAAAGCAAGGGGGATGCTCACAGCTGAGTCACCGCAAGTGGCAGATGACATGGCAGATCCCAGAGCAGGAGGCAAGGCCTGGGGGAGGCGAGAACAGAGGCGTCACCGTGGCGCCCAGTGTGAGACAGGGCCACTTCCTCCCGAGACCAACAACTGCTCGATGAAGTCCTGGGGGGCAAAGTTATGAGAGATGCGGTGTTTCTGTGACGCATCCTTCTGCAGCAGAAAGAGCCCTGGCTTTGCAGCTGGAGAGCTAGGGGCTCCAGTTTTCTACTTGCCATGGTTCAGTTTCATCACCTCTCAAAGGGACACAACAACGCCTCCCTCCCTGAGTGGCTGCAGAGATGAAATAAAGCGCAGCCCCTACCACGGTGCCTGGTGACAGGTGTTCAGCACACTTGTGAGGTCCCTCCTCCCTCCCCTTTTCACTTTCTTTTTTTGTTTAATCCCCACCTGAAGATATATTTGTTTTCATTGATTTTAGAGAGAAAGGAAAGGAGAGGGAGAGAGGGAGAGAGAAACATCAATTCGAGAGTGAAACATGGATCAGTTGCCTCCCACACCTGCCCTGACCGGGAATCGAACCCGCACCTTTCGGTGTACGGGACAGAAGTCCAACCAACTGAGCCACACCAGCCACGGCTAATTCTACCTCCTTCTTAATCATTTCTAGTCATGACACGTGTGCACGAACGGGGAGATTAGGGATCATCGAATTCCAGCCTGGAGCGGTGACGATCTCTGCCACCTCCTGCCACACGGCTCTTCAGCTCTCCTGCCAGAGCTGCGAATATGGGCTTTGGGAGCACTTGGCCGCAGCTGTTAAAATATGCCTCTGTGCAAGGTTGCATAAATGCAGATGATGCAGAAGTGTGTATCCAAATGCAAGGTGCGGTACAGATGCAGCAAGCAGGGCGCAGTTTGCATGAAGCAGCCCAGCTCTCTAAGGCAGCGCCCGCCGCCCACCCACTCTTTTAGCAGTTGAACCCGTTTTCAAGGAAACCGGACAGCAAACAGAGGCGAACCTTGTCCGGGTGCAGCTGGAGGAGGAGCCCTGAGCTCGGCCCCTCCCAGCCCCAGGCTGGGGGACACAGGTCTCAGACACCAGCCCTGCGCTCTCCAGGAGAGGCAGGCCCATCTCAGGGGAGGGACTGCTTCTCAGGGCTACTGAGCGAGAGGCTCGCTCTGAGTGGGAGCGGTAATGAGCTTAACGATGCCCCAAACTGTAATTACCGCCAGCCTGGCTGTGCTGCCACTGGAGGGACTTTGCACGAATTTCAGGCAGAAAGGAAGCTGCAGTGAAATCCGGTGACTAGAAGCTGCTCGCTGAGATTCCTGAGAGAGGCTGAGTGAGACTCACAGAGTCTTTGGTGCAAACAATACTTGATTGCCTGAAAAGTGCTGAGAATACCATGATTTCACTTATTAACTGTTACTCTTTCATAATTTCAGATCTTGCTTCCAACTGATAGTGTGACCTTCGGCAGCAATACTGGGATCCCATTTCCTTATTGTGGGTGGGATGTGTTTCATAAGAAATTAAAAGCGCTACCTACAAAATGAAAAATGGTTGAATTTGCCTACATTACATAGTAAGGATTTTTGTTCAAAAAACAAACTTATTTCCCTGGCCGGGTGGCTCAGTTAGTTGGAGCCTTGTCCTGTACACCAGAAAGGTCACTGGTTTGACCCCCGGGTGAGGATGTGTGCGGGAGGCAACCAATCAATGTTTCTCTCTCACATCGATACGTCTTTCTCTCTCTCTCAAATCAACAGAAAACATATTCTCTGATGAGGAGTGAAGAAAAAAAAAAGTTGGTCCATACCAAATGTTGGTGGGGATGCGGGGAGGTAAGAACTCACATGCACTGTTTCCAGTCAGAAAATCTGGTTGAAACTTGGTATATATACAGCCTATGACTCCAAGGTCTAACTTGGGCACACGTCCCAGAAATAATCCTCACACAGGCTCCCAAGAGTTACAAACGGGAACGCCAGTGGCAGAATTTTTTGCGACAGTGGGGTCTGGAGCACTGTGTGCACATCCGCGGGGAGGGACGTAAATTAAACAGAGCGAATGCAGACAGTGACACACCAGGCAGACGCTGGAGTCACCCAGAAGCAGGGATGTACCTGAAAACATAATGTTGAGTGAAAAGGTATAAAACAGCCTCACTTTTTACAGTCTAATTACAGATCTATCATTTACATAACTAACAATCTACACACACGCCAAGACAGAGAGGTATTTTATAAGGACACAGACACGTTCTCTTTCCAGCATGTTCAGGGCGACCTCCAGGGGGAGGGGAGTGGTGTGGGGAGGGGGGTGAGGGGAGAGGGGTGATGGGGAGAGGGGTGATGGGGAGCGACGGCACAGTAAGGGGAAAGCCCTGCACGGACTTAAAGTGACCATGAGCTATGGGCCGAGGAATATGTATAACTCAGCTCGGTGTCTGAGGGCCACTTAATTCTTATAAAGTATTTATTTATTTTTATTTACTGATTTGAGAGGGAGGAAGGGAGAGAGAGAGAGAGATTGATTTGTTTTCTCATTTATTCTTGAATCCAGTGGTTGCTTCTTGTAAGTACCCTGACCGGGGATCGAACCCACAACCTTGGCGTATTGGGATGACACTCTAACTGACTGGGCCACCCGGCCAGGGCCAGGCCAGTTAATTCTTAAAACATTGCCGAGTTCCTGGGAAATCAAATGAGACCTATAAGCCAAATTTCCCGGCAATATAGGAGGTGCTCAACACCTACCTGCTTTCCCAATGACTCTGAGAAAATAGAAAAGGAATGGAGTTTTCTTTCCCTTGTTTCTCCAATAATTTAATGAGGAAAATAAATAAGAGTCTCAAGAAAATGAGGTACTAAGTGTAGCACTCAGATATAGGTATAAAGGATGGATTCTCACACCTGTTTGCATATTAGAATCACACAGAGGATAGACAAAAACTACAGCTAACCAGGCTCCAACCCCCCGGAGCAGGGTGGATCGTCATATCTAGGGGTGAGAGGTGACAGACCAGGGACAGGGTCTGCAGAGCAGAATCTGAAAAGCATGGGCACCGTGCCCGAGGGGTTGTCCACTGTCATCTCAGGACTTGTGTTCTTTGCATCATTGCTTTTACAACCTTGGACGGCTTTTGCTAAATAAAGCAGCACTGAATTGCTCAAAAAGAAATATATTCCAAGATATACGACTAGTGTATACAGTCTGCTGCTCCATCTGGTCTTCTCAAATCCTTGCATTTTAGAAAATAATGTGTAGATAGGTCTATAAATTGCTCCTCCAACAAAACAGAGTAGACTCGCTTTAGGGGGTATGGGAAAGTATTTTTCCCCTTTGGTTTATCTGCAGCAAGAAAGCTAATCTATAAGAGCAAGCAATTATGCATGCATTCATTCACTCATTCATTCATTCGGTCAACAGCTGGACTAAAATGAAATATTGAGGATGTACTTGATTCAAAGGATGGTTCAGGTAACTTATAGTAATTTAACATCCATAATAAAATAATGTGCACAAACTTAGGAATTTCCTTTGCACAGCTCTGTATTCAAGCAAGTAAACATGCACCTTGGGTTGGTAGGTCCAGGAGGCAGAGAGTGTATCTCTCTGTTGGATGTTACCACGTGCTTCGTGGGACCCAGTATTTGGTTACTACTGACTAGAACAATCACTCATTTCTCTATTTTATTTCCCACAGTATTTAGCACCACAAGTCTGCATTATCCAGGGCTGCTCAGGTGCAGGCTGGACAACCTTGAGCCTGAAGGTTACCCCCAGTGAATTCCTGAATGGATCTCTCTTGCCAGTGGGTTAGGCTCAGGCTGGCTCAAGAGAAGCAGCATTTGGTAAAAGAGGAAGAAATGTGGGCTTGAAGTCAGGTAACCCTGGGATTGAGACCCGGCTCTGTCACCTAGGGGCTGAGCCTCGGTCTCCCCATCTGTGGAATGGGATAATGGCATCAACCCTGCTGGGCTGCTGGAGAATCAGGTACTGGATGTACGGTGCCTGGACCAGAGCGGGCCTGGTGGATGTGAAGCGAGGCTGCTGCTGCTCCGGCTGTGTTAGGACCTAGTCCTCTGAGAGCTCTGGCCCCCCAGTGCTCACAGAGCCCCAGTTCCCACCTCTATGCTCTGGGATGTGTGCTGGACTCATGGGGGACAGTTTCTACAATGCAAAGCTCTCAGGAGAAAGGAGCCCTATTGGTAACTTGGCTGTGACTGGAAGAATCCTTCTAACCCTTCCCGGCTCCTGGTCCCTGATGTCCTAGCCAGTCCCATCACTCCAGCTCCAGCCAGCATGTGGAAACGATAACTTAAACTTGGTGGACCATTCAGAAGTCTAATGTGTCAGCACTGGGACTCCCAATGGTGTGCCAGCAGCTCCCTACCCCCTTCAGCATCACAGTGATCTGATCAGCATGCTTGGTTCTTCCCCTTGGGCATTCCGGCCTGGACTAGCATCTGACAGCTTTCTCTTCCAAGGCCAGCCTCAGACATTACCCTCTAGCCTGGCCTGCAGGACCCAGACCTTTCTGCCTTGAGCAATACCCCTCTCGGCCAAGCCATTCCAGAGCCAACACAGAGGGTTCTGGACCTTTTCAAAAAATATTTGTCTAATACAAGAGTCAGCAAGTCCATGAAAACGAATGACAGAAGGAATGAAATGTGTCACTGCTTATTTCCGAGTAAGATTTGGATTGACTGGGGAGCTGGACTGCTGCCTGGTGCCAGCAGCTGTCACCTGGCGCCACCTCTGGAGAGAGACAGTGACCTCACATAGCTCCGCAGAGTTCACGTTTTCCTGTCCGGCTGACTTGTGGATATTAAACATGACAGCTGCAACCTCCAAAACCACATGGTTCTTTAAAATTTAATTATAAACCTGGCGCTTGGTTTATATCCTAAAACATAATCTCTCACCCTGTTCATTAATTTACATATTCCCATAATGAAATTCATATATATATATGCAATCTTTTAATGAATGTCAATAGATCGTGATGGTGTTATGCATGAAAGGTTTAAAAAAATCTGGCACAGAATACATCCACATTAAATCACTCTCCAAAATGGTAATTTAAGAACCAAACTTCTCATTGCTTTCTGCCGCTTTACTTTTCTGCTGCTAGACTATCTTGCCTCTCCTGAAATGTCACCTCGTTTGAGAAGTCCTTTTTGACTCCCCCACGAGTCACTCTCTTCTCTGTACACCCAACCTCTTCTTACAGGCCTCTATGAGCACCTTCCGTGATCAGTTTCAAGGTCTATGTCCTTGAGAAGCAGTGTGGCCTTGCGGTCAGGAGCTGGCCCACTGGACCAGAATTTCTGTCTTTAGAACTAAGCCAGAATTTCTGTCTTTAGAACTGAGCTCTGCCACCTACTAGCTATGTGGCCTTGTCAGGTTCCTTAATCTCTCTTGGCCTCAGTCATTTCAACTGCAACATGGGGATAACAATACTACCCTACCCCAATATTATCATAATCATTGCTGCTACTATTATTACTACTATTACTACCCCCTTCCCAGCAGGCCTGCGATCTCCCAACACCAGAACTAAGGCTCCCTCTTCCTTGCGCGTGGCTGAAGAGTCAAGCCTAATTGTCCGTATGCTGCAGGCATTCAACAGCTCTCAGTGAGTTCTCCAGAGTCCCTTATTTCCAACACAAACAAGTCCCCAGAATGTTCCTCAGTGGAGAAAGGGTCCAGGTAGGATTCTTAGTCTGAGCTGCTATAACAAATTCCCATGAACTGTGCAGCATATAAACAACAACAGAAATTCATTTCTCATAGTTGTGGAGGCTGGAAGTCTAAGGGTGTCAGCAGGGTTGGGCAAGGGCCCTCTTCCTGGCTCATCCCTGGAGTCCTTTTCCTGCGTCCTCATGTAGTAGAAGGGGCTGGGAGCTCTGTGGGAATCTTTTACAGGGACACTAATCCCATTCATGAGGGTTCTGCTCTCACAGCCCCACACCTTCCAAAGGCCCTATCTCCTAACACCATCATCAATGGGGGGTAGGGTTTCAACATATTAACGGGGGGGTTCACAAGCATTCAGACCATAGCAGATTCACTGCAAATCCCCCATAGCTATGGCAGTCACTTATCTTTCAAGGTGGTATATCTCCCGAGCAAGTTCTCCGAGGATCACATCCGTCTGTAGGGCATTTGCTGGGCTTTAGCTCTTAGAAGGTGCCCAGGTAAGGTCGAGCCATTCCGCAGGGTGTAGGCCCTCTCTGCAACACCTGCTTAACACTGTCCAGAGCTCTTCCCCTTCTCCACCAACACTTGGGATTCTATATGCTTGCTCCTTGCAAACTGTTTCCTTCTGTTCCCTAACAGGAATGAGGCAAATTTCAGGGAAACAAGGTATGGTATCCATTTACAATAAAATAGTTAAAAATTCCAATAGGTAGGTGGTCCAGTCGCCCAACGGAAGCAACGCCACGTGGAAGAGAGGGGGCTGAGCTGACCAATGTACTTGAAAACAAACCCACAGACTCATTAGCTATTTTACTCTGAATGCATTTTCTCTCAACCTACAAATTCACAGATGCTCATGAACTTCTATTTGTTATTTTACTTTACATCTTTAAAAATTTTTACAGTCTTTTCCCCTTTTGAAGTCAGATATCACAGACTGAAGGAAAAAACACAACAGATAATTGAGTTCTTTTATTAGCCTCCTTCACCAGGCACTTGAAGAGACATTCTATTTATTCTTGGCTTTGGGGAAAATTTCAGCCTACAGATTATTTGTCAATTTTTTCATTTTGGTCAATTTGTCATTCTAATTAGTTTTATTCTTGGCTCCTGGATCTCTTCCTTTTGAAAATGAAGAAATCTTCCCTAACGTGACTTGACAGGGAAGGGAAACAAGACAGACAGAGGGAAAGGTAAAAAGCTTCCTCTTGTAAATGAACATAACTCAACAATGAACGTGCTCCTGCTGGGAGGGTAGCAGGGGGCCCCGGTGCCGGGTTCCAGGCATTGGTTCTCGTCCAGCATGCATGCTGCACTCAGCTGCCAGCAGGAACCAAGGTCTAACAACATCCATTTTCCATTTCTCTTTCATGATAGTTTTTAAAAAGGCTGAGTGTTAGCTTAACACTTCATCCCAATGACGTTTCCTGTGGAAAACATGCACAGAGCTGCTCACTGCACCCCGTCTTTCTTCAGGGGGTAATGAGCATGGATGGCCACAATTAAAGTGGCCGGGGGGATGAATGACCAGAGGCTGACATCGGGTGGGCACAGCAAAGCATCCAAGGCCTTCCCTGCACAGCCAGCCCCTCCTCCGGGCCTCCGCCTAGACCTTCCCAGAGCCCGCTCTCCCTCTGATGGGCGCTCCCAGTCCCAGCACGTGCTACCATAGCGTGTTTCCAGGGGAGTGGAAATCTCAGGTTGCTCAGCCATTAACTAATGAAAAGAGACATTAGTTATATGCGTAGGGCTGAGCACAACTTACACAACGAATAGGTTTGTTAGCCTAATGGTGAGTGAAATTTCTTCTGCAGTTTGGCTCACATCTTGCGGGGAAACTTTTCATGTCAATATGATAGCTTCAGTTAGGAGAACAGAGGTAAAGAGGAAACTCGCCTTCCGTTCCAGGAAAACGGTTCTGAGGATGCCATGACAACCATCGCCACACAAGGAGGGAACTGGGAGGGAAACCCTGTGTTAGATGAACGTGCAGCGGAGGGCTGGGCTGTGGGCTTGGAATCGGCTAGAATTTCCAAAGCAGAAGAGGCTGGGTGGGGGGTCTTGAGATTTTCAAGGCACTTTCTAAAACTTAGAACTTAGGTGAACACATTAAAAAACAAAATTCTTCTTAAGAACAGCAAATCCTAAATTACGTGTATGGGCCTGGGATCATGCATTCATTCATTCAGTTACATTCAGGGAGTATCTACGTTGTACCAAGTATTGGAAACTCAGAAATGAACACAAATAATTTTAACATATCATGAGAAGAACCATAATATACCAAAGGCTATTAGAGAGATACCCCAAAGGTCAGAAACGATGAATAGGACTCTCCTGGGCAGAAAGGAAAGAGAGACATTCCAGGTGAAAGTGTGCCCGGCACGTTTGGAAAACTGAAAACCGTTCCTATCACTGGAGCTCTCAGTCAGGGAGCTGGGCAGAGGGAAGCCTGATTCTTCCTGCAGGAACCACCGAAGAGCTATAACCAAGGAGCGAGATGACCATCCGAGTTGGACAAGAATGATCACTCTTCTAAATGTCGCCTGCTCCAATCAGACTCCACTTCCAAATTCTAAATTTAGATCTTATTAAACATTTATCTCTTGACTGTTGCCCAACAGCCCTGGCCCTGACTTCATGGGTTAGCTCATGTTTCCTAGGAGAAATGCCTCCCTTTCTTCTTTGGGGGGGTGTTGGATCTGGGAGCAAGAATTGCAAGGTCATGGGCTGGAGGCTGTGCGCTCTCAGCATGCATCACATCACCGCCTCCTTATATGAATGAGGGGCTTGGAAATGAGGGTCTTCCACTGGCAAAGGACACTCCCCTGCTCTCATTCTGGGCCCTAGATATTGGGATGGGATAAAAGAAGCCTAATGCTATAGAAAAATCATTACTGCAGAGATCTCAGATGCATCCGTCCTCTGGGAGCTGCCTTAGAAAATACATATAAACAAAACCAAATGGAAACCCTGGGTGGAAATGTGTTTTCTCCTGTGGAAGGAAGCAGCCCATTTGGCAAACTTCTTAAGGGACATATATTTGGTAAATACAATGCAAACATCTCATGACAAGAACAGTATGCACTAAACTATGCTCTGTGGGGGGTGGGAGGAGGGTGGACAGCCTGTCATCCGATGGAGGCTGGAGGCGGGAAGGAGAACAGAGGGGGAGCAGTGTCCTCTCCGGGTGGGGGTGGGGAGGCAGCGGACAACCGGAGGAAAGTGGAACAGGGTGACCGGTGGTCTGGGGGAAGCGCTGATCCCCAAAGACAAATGGAGTACAGGGGCCATGGGAAAGGTCACATTTTCTCAGCAGTGGTCTCAACTTGGGACAATTTTATGTCGCCCCTTCCCCCAGGGGACATTTGGCAACGTTTGGTCACCTTACTGGAGGTGGGGTGTTACTGGCATCCAGTGGGTAGAGGCCAGGGACACTGCCACACATCTTATAATGCACATCCCCACAGCAAAAGTGACCCAGCCCCATGTCAATACCTCCGAGGCTGAGACCACTGTCGCCTTGGAGAGCGTCCTGCCTGCGCCCACCCCTGGCTGCTCTGTCTCCTTTCTACACTGCATCTGCAGACAACCGCCAGTAGATTTAAAAAAACACAGCATAATATCTAAAAATACAGCCATTTTTATACTTCAAGGAACAGACAGCGCGATCATTTTTTCGTGACTCTCTGGGTGCTCGAAGGCTGCAAAGAGGAGCCCACGATCTATATATAGCGCGCCCGTCAGATCTGCCGCCCCGGCCCCGGTAGGCCGGCTGCTGCTTGCAGCAAAAGATACGACTGAGGCTTGCAGCATCGATTCTTAACTGATGAAAGGATTCGATTCCCGGCAGGCAATGGCCAGAAACCTCCAGGAAAGGCATCTTTTCTCGTGCCGAGCCCTTCCACCCCATCACCCGGTCCCCAGAGTTTGGTCCCTCTATGGTCCTGGCTCATTTCAATTTCCCTGGCTCCTAGTTCCGGGCCTCAAAGCCCACCAAGTATCTGCACCTTTTCTTTTGGGTTTATCCTTGCCTGTCCCACTCTCATTGAAAAAATAGGCCGGCAAGTGCATTTTCCAACAAGCAACTGTTTGAAAGGCAAAAGGTCCATGTATCATTAAGAATCCAGACCCCAGTCTGGCTCTTTCTGCAGGCAAATCGCCTCATTGTAATTTTCTTGCAACAAAAGTCCATAAGGGCTGCCAGGCTGCAGCAGCAATTTGTTTAATGCCAGTCTTGGGAAATGAAACACTGAGCCGCGGAGATGGACGCCCCTCCCCTCCAGCCTCACCTCGCAGCCTGGCTTCCAGCCCGGACCCCAGCAGCCATGCAGAGAGGGACCCAATACGGGTGGGCGCCCGGCCAGAGGAATGGGCCTTGGTTTTACCATGTTACCTGCACTCTGCTCCCTCCTGTTTCCTGTGTCCCCTTCACCTTCTTTCTCCCATCCCCAGACCCTGGCGGCCTGGCTGAGCTCAGGCTGTGGATCAGTTTACCCCCGGCCTTCCTCTCCCTGACCCTGTTACATAAGGGAGACCCGGCTGCCCCAGGAGGCGGAGGGCGGGAAGGGCTCTGAATTCGTGACCGAGGCTCTGTCCTCATTTCTATGCTGCTCTGCAAGTGTCAGCACAATTCAGTGTCCTCGGACAATGCAGACGGTCCCGTGGGAGGGCAGGGCTGAGACCCAGGCCTGTCCCCTTGTCTCACAGATGAAGAGCCAGGCTCGGGCCTGGAGTGCCTCCCTCAAGGTCACCCACTGAGTAGCTGACAAGGTTAGGGTCCAGGTCTCGCTGACTCCCGTCTACTGAAGAGGATGGCTGTGAATTTTTAAATCCAGGCGGGCTACTGTTCCTTTTGTCTTACGTGTGGCTGGGTAAGGGCCGAGCCCTTCGCATCGCCTGGAGTCCCACCGGGAAACTGTCCCAGTCACACTGAGGCAGGAATCTCAGGTCTTAGCCTTTGAGCTCTGGGCTTCACTCAGACTCATACTTAAACCTCAAGGGGTTGCACCTCCCCTTTTCCTTCCCTCGGTGGGGGCAGGAGGAAAGGTGGGAGGAAACGGGAGGGAGGGGAAACAGTGCCCAGCGCCTGCACTTCCTCGGAGAGGCTGCGGGTTAGACCTACTGGGGGCGGGGGGGCAGGTGGGGATCCAGGGTCTGTCTACTACGGGGCTTTCATTCCTGCACTCATTCCTGAAGCCCAGGGGCCTGTCCTATGTCCCCAAACTATGATGTTCAAACTCCTATTTGACTCTTATGATACTATATATTGAATGAAATGGAATCCCATAATTTGCTGTTTCCTGCTTTTAAAAAATTCATTGTTGACGCTATTACAGATGTCCCCCATTTCCCACCCCTTTTACCCACCTTCACCCAGCTTTTAAAATTAATTTGTCCTAATTCTACACATGCTGGAGAAAATTAAATTAAATCCCTGTAACTTATTTTGAAACAAACAACCAGCCCTGAAGAGACTGGGTCCTATGGAGTTGTCCGTAGGTGCTTAGAGCCATTTAAAAAGATGCCCAGGCTTTTAGTTTAAAAAATTATAACAACAATACTACCGCTTACAGAGCACTTACTTACCATGTACCAGGCACAGTTCTAAATGCTGACATGGTTTAACTGATTTGTTTCAACAGCCCTAGGAGGCAGATACTATTATGATCCCCATTTTACAGATGAGGAAACTGAGGGCCACTTGTTTAGGGCCACACATCTAGTGAGTGACAGAGTAGGGATTTGAACACGGACTGTTTGGCCCCAGGCTGCTGCCTCAGGAGATGCTCCTTGGCAATGAATTTCATGGCTATGGAAAAGCTGAAAGGATACACTGGAGCTTTAGTAACAACCAACAACTTCAAGATTCTTGGCTTAACCTAGTGTTTCTCAACTTGTTGCACTGCTCGTCCTGTGGGGATGACAGGTTAGGGGCTGTCGGGATCCTCTTAATCCCCAAGGTTCACTCCTCCTGCTGCAACTCCTGCCTCCCGATGTGAGTTTTCTGAGGACAGGTGAATTCACATCAGGCACTAGTTAGGCAATTTCTCACTCCAGGTTGAAATTAGATTTGTCATATAACCATTTCATGGGCAAATATATCACGATGCTGAGCAGGACCCCTCTAGTCTTTATTAGGCACCCTAAAGTCCTTCGGCTCCATGGTCAGCGGTTCAGCTCTAAATGGCTGGCACTCAGTAAACGCTTATTCAATGAATGAACCATGAAAGGTTCAATCAGCTGATGAATTTAAAAGAGGGCCTGTCTTTACGTTACTGGAGCAGAACCATATAAAAGAAGCCGGCAAGGGACACTGAAATATTAGATGGGAAAGTCTATGACAACCAAGTCTTCCAAACGCACGTGAAAAACACCCCTTCCCAGCCAGCGAGTCCCCTGGGCGTGGGCAGCGCTTGTCTGGTCAATGAGTTATCCCCAAAGTGGGAGCAAGGGGTTCCTCAGCTTTGCACATCCCTGTGGGAGCAAATAAGAGAGTGAACAATCTGCTGTTTCATGGGATCCAAGTGGCCTAATGAGATAATGCGTCCCCACAAGGGCCTAAATTACGTTCGGGGATTATGTTGCTCATTAGGTAGCGTCCCTGCTGTGAGGAGACCTGGTCGACCCAAAGCAAAGCGAGGTGACAACCATCCAGTCTGTGAGCAGCCATGAGCTCTCTCCCTGCACTGCAACTCCCCAGGTGCGCAGGGCTCCCCAGCCCACAGGCCAGCTGCTGGACCAGGGAATATCCATGGCCCTGCGGATGTGTCTAGAAAGTCTAAGTGCGCTCTTTGGAGCCCAAGGCAGCCCTGTTAATAATATCAATAGCAGACCGATGTTAGGAAAGTCAAAAGCTCTATTTTGCTTCCAAATTACAGATTCAGTGAATTTTATTCGACATGCCTACACTGTCATATTTTAGGACGTGCCTTTTTTAAGATGAAAATAGTTGAGAGCCTAGCTCCGTGCAATTCCCCCAAGTTAAAGCTAAAACTTCCGAACCCTCTGAAGGTTTGTTTTTCTCACACTGTCATTATCATTACTCATGCCTTTAACTCTCGGCCTGCATTTCCTGGGAAGCCTCCCAAGCCACACGCTGTGCTGTTAAGCTCCTGGGTTCCAGGGACCAGCTCCCTGTAAGAGTGAGTGTAACCAAAATGCCCCCTAAGGCAGGATGAAGTCATCTTCTACAGAGCTGTCAGGGACATCAGTTTTTAATGTTGTGTTTTTAGAAACACCTCACTGATTTTTTAAAAATAAACTTGATTCTGTTTACCTCTCCCATGAAAATGTCTGACGTTCCCACCAGGTCATACTTGCCATTTCAGCTGTTTTCCAATCAGGGAAGTGGAACAGAAAACAAAAGGCCAGCGCGTGGTCTGCAGGGCGGGAGGGCATGGTCCTCCCCTTCTGCACCACGCAGGCACGCAGGCCAAGTCTGTGCGTCTCCTGGGGGAGACACCATCAGGCAGCACGTGGGGACTTTCAGTTTCCTTCTCTCCACCTCCATCCACATCTTATTAGTCACTGGAAGGGGCCAATGGAAATGAGTTCCTGGCTTTCCTACTGCACTCAGTCCATTGGTATCCATTTGATAGTTGATGCATGTAGTCTTAAATCATGCAGAATCTGAACATGATGGAAACTCTGGCCACTAGCACACTACTGAGCACCTTCTTAGAGAGAGAAAGATAGATGCCACTTGGAAAGACAAGTGCCTCCTTTAGAGCACGTAAGGCAGTGTTTTGGGTTTCATCCCAAAGGGTCCGTCTCCTAGGACTAGGACTAGCTGCCTGAGCAGTAATGAACACTGTGGACGAAGGGGCCTCCCGCATATGAACTTGTGGCCTTAAATGAAATTCATTTATCTTCTCAAGTCCTCGGTTTCAAAATCTCCCTAATCACAATGCTTGTATTGACTGTGGTAGGGTTAAATTACAAACACACGGACAGCACCCATGGCACACCCAATGTGTAGTAGGTCCACAACGCAAATACGCAGCCTGAGCACAAATCCAAAGCTTGAGCTGTGCGACCTTGGGCAAATGCGAATGACCTCTGTGAGAAGGAGAAGGTATCAGCTGCCTCACAGAATTCTTTCATTGACCATCTGCATGCATCAAACAGTAACTGAGCACACCCTATGTGCTAGGGACTTCGGTGTACATGTGTCTTTCTCTAGGAATAAATGAGAATCAGAAAACTGTAAAATATAGGGCATAGCTTCAGGGAGCCAGGCACTACATGAAGTCCCATGGGCCCAGGCGGTAAACAGGTGCTGAGATGTTAGATGGCCTGCTCTTCGAGGGCAAGCCTCATTCATTCATTCGCTCCGAAAACACTTATTGTGGCTGTGTTAAGAGGCAGACGAGGCACTATTCGGACACAGGTTAACGAAACGTGGCCCCTGTCCACAGGAGAGAGGATTCTTGGCTCAGCATCCTTCACAGTAAGTATTAGCTTCTCTCTCCTCCCTTGAGTTCCCTGATTAACCTGAAGACAATTCAAGGGTTGGGTGGTAAGTGCTACATGGCGAGGATGGGCCTAATACCTTCCTGTCACTTCCAGGCTCAAGTCGCATTCCTGAAATCCTGCAGATCAGGCATATTACCTGCAAATGTAGTTCTACCCTTCCCCCAACCAAGGCAGTGGGACCCAGGCTGCTGAAACATTGGCCGAGGAGCCAGAGTGGCCTGGGGAGGGGACAGTGCTCGCCTTTAGAAACTCTGCAGGGGGACAAGGGCACTGGCTCAAGAGCATTCACCCCATCTCCTCTCCCTGCCCGCTGTGGAACCCAGCCTGCTGGGCATGCCTGCCAAGGGAGAGAGCCATCAGGCGTGGCTAGGTAAGGCTAAGCAGGAGCTGCTTACTTTGGGGTATTATAAAAGTTAATAACATTGGGATTGTTTCTGCTTTGGATGCAAGCAATTGAAATGATTGAAATGGAAATGAAAACATGTGCTTTTGATGATTAGGAGATGAGAAAAGAAACAATTAGCGTGAAGGCAAATAATGGGCAAAATAAATTCTTTCTGCCGCACAGGATGGTCACAAGAGGAACGTCCTTGAAAAACTTTCCAATCCTTCACGGGCAACGTGAGAAAAAACTTCAAGTAGTTAAGGGCCAGGGAAATTCTAAAGGAAACTAGTAGGAATAGTTCAACTAAGGATTAAAGCCAGGCTGTCCCTGAGGTCTGAGTGGGAGGAAACTGGGCGCCCTTTTCTCATCAGTTGAGTGAGACGCCAGGCAGGCAGGAAAGCTTCAGCTCTCCCGGCAGAGGTTTCCTGTGACTGCTTAGCCATAATCAATGCCACCGGGTCCCACAGCATTGTCTCCTGAGAGGCTATTCAGGTATTGCCTGTCCCTTCTCAAAAGCACCCAAGTGGCCTCCCTCTCTCCCTGCTTTTTGATATCTTACTGTGAGCCAGCCTACCTGTATCTTGACCAGAGTGAATGAAAGCACCAAAGGGAAAACGATTCCCTGGTTTCACTGAGGCTGCCTGTCCAGCTGGGGAAGCCGTTCTCCCAGCACGAGCACTCGCAGGATTCCCTCTGAACACTCAACACTTTGATGGCCTTTCTCACTCACAGAGGCCCGCCAAATTCGGGGGCTCCTGGCACTCTGATTAGAGGGTGCATGGCCAAGGGTGTGGAGACCAATCTGAGACACGAAGACTATGTAATGGCTCTAAAAAGCATAGAAAGCACTGAGCCACTCCAGCAAGAGAACTGGTGGTGGCGGGACAGACGAGAAAGTCAGGGACATTGGGTGCTGAGGGTTAGCCTAACACTCACCAGCTGCATGGTCTTGGAAAGAACTGATTAACATCCCTAAATCTCAGTTATTTCACCTGTACACTGGGCCTGCTGAGGTGGGTGTTGTTGGTGGCTTCCCTAATGACCGCCTCCTGCTCTCTCCTAAGAGAAGCCTAATTTTATTCAGGTGTCCATCTGTCCTCTGGGCAGTCCTTGAGCAGAGTGAACGCTAATCCCCCCATCTCAGATGCAGATCTGTTTGGTCTGAATATAACCCCTTTTTTGGACATTATTTGGTTCAGAACTGAATATTTGCTCAAGTTTGAGCCAAGGAGACAAACAGAGGGATGCTTCCATGGGTGTTCTTGCTCCCTGTGGGATCACGTCCTAAAGTGACCCCTCTCTCTTCCACAGGGAGTTGTGATTCACAATGTCCAGCCCTGAAGCTGCCACACAGAGGAGGGTGGAGCCCCAGGAGCTGCAGAGGTACAAAGACGGATTAAGCCAGCCCCGAAGTGTACATCATTTCTAGCTCCTAGTTATATGAGCCAATATATTTTCTTCTTGTTAAGGATAATTAACAACTGCATGTTTTCTATTATTTGCAAGTTAAAGTATATAAGATAATAGAGATATCTATTAGAAAATACAAAGTAAAGTCAGGGATGTGCCGTGCTCAGCACAGAACAAAGGACAGAGTGAGCAGTCAAAACACGATGGTTCCTTTCGCTCGAGTGTCTTTTCTTGGCTACACTTTCTCGTCTCCAGTAAGGGGTTCTCCCAGAGGATCTATTTCAGTTTCATTCAAGCACAAGGACATCTCTGACGTTATAAATGTTGAAAGGCATTGTTTTACTCACTGGCAGCAGTTTCTAGGAATTCAGGATGTTGGAGGCAGAGAGAAAAATTATACCCAGAAAACCCTGAATGCCTGTTGCAGGTTGCATTGTGATCTGCCCCCCACCCCCACCAAAATAGGGTGAATTCCTAATGCTAGTTCTTCAGAATGTGACCCTACTGGAAATAAGGTCACTGCAGATGTAGTTAATTAAAAGGAGGTCATGCTGCAGTAGGGTGGGCCCTAATCCAATATGACTGGATTTCTTATGAGAAGATGGCAATGTGAAGACACAGACACACAGAATGTCATGTGATGACTGGGGTTATGTAGCTGTAAGTCAGGAATGTTGAGGATTTCCAGAAAACCACCAGAAGCTGGGAAGAGGAAAGGAAGGATTCCTCCATAGGTTACAGGAGAATGGTCCTGTTAGTGCCTTGATTTTGGACTTGATTCTAGGCTCCATAATTGTGAGATAATAAATTTCTGCTGTTTTAAGCCACCTTGTTTGTGGTGCTTTGTTATGGAAGCTCTAGGAAATGAATATAGTGTCTATTCAGAAACAATTAATGGGGAAAAAAATCAGGTGGAAACCAGGCATTTTAAATCACCAGTATTTTAAAAGAGTTAGAAGTGTCCTCTATCTATGATAATTTATGCCAAGCTGATAAAAGTCTAAATATTCCTCTCTAAAAGCACCCCAATATCCCTTATTTAAAGATGCAATCACTCTCTAAGCCTTTTCTTAAAAAATAAAATTAAATGCAGACGTCAGATGTAGAAAACTGGTAAAGGTGGAGCTCCTAGAATTGACGGAAGCTGAGGGAGAGTCAGATCTGCTGCCAACTCTCTCTAATGACCCCTGAGCCCCACTCCCCTAATCGAACCACAAGGGCTCTATAGCTATCAGGCTTAGAAACACTGTTCTAGGGTATGCAAATATGGGTGCTTATGGTCACATTTAGGTGTACAGTAGGAGTTCTCTTCAATGACTGCCACATAACTAACTTGTTAGATTAAGAAATATTTTCCATCCTTTCTGTAAAATATAATGACTGGTGCCCAAGCTGACACTTCAAGATAACAGTCTAGTTGCTGGGATGCCCCTGTGTTTCTGTTTCCACCAGATGAGATGTGAGATTTTGGGGTCTGTTTCCAAACCTTTTTCTGCCAGTTATATGTGTTAGTGTAATTATGTAATTTGGTTGCATATTATATACACTGAAAAAAGTGTGGGTGTGAAAAGAAAATGCTCTTAAGTTGCATGCTTTGGGAGACTGGATTTAAAAAAGTTGCTAAAACTAAATCAAGCCTGCTGTTGAACCAGGTGTGGGTGGGTCAACCACAGAAGACTGGAATATTCTGTATTAAGATTGCTTCCTAAATGCCTTCAAGATCTCATTCCAGTTTAAGGAAACTAAAGCTGGAAACTGCAGATGATGCCTTTTTGGCATGGTTTATGTGAGAGTGGTCATTAAAAACTCCAATCAGCAAACCTAAGAAGTGTTTTGGTCTCATAAAAAAATTTGGTAAGTGAATATGCATTTATATACTTTAAGTTAAAACATTTAAGGTACATATATATCACGTTATGATTAAGCATAATCATTTTTGAGGTCTTTTTTTGTTAACTAACCAGCTGCCAGCTCCAGCTGCATGGGGTAAGAGGGCCCTTACTGCAGTTGCTTCATTTTGGATGCTATGCTCTTGGATGGGCAAATGTTGGTACTTAGTTGTCATCAATGGCCACCTAGAATGTAAGCTACTTGAGTGAGGGTATATTTGTCTGCCTTGTTCAGTGATGTTCATTTTTAAAAAACTGCATCGATTTAAAACACCATTAGATATTTTTCATTAAATAAGAAACATATGTTTACCTGAATAAGTTTTAAAGCTATATAAAAAAAGAATGACCCATAAATCACCTCCTTGTGGATATAATTATACATTTGGCAGGAGTCTCAGAAAGGGCTTTGTTGATTTCCTGGCCATGTCATATGTAGGTCAAAGAATGGGCCACTGAGACCTGCTCCAAGATTTACCCCAATCAGGCAGGGGCCCAAGCACCCATTAGAACAGCTCTACCTACAGGTTCTGAGTGTTTCAACTTCTGCAAATAAAAGCCTACAGAGTGTAAATCCACTCCAACTTGGATTACTATTTTGATTCCATTCACTTTCCAAGAACTGTGTTTTCTGACCATTTTCAAAGATGAAGTGGTAAATAAAACAAGTCAGTGATACTGCAGGGGTTCTGGACTGGGCCACATGCATACAAGGGTCCCCATCCCCATTCAGATGGCAGATAAACCCTTTCCCTTTGGAGCGGCAACCACTCTAAGAAATCCAGGCCAGAAGGAGAGAGCAAAGAGTTCCACAGCCCATCCTCCTGCTTTTAGCTGAGACTGGAAGCCAGCGGGGAAAAGTGGTTGGTCCCTGGCAGACACGGAGTGGCATCTGATCCAGAGCGAGAACTCAAACCTCCTGCTCCATTCCTTCTTCACCACACTGTGTGCCCCTCGCAAAAGCAAACCAGGGAGAACCAAACAAGCGTGAGCGCGTTCTCGGTGCCAGCCCCTTCTTGCTGTGACTCGGCCCAATAAATACCGGTTGGCTTGACGTCCTGGCCCCACAGGTGGCAGGCAATAGGCTGCAGATCCCTGGGAGTGGAACTCATCCACACTTTCCACAAGAGGATTTCTGAGTGGCATATGTTGTTGGCATCCTCCTAACCCCATTAGCAGCTGGGCGCGTGGAAGGCAAACAGACAGCCGTTTCCCAGTTCCGAGGCTGCTCTCTCTGCAGGGACTTTCTAAAGGAGACGGCTGCCTTAACTGGCGACTGACCCACACTGAACGAGAGCTTGCAGTCACAGTGGGCAAATGTGGTGAAAGTAACCTCAGACACAACAGGCCCAGGAGAGCCCTCCGCACCCAAACTATAGGAGAAGAAGCACTTGGCTGGTGGCCTAGGAGTCTTTCATTTGGAGGAGGGTGATTATCTCTACAATGGGACTTAAGGGGAGAGAGGAACCACAAAGGCACCTCTGAGCTTGCTCTTTTGGGTTCTGAGTATTTGTCTATTCTTTAGCCCCTGAGAAGGTGATGCTTAGTGACCTGCAGCACACGCTTAGGTAAGAGGCACCCAGAGTTTGGAAAACTGCTTCTGATACCGGGCAAGCTATTTAAAATTTCTTAAAGCCTCCATTTCGTTATTTGTAAACTGAGAGGAAAAGGTATCCACCTCAGAGGTTTATTGCAAATATTAAATGAAATAACTAATGCAAAGTTCTTAGCACATAGTAGATATTCAATAAATATTAGCTAACAAATAACAACTAGTTAATTATAACGATAATAAAGTAAATAAATAATAAAGTAGGAAAATAAATAAAATACGAGAAACCCCCTCTCCAAGTCAGTCATCTGGGTGTCTAGCACATGCAAGCTCTGTCCTAGGCATTGGGAGGCTCTAAGAGGCACTTCCCAGGAGTTTCTTCACCAGCAGGGGAGATAAGCCATGTACACAGTTAGCTCTTGTGTGAGTTGGTAAATTATAAATGCACAAGAGAGGCACAGGTAAAGTGTGATAAGAGGTTGGGAGAAAAAAAGGACAACTTATGGCTGGGGAATTTAGAGCAGCATTGTGAAGGAGGCAGCAGGGGTCATCCGCTCTGTGTTTTATGAAATATCCCTGAACAGCGTAAGTGGAATTCCAAGTCCATTTCCAATGATACAGTCCTTTCTTGGGATAAATTGTTTTATGAAATATCCCCGAACAATGTAAACTGAATTCCAACTCAGTTTCAAATGATGTAGTCCTGTCTGGGTATAAATTTCATTGCTCTTATCCATATTGGTTGGAGGAAAAATAAATGGATTTCTGATGGTCAGCTAACCAGAGAGCATGTAGGAAGGAAGCCTGCTGCTCTGGTCACCTTCATGTCGTCTACGGCACATTCGGAAGTCATGTGTCTGTACTCCACAGTGTGTGGTGGTTGGTATTATCTATGACATGGTGCCTTTCTCCTATCACAGGTGCCAAGAGCTGAGGCAGAGCTCAGAAGTCCCTGAATCACCATTTTTCAGAATATCCCCGGGGTTTCACGAGTCCCATGATATGAGGGGTGGGGTCGGGGAAGGAGAGGATGCGGCAGGAGGAAAGGCTTCTGTGATGTAGCTTTGAGCCACTTCATTACTTAGACCCCCCTCCTGGAGGTTCACTGCACACATTAGCACATATGAGTTAGGACATCACAAATGTATTTGGTCATACAAGACTTTCTATCTCGTAGCACAATTTCTACTAATTTTCCAGTTCACCTTGGAGATTGTTGTTGAGTGACCTGCGCAGCATTGCCAAGGGGTCATTAGAATAGTGCGCCGAGCCTGAGCCCATCCAGGGAGCCTGGACACTGAGGAAGGCAGGCCCGTGGCTTCCTCCTCCTGGCTACGCCTGGGTAGATGACCGGACAGCCTACCCAGGGACTTGAGTCGTCTCCATTCGGAAGACACTGCATTCGCCCCACACGACGCCCTCCACGGCCTTACCCGCGCCCTGCGAGGCGGGCCTCAGCCCGCTCCTTTCCACAGGTGAGCGCACAGGAGCTCCCCAGGTGAGCACGGCTGGGAGCTGGCAGGACTTGAGTTATGTTTCCTGAGGTATTCTGCTCATTCCACTCCAATGGCCTTGGATTCACAACAGTGCTAGAAAGCTAGCGTCACCTCAGTTTAGTGTTGCTAACTCTAGGGAGCAAGAGTTTGGGGAGCAGAGGTGAACAGTAACCTGTAATTCACACAAAAGCTGATGGAATTCAACAGTCATCTCATTAATAGAAATTCAGAGCTAGATTTTTTAAAGGTATGACAGCCCAGAGCACTGCCCTGCTGGGTCAGATCTCCACACCAGGTTCACACCCTGCTGGACCTTGAACAAGGACCAGCAGAGGTCCCTGAGCAGCGCCCAACCGCACTCAAGAAGCAGCCCCTCGCCTGCCCTGCCTAGAAAACCTTCCCTTTTCTGCCAGGAAGCGCACCTGCAGGTTACGTCTGAGACCCCTCAGCTATATCTGGAAAACGCAAAATGATTTTGCCAAAGCATCAGTCAACAGTCCTTGAAATAGAAGCATGAAGCAATTATAAGTGACAGCCTCAAACTGCGCTAAGGCTCAAAAGCAGCGTTTCCTTGCTCTTGAGAGACGGGTTGGTGCCACCACCGTCTAAGGAAGCGCACGACGTGGGATGGGGTTCAGGAGAGAGACGCAGAGGACGTTTTCTTTGCTGTAGACGATGGGCTGCTGTAGGCACATGAAAACCAGTTTTACACCAGGAAGGAGAAAGTCTGGATAAATGGCATGGTTGGTTCCTGTTGAAAGAAGTGCTGTTTTGCTGCTGGGTTCACTGCGTCAGCTTGAAGGAGCTGCAACATGAGATCATCCATGCGTCGCATGCCAATTAGGGATTTACCGCCCAGCCAGGCAGTTTTTTATAGGCTCTGTGAAAATCTATACATATGATGGACACTTGCTTAGAAAAGGAACACGCAGTATAGGAAGCCCAAGAGTCATTACGCTAACCGACAGGTCCCAGCAAGGAGGGGTGAGGATGGTGCAGGGGCATGAAGACAAAGGGCAGCTGCTACCAATGCCACTGAGAGCTTCCAGCTCTCCTGCTGTGGTAAATCCCCGGGACCAGCCACCGTCAGCCACTGCGACCAGGACTCCAGCCACCTGTGGAGCCTGGATTCCCACCTGAGCGCCACACCCTTCTCCTGTCTGAGCTCCAGTCTCTTTATTTGTACAACAGGGATACTGCTGACCACCTGGTCAGAGGACAATGAACACGCCAATGAGAATGGACCGAATTCACCAAGGTCCTCCCATTGTACAGATTCATGGTCACTTAGTTAGGTGATGCAGTTCTGGGATTGTCAATGAGATTTTTTCTTTAATTCTTAAAAATTCTTCAAAGTGGCACTGGTGCTTATGTAAGTTTAATCTCCCCTTTCCCACATCCTCTGTTAAGCTCTGCCTCAGCCAGGGTACTACACTAGTCCTAACACAGGCGACCGCTTTTCTCTTGTCTAGAATCTCCTCGTTGGAGTCCTCCATCATCATTCATGAACAGATCTTTGTCCAACTGCTGTGTCATCAAATTTCATTCACTGGCCTTGCCAATATGATTGGATTTGGGGGGCAAAGACCATCCTGTTCTACTTCTATCACCAACCCAGTGTACAATCACTACGTAAGAGAGTTTGGATAAAGAATGAATGAGTGAATGATTGGAACTTATAGTAACATCTTGAACAGTGAAATGTAGTATATGCCTCTAAATAGTTTACTCGCTCATTCCTAGACAAGCAGGTGCATTACTTTGGTTTTTAAGAGCACTTTTCTTTTCAATTAAGAACATGTTTTCATACCACCAAAAAAGAAACAAAACCTTAACTCCAGCTCTGCATAGCAAAAACTCACCCCTCTCTTTCCAAGGGCCTCAAAAGCTATTTTCCTGGCTTTGTGTGGAAGCTGGCACAGGTCCCCTCTTAGTGAGACCATCTGTCCCAGACAATAGCTGTGCCGTCCTTTATGACGATGACAATAATGTGGTTGGTTCCACAATTAATAACGTGATCTAGAAACTCTTCAGAGAAGCACGGGAAGAGTGAAAGAGGGAGCCGGAGGAAGAGAGCATCCTAGACTGGGCATCTGTCCTTGGTGCCACCTCAGATTGTCACAAGCACACACTGAACACTTGCCTGGGAACCTCCTTGGTGCATGGAACAGCGCTCAACCAACTGAGCCGCAGGTTGCAGGCTCCATCCCCAGTAGGGGGATGCTATTCTGGGCACTTTACACAATTAATTATCTACCCTCTCAGCAACTCTCCCCCTTTTTTAAATAAGGACACTTAGGCACAGAGAGGTTCAGGAATTTGCCACAGATCACTCAGCACAGAGTAGAAAGGACAGAGCAGGGATATGTAGTCCCAGAGATCCCACTTGCATCACACTGCCTCCTGGATGTCACAGTTCGAAGAATTTGGTTATCATTATCTACATTTTAAAAACGAAGACACTGCCTGACCAGTGTGGCTCAGTTGGTTGAGCGCTGTTCCATGCACCAAGGAGGTTCCCAGTCAGACACGTGCGCAGGTTGCAGGCTCCATCCCCAGTAGGGGGCGTGCAGGAGGCAGCCGATTGACGTTTCTCTTTCATCGATGTTTCTCTCTCTCCCTCTCTTCCTCTCCCTCTAAAAAAATCAATAAAAAAATATATTTTAAAAAATAAATAAAAATGAAGTCGAGGTTCAAAGAGACTCAGAAACATGCCCAGCAACTCCCTGAAGGATGCACAGTTCAAGTCTGTCCGATTATGAAGCTCAGACACTTCCCACTCTACCCCTGAGCCTCCTGTGTGGTGTGTCCTGTGTTTCTCACAGGCTCAGTGGAAGATGACTCATTATTTTCTATGCTGAGCTTCTTGCTCAGCTACCCTGTTGAAATCAGGCTGTAATTTTACCCAGGAAGAATTTTTTCTGATCTCTTTCCCAATATGGAAAATAGATCCCCCAATAATTAGAGCTCCTGGAGTCACCTGCCCGCCACAAACACGGATCTGTTGCCTGCTGGATGCTGGGTACCACACGGAGGGCTCGGGAAGCAGAGGGCACCAAATGCAGCCCAGACTGGGGTGTCCACAGCCCTTACTGGAAACTTAGGCCTTCATGCGTGGAGACCAGGCTTGGGAGCAAAGCCCAAAGCCCCCCCCCCCCCCCCCCGATAACCTAATTCTCCTCCCGGCCTTCTGTGGGCTTGCAGACGGCAGCCCGCCAGGAAAGCAAAGGAGCTGGTGCTGACGGTGATCAGGTGCCTCGGAGCGGAGAGGAGCCCGGGGTTCACGCTGTGAACACGGCAGAGCAAACGCGCAGGCTGTACTTGGTCACGGGCACAGACGGACTCGGTCAGCTTCGCTCGCCTGTCCTGGGACAGGGCCAGAGAAGCCACAGGCGGCGCGGCGCTGGGCACGACACCATTGCCTCTGTTACTCACAGGCAGTTTCCTGTGGTGGTTTCCCCAACATTTCCCCTCCTGATTTTCTACTACAAACTGTCTAAAGGCGCAGTCTATCATTACCATTTCTCAGAGCCTCTGTGGAAGGAAAACAGTACTTTTTGATTACTGTTGTTATTGTAGGCAGCGTCTAGAAGCGTCTGACTCACCTGACGCGATGCAGACCTTGTCTGTTTCCCGGAGGGTGTGAAGGGGCCGAGGATAAAGTGCACTCGATACATGAGCCCAGGGAAACGAGAGCCGAGCGGGGGCCCAGGGTGGAGGGAGGCCTCGCCAGGCCCCGACCCAGAGCCAGCCCCAGTGAAGGAGCGTTTGGCTGAGCGCCCAGCCTCTGGGCATCCCTAGAATGGTCCTGGAGATGCCGTCACGCCCGCCGGCATTACTGAGCTAACTCCCGGCCCCCCGCACTGGAGAAAGAAGAATGCCCGCGGACTTGTCCAGTGGCGGCTCCCTCCAGACCCACTGGCTCCCTGGATGACGTGAGAGGTCCGCTGGGCCAGTTTCCCCAGCAAGAAGATTTGCGGATGTGAACGGCTTCCCTCCCCGCACATTCCCCTTCAGGTCAGCATCATGCCCCCATAGAGCAGCCCAACCTCTGCCCAGAGCGCTGGAAGCACTGTTTTTAGCAGTATGGCCACATGGCACCCAGTCTGGATTGCCTGTGTGTCTCTCTGCACCTGATTTTCTTTTCAAAATCCCCACTTTGTCTGCAGGACCTGAAGAAGTGACATTTGGAAGAAATCCCTCTGGAATCCTGGAACTGGAGGCAGATTATGGAAATGGCTAGTCTCCACCTGCCCCGCCTCGGCCTGCCAAAGGGGGCTGGGGCACGGGGCACGGGGCACGGGCACAGGCTGCGGGCACAGCAGAGGCAGCCAGAGCTGACAGCTGAGCTTTGCTGCACCGGGTACCCTGGGAAAATCAGCGCTCGGGCACCGCCTTACTACCATCTGTGGAGTTTCTTCCTCAGACGGGTTATTTATAGAAACCTGTTTGTGCAAAGCCAATATTTACCTGCCGGGCCTGTCAAAATTTACAGTTCGTCTGTGCCGTCAGCCTGCTGTTTCCCCATCAATAATGGAAATTTCCATCACCAGGAGGAGAGGCTGGGGGAGCTGGGAGGGTCATGCTGCCTCCCAGGGGGTAGGAGGTAGACTGGAGAAGGAGCTGGGTAGGAGCCAGGGAGGAGGGTCTGGGCTCCAGCAGGTTGTCCTGCTGTGTCGTCACACTACAGAGGCGCAGTCTCACCTGAGGCCCATCTCCACTCCTGGGGCTGCCCTTGGGCTCAGTGCAGATCACAGAGCCTGAGAAGAAGCTTCCAGAGGATCCTGGCAGATTTGAAAGGAAATCAATCAAAGAGGCCATCAGAGGCCCTTTAATTATATGTTCTGCTTTGTAACAATCGCTTCCCGTCCCCTGGGAGTCAGCCACGGCACCTAGCCATGGGAGGTGAGAGAGAGAGATGACGCCGGCCCCTGAAGTGTTGGTGGCATTTTAATGAATGCCACAGAGAGCGAGCAGGGTGGGCAGGCGGGCGCGGTGAAAGATGACACTAATGAAACGTGTCCAGCTGTGCGGGTCCGTGTGATTAATGCCAGCGCAGCGAACGCTTGATGACAGGACAGCGCCTGTGTGTCGTCGTTCTCACCTCCAAGGCCCCAGGTAAAGGGGCTGGGACACTTTCCAGCAAGGGTCAAAGCAAAAGCAATCGCTGTAGACACGGTTATGAGAAGGAATGGAGGGAAAGAGGGGACTGTAATGGTGCTTTGAAAAATACACAGAGAAAGACTCAACACTCTCTTCCCTCCAGGCCTCCAGAGAGGCCCACTTACGGGAGAGAAATCCGACTGG
Organism: Miniopterus natalensis; assembly: GCF_054644295.1. Taxonomy (NCBI): domain Eukaryota; kingdom Metazoa; phylum Chordata; class Mammalia; order Chiroptera; family Miniopteridae; genus Miniopterus; species Miniopterus natalensis. Next base: position 80,165,411 of record NC_142090.1, read on the forward strand.
CTCGAATAGATGGGGAGGGAAAGACACAGACGGCGGGCGCAAGGGGCTGGATTTGCTTCTGCTCTTGCAGGAGACGCATCGCTTTGTTACCCACAAAGCACTGCTTAGGGGACCCACGGGAGGTGACAGGACTGTCATGACATTGCAATATGATGAGGTCAGAGTGCCAAATACCACCAGGTGAATAATTTAGACTCATAAAAAAAGGTCCAATTCCGTACTATTTCAGTACAATAATTTGATTTCTGAGTGTCTCTGAGTAACAAATAAAAATGAGTGCTTCCCATAATGTCTGGAAAACACGGATATGTCGTTTTATTCTCCCTAAACGTGTCAAAGGTAGAAGGAACCTCAATCAGAGTTTTTTACACACCACTGGACATCATTTTTCCCCTTGCTGCTGCCCCAGGGTCCCACAGGCTACCTGATTCGTGCCTCCAACCTTTGCTCAGTCCCTTGCCTCCTCTTTGAGCTCCCTCTCTGACGACCCTGCCCAGCTCCTACTCAAATTCTTAACCATCTTTCAAAGTCCAGCTCAAACACCTTCGGCTCTTCGTGGGTACCCAGCTCCCCTTCCCTCCCCTCCCCTACCTAGTTCTTTCCTACCCCAAGAAGACAAAACGACCCCACATATTCTACTTGAGTCTAACGGAAATAAGCAGGGTTATCGGTGTATGTGTCTGGTCCCATTGCTGGACCCTTTTTCATTCTAGGTGCCTGATTCAAATTTCTCTATCTCAATATCCATCCCCTCTCTAAAGGCCTTCTCTTATCTAGACTGTCCTTAAGACTATAAACACTGGTTTACAAACCAGTCAGAACAAGAATCTGTAATTCTCTTCAAATTCTGAATTTTTTGTCTTCTCTTTTATGAAAGAAAATAATTAAGTTGGAACTTTGAAAACAAGCCCTCGTTTCCTGCTACGTCCAAGAAGTAATTTTACACCAAGATGCCTTCAGATCAATCAGTGTATTGTATGTTATAAAGGACAGTTCGAAAACTGTCTAGATTGCATCTAGGAAAAAAGGTCACTTTACCCGACAAGTTTTATTTTACAGCTCAGAACGCACCCAGGCGTTCAAGAAAACGAATTAGACTTTGAGGCTACCGAGTGAGGCCATGGTGCGGCAGCCTGGAGCGACGAAGCTTTATAGCAGCTGTTGGAAAGACTATCATCAGAAATACGTCTTACAGACACGACCATCGCCAGCTGGGCAATGTGTCAGCGACTACTTGGAAATGGGGAAGGCAAGGAAGCTGAACTCACGATAAGTAAATAACGAGCGGCCTATAGGTTTGATTATAACGCAGGAAAAAATGGCAGGAAATCATGAGCTGAAGCAAGTCCCGTTGCTATTAACACATTAAAGACTTTTCGGGTAGTCGGAGTTTCCCAAGTCCAACATGCCTACTGGTGAGCACAGGAAAATGCCGCTTCCAGGCTCTGCTCCGGGTAGTGCTGCTGATTTCCCACCACTGTGATCTCCCCAGGACAGGCCAAGGCTGCTGGGGCGCCGGCAGCCGGTTTCGGTGGGGATGGCGGCACCAGCTCTCCAATGCAAATCTGAAGGGTGCTCCCTGAAAACAGTATTTGCTGGAGCATTGAACCAGCCTAGTAATTACGAAATACATTCGGGCAGACACCCCAATCACTGGGTGATGGTTTCCCAATCTAGCGAAGGTCACAAATAATTGAAGGAGTCTGGGAACCTTGAGGCTGCCCGAGAGAGGATGGGGGCAAAGTCCCCACCCCTGCCAGACCAGTCTTGACCTCCAAGGAGGCCTCAGGGGGCCCCAGGCTTCTGGTGCAGTTTCCTCTCCCTCCTCTAACCCTGCCCATCTCATCGCAACGACCACCAAGGGACCAGCCCCAACAAGTAGCCACGTTTAGTACTGTGTATCCCACTCTCCCAAAGACCCCACCAATCTCACCCCAACCCCCAGCCCGTCCTGCCTCTGATCCCTGTGTACCTCAGTCACCTGCCGGAGCCCAGCACTCCAGCGCATCCCACACCGCCCAGACTCCCGCAGATCTGTGTTCCCAGCGGCTCTGCGCAGTCCCTGATCCACTTGAGGCCCTGGCCAGCCCTCCACCACCTCCACACCTTCCCCGTGAGCCCTCTGGACCCGCCGCCTGGGGCATCCTGTGCCTTCTCCAAGCATGTTTCTCTCTCCCCCTGAGGGAGACCTGGCTGACTTCCCAGGAGACTGTTGCTCCTGCGGCCTTCTCAAATTTTCCCTCCCGCCCTCTGAAACTGCTGCTCTTGGAGGTTGGACAGACTGTCCTTCCTGCTCTTCCTTGTGGCTTCCAGACCACGGTCCTCTGACTCCTGACCCGCCCCCCCGAAGTCCTCGAGGGCACGTCCGAGCCACTCTTGGCTGGGACTGTGGCCTAAACATTGTCATCGCAGCATTGCCAAGGTCTCCAGTTTACAACTTCTATCCCACCTACCAACTAGCTCTTCCTAGTGTCCCCTTGCCCCAATTCTTTGAACCCGCTGTGACTTTTGACACCCCTCCGTTTCCTTGCCCATCACCTCATTCCTTCCCCACTCTCACCCCGGCCTAACTTCTGTTCCCTTATTATAACCCCTCCCTTGCACTCACTACCAGGGCCCCAGCAGCTCCTCCCTCCATCATAGTTTGCTCAGCGGAACACCGATCTTCCGTAGACCCTCTTTCCCTCCTCCACTCCCTGTGCGGCTGGACGTGGCTGGAGAAAAGCACACAGGGATGTTAGCTGGTCCCCTTTACATCTGTGACCTCAGCTGACAAGCGAGCTCCCAGCTCCTTTGTAAAGCCGACTGCACTTCCCCAGCCGCTTCACTCTTCAGGCTGCTCCTCGTGTGCAAACCTCCAGGGTCCTGCCCCTTCTTCCTCAGTTTTCATCATAGCTTTGATTCTCATTTCCCGAAGAAGCTAAAGTCAATCACACGAGAACTTCTCTAACCGGGCAGGGAATTCGAGCAGAAAGTGCCTGGATCGTGGATGCCCACGACCTCCGTTGGGCCCAATCTGATCCCTCACAGTCTCCCTCCTATGATTGCCGCCTCCTCCTGAGAGAGCCCCTCTTCCCTGGGCACACCCCCCGCGTTTGTTGTTGTTGTTTGTGTACTTCCCACCTCCCAGTGTCCTTCTCAGTCGCTTTGCTGAGTTTCTCTCACCTTCCTGATCTCTCACTGTTGGGAGCGCCCGGGTTTGGTCCTTAGAGCTCTTTCCTACCTTCATGTGCCCCCTAGATGATCGGACATAGTACCATTTATGTTCAGGCAGCTCTCAAGTTTCATCTCTAGTCCCACCACCCTCTTCCTTGGACTCGGACGCTCCCTCCACGCCTGCACTCGGACTTCACTAGGCTGTGACAGCCAACAGGCCCGGCTCAACTCTCTTCCTGTCCCATCGCCTCCATCTGTTCTTCCCCGGTGCCCTTCACCTCCTTCAGTGGTGCCACCTAACCCAGAGTCATCCCTGACCTCAAGCACTCTCCCGCCCTGTACCCCATCCAGCCAGCGTATCCTACTGGCTCTGCCTTTAAGGCAAAATCAGAACGCGACTCACCCCTCCCCTGCTCCTCAGCAACAGCCTCCTCCCCTGCCCCGTGTCACCGTGACTTTCCGCAGTCACAGTGGTCCTCTGAAACCTACCAGAGCGTGTCACTCCTGGGCTCACAACCCTCCGAGGGGTCCCTGTCTCACTCAGAACTACAGCCAAAGTCCTCACCATGGTCTACAAGGCCCTGCCGCATCCAGCCCTTGTGTAATCCCCAGCCAACCACCTGCTTGCTACCCTCCAGGCACACTGACTACCTTGCTGTATTTTTTTTATAAGAAAATTTAAAATATATTTTTAAATAATATTTTAATTGAATTTAGAGGGAGGGGAAGGGAGACGGATAAAGGGAAACACTGGTGTGAGAGCAGAACATAGATCAGCTGCCTCCTGCATGACCCCACCGGGGATGGAGCATGCAACCCGGACATGTGCCCTGAGCAGGAACTGAACCAGCAACCTTTGGTGGGCGGGATGATGCCCAACCACTGAGCCACACCAGCCAGGGCGCCTTGCTGTTTTTTACACACATCAAGCTCACTCCCACCTCAAGCCCTTTGAGTCTACTCTTCTAGGAAATAACATTTAACTGTCTTCATTGAAAAAAAAATTTAACATAGTGCTTTAATAAGATTTAAACAAAACAGCCTCTTACTCCTCGGTCCCATAGAACAATACCTGATGCTCAAACTTCGATGCAGCCAAACGTGGAGCGGACTCTACTTTCAACTACCTGGTTGGCGTTAGCCGAGAAGCAGAAAGTCTTGACTCAGCAGGAAAAGCTTTCATAGCTTAAAATTTATGTCACTTAATTAAATGAGACTTCCTAAATGGAACTTATTTTCCAATCTATACTTGCAAACCTGCTGCTCTTTGGCGGAATGCTTGTGACATTTCCCCCCCTAAAATAATCACATTGTGCCGGGTAATTTAAGCTCTGGCCAAGGGAGGTTTCCTGCTGCAGCTGGTCTCCTCTCTACAGCGGGACCCGAGGAGACCAGCGCTTCCCCAGTGTCCACCTTGGGACTTGTGAGGGGCCAAGTGCCTGCGCTGAGATCACGGGGGAGGCTCCAAACACAGATTCTCAGGACTCAGCCCCGGTGACTCCACCCAGGAACAGAGGCCTGCTTGCCAAGCTGCAGGGTTGGAATTTTATCTAGAAAGCAATGTGGAGCCATTGCAAACTCTGAGGCAGGGCATGGCATCATCGGGTTTGCAATAAAATGGAGTGTGGAGGGTGGATTAGAGGGTGAGCCAAACCCAAGGAGAGGAGAGCATTTAGAAACTTCTACAGGGATGCAGGGTCGGGGGTCAGGACTAGAGGAACTAAGCGGGAGGAGGCTACCATCGTAATGGGACATTTTTTAGGAGGAAGGACTTAAAGAATTAGGTGACTAATTGGATATGGTAGGTGTTGAGCAAACAGAAGGAGCTGAAAATGCCCTCGTGCTCTGGCTTGGGTTACTGAACCGAGGGAGTTCATGGGGGTGGGATGGGAAGAAAGGAAAAGCAAATGAGAATCTAAAACTCAGGGGCTCAGTGGGTGCTTTGGAGCCCTACCCCTCTCCTTCTGTAAAAGTGTGGTTCAGCATCATCTGCATTCAAGGCAATGAGCAAAGGTTTTAGGCAAATCACCTTTTGAGATGTCTACATTTTCTATTGTCACATAAACTTGAACAAGTTCAATTATTCAATTATTAAATGTACACTATAATAAGAAAAAATACTCAATGTTCATAACAGTGCCAATTTTTCACCTGCACATCTGATATCCAAAAAACATGTCTCTAAATCAGCAACACAGAACACCTGGCTCCAGGCTCCTGGCAGGGTCACCTGTGAACTGAGCGAGGACCAGCTCCTGCCCGGGAGCCATGAGAGCAGAGGGAGAAGACGGCCTAAAGGGGCCACCCCGCAGCCCCGCCGGGGACTGTCTAGTTCATACTGAAAACTGGAAATGAGTGGCTGTAAGGAAACCTAATCCCTACCACGAAATGCTATAGTGTAGAGAGAACAGTGGAAATGTTCCAACGCTACTAAGACCCATTCAAAACCCCATTTCCTCTGTATTGCCCAGAAGACCATTAACGTCTCCTTGCAGCATCCGGTTGGCATGCAGGATACAAGCTTCACTGGAGAAAGGCGCATCCCCCATGTAAGGAGTGTGGGCTACTCTCCGTGTGTATACTGCCGGACAGGACATTTCTATTTCCATGTCTCAATCCCCCCATACTGACTGTGTCAGTATTTCATTATTTGTCTTTACACAATGCCTTCAAAGCAGAGCTCAGAAGAAGAAAACGAATACAGTTCATTTATTTTTAAACGCCGCGGAATCATCTGAGGCGGGCCGCAGAGCGGGGGTGCAAAGCACTTGGTGTGGAGGGGCTGCGTTTCCCTGCGGCTTCTGTTAGTTCTCGGGACCTCTGGCTGCCTCCCGTTCAGAACGCAGCCCCATTCAAACCCTACAGCGTCCTGCCCGCCTGCAGCCACTCACGGTCGCAGGAGCCGCGCACAGGGGCATTCTGCCAACAAGAGTTCCAATGTCACCTTCAGATGACCTCACTGCACACACCTCAGAAACCACCTGGGAAATGGGAACCTGACTGAAACCTATGGATCGGCTTGAAGGTCACTGATGTTTGGAATTCTTCGTGCGGCACTGAATATTAGGACCATGGTTTTGCATGTGGGACCCCATGTAATTCACCTCTTCCCAAAGCAGAAGTGGAGAAACCGCAGTCCATGTCTCCCCAGCAACAAGGCTCTTTCTTCTCGACCAAGTACAACGGCGAAGCTATTCTCTAAGACCTTCCACGTGGACGATGCGTGGTTTGGGCAACGTGTTGACATTAACATGGGCAGTCTCCTCTCCCTGCACACATGAATTGAACAAATGTGCTATTGGATAGTTTTGAACAGAGAAGTGGTGAAAAGGGATCACCAAAGATTAGAAAAAAATAATGAAAAAAACATGGGCCATGAGACAGATGGCTCTGAAAAATAAAGGGGCTGGACTAGAAACACCAGTGAGCAGTAGGGCTGGTTTTTAACCATCTGGAGAACATGATGAGCAGCACGCTGATCCAATCAGCAGGCGTGTTCAGTGGGTGGGCTGTCTAGAAACTGGAGAGAGGGTCTAAGGCATGGAGGATGTTTAGAAATATAAATGGAAGGTAATAAAGCAACAACGCCCAGGTATAACTCACTTTTTTAAATTAAATGGATCAGGTAACATTGGTTAATAACATTACCTAAATATGCTCATATATTTGCAGGTAACAAAGGGATAAAAGGAGCAGCTAGCGTTCTCAAAAGTGTTCATTGTGGGGCCCTGGCTGGTGTGGCTCAGTTGGTCAGGCATGGTCCCATGCACCGAAAGGTTGCCGGTTTGATTTCTGGTCAGGGCACATGTCCGGGTTGCGGGTTCGATCCCTGGTAGGGGGCATGCAGGAAGCAGCTGATCAATGTTCTGCTCTCACATCGATGTTTCACTTTCTCTCCCTCTCACTTCCTCTCTTGCTAAAAATCAATTTTAGAAAAGTTTTCATTGTGAGAAAGTAAACACCTCTGTCCTCAATTCTTTTTGGAAATTAACACAAAGTTTGTTTATAAGAATTTCTTTCTTCTCGCATTGCCTCTCTTTCCTACAACACTCGGGGATGTATAATTTAGGTGAACGGATCCCACGCTTGAATACTTTAATCGCCTGGGCTCCTTGTTCAAAAAAGAATAAACACATATTTCTGAGCCACACTCCTGAGGTGGAGCCCAGCAGTACGTCTCACTAACTAACAAGTGACTCATTTATCCCAGGCTGGCCACCGGCTTCAGCGGGGGCTCTTGGGTAAGCCATATTAGGACATTTGTTATACGGCCACTAGGGGGAGTGTTGGCCAAATTTTGTGCTCCCGGTAAAGGGAAGGGGTGGGGTGCTGATTGCTTTCAGAAGATCAGACACACAAAAAGAAAGGACAGAGAGACAAAAGGAGGAGAGGAAGTCCATGTCCCTGGTGGGTAAGAGGTGGTTTTGGTGGGGATTCAAGTATCTGGCAAGGAACAGCTGACTTCCTAGGGATCAATGATAAAAGGCTCATGATGGAAGTACTGGACACCAAAGATCTCAGGTTTTAGAGAGAGCATATCTTAGCCAGTATCTGCTAGTACGCTCCCCCGCCCCCCCCACGCCCATCCACAGCCCTCTAAGGAAATGAAACATGTAAAACCAGCCAGTGAACATCAGGGTTTTGTGCCATCTTCAGTCTTGACAATGTTATGCACACATGCTTCTTGTATGTGCTTTTCCTCTTAAATATTTTTCTACTATTTTATATCAAAATGTCCCCTTTTACTTTAGTTATTTTATTGTCTAATTACAAAATATTACAATCTCATTGAAGAATATTTGGAAGATACACAAAAATACTTGGAAGAATCTAAAGGTCACTTGCATCCCTACACTCAGATAATGAGAATCAAAAGTGGTGCAGTCTTCAGGAATTATTTCAGTTCCAAATTACATGTTTTTTTGGGGTGAAATCATTCTACTTTTTTGCATTTCCCACCACAAACATTACAATGATCAGCACTTGCACGACATTAGTCTTTCTAAACCACATCTTTTATCAAAGAATATTTTTCCACATTTCTGATTTCCTTATGATGAACTACTTGATTTGGAACAAGAAGGTCAAGGATCATAGACATTTTTAAGTTCTTGATACATATTGCCATTTTCAGAAAGACTGTACAAATACATATCTCAACCAGCAAAGTGAGAGAATTTGCTTTGTTAGCAATTTATATATTTGTCCCAAATATATATATAAATTTATTTTAGATATGTAAGTAACAGTTTTATATATATAAAGCTAACTGTACACTAAGCTTAATGCAGTATATTAGCATACTGACACCCATCAAAATCACTAATGATGCTTTAGTCACCTCCATGCCTGTTTTCATCTCATTTTCATTTTATTAATATGTAACAAATTTCACTAACAAATAAATTTGTTAACTCAATGTTTCCTTATATTTTCTTTGACAAAATTATCGATGGTCATCAGTTATTTAATAGAAATGGCTCTTGGATTCACACACTGATTCTATCATTTCTCTATTACCTAGCTTTTCTTTTTTATTACATCTTTCTTCTTGCCTTCTTTGTTTCTCTGTTATTTTCTTGCTTGAATTAAATCCTTAGGTCATTTATTTTCATTCTTTCTATAAAAATAATGATTTTTAGGGCTATCAGTGTACCATTTGAGGACAGCTTTGGCTGCATCTTGTAAGTTTTGCCATGCCAAGTCAATTCTGTTACTAACTAGATAATACTGTTAAATGTGGTTTACTATCTTGTAAGCTTTTCACTGTTTTCTAAGATTCCTGAGAGCAAAGTATAGATTGTATTCTTTCAGGATTCCTCCCATTTGCCCACCACAGTGCCAGGTACTCAGTATTCACTTGATACATGTTTTGTTGAATGAATGAAAATCAATAACAATGTAAAATGACCACACTGTTACTATTCTCTGCAGTAGGAGCTACAGGGTTTCCTGTTTTCCCCAATGCAAGAACAAAAACCAGAACCCACGTGAGTCAGACATGTGGTCATACAGTGTCAGACCTGACCATTCAGTCTGGAATCCCTTCTCCTCTAGAACTCTGCCCCATAGGATCAGGAACAGAACTGCGCCCATGGGATCAGGGAGACACAGCAGTCACCCAGAAAACCATGGATGCACAATGTAAGGCTGCCCATGTGGGGAGACATCAGGGCAGAGGCCAGGAGCCTGCCCTCTAAAGCTGGACACCAGGATGGACACACCATCCCAGTTGCCCCTGCTGGGATGGCCCCACCCCTGGGTGAGGGTCTCCCTGCAACTACCACAGTACTCACTGGTGAGACTGTGTGCGGCTCAGTGGAAGAATGATCACACCAAAGAGAGCCTGACTCGGACAACGTGCAGGGTCTTCTTCAGCAAAGAAGGAAAGGTCCAAAAACACTTAGTTTTATCAAACACCGTCTAAGAGGATATGATAATTATCTACGAGTCCTTAACAGGCCTTTGGGTTAAGGTGAGGCGTGAACTGTTCAAGGTGCTCTGTGGAGGTGTGAGACAGTCTTGACAGGTGGTGGTAATTAAATTAAATTGAGAACAATTACATTTCAAAAGGGGATCTAGGGATGTCTCCCTCATCTGTTAAACAAGGGTTCCAAAAGATACACTTAAGTTAAAGTAAACAGAGCAGGTTATTTGAAAACAGAAGAGATCACTTTAAATGGGGCCAGGGGCTAGGAAGGGAGGAGAGAGCTGGTTCAATCAGTTACATTTTTCCTACTGCTTCCAAGGACTGTAAACCCTTCACCACCAATCTAGGTGGGAAGGAAGATCCTTGAGAGTCCGGGGACTCAGAAAAGCAATATTGCAGAGAGAACTAAGCCGGGCGTTATTTACCCACCAAATTTGTTCTCTGCAGTGTGTTTGGTCAGCTGTGCTTGGCGTCTGGGACTAGCTCTATTTGTCCAAAGGCTAATTAGCTCGAAGGGTGAAAAGATCAGCAAGTTTATCCACGATCCTGAGTGACTGATGAGATATGACTGCCCACTGGTACCACAGAGGACACTTCTTTTTTAAGGATTAGTAAGGCATGGTAGCTATTCTCAAATATTAGCTTTTCCAAGAATAAAAAGAGAAAAGCCAATCATACTTTTAACCCCCCCTTCAAACATTTATATGGTCATTTCATAAATAATCCTTCTAGAACTGTAAGGAAGCATGTGAGTAGTACTCGCCAGGTGGCCTGTGGGTCTGGGGTGGTCTTGGGCAGAGGTTAATACAATGAGCTGCTCGTTGTTGAGCAACTGGTATGTGCCAAGCACTAAGACTTTTACATGTTAACTCAGCTGGTCCTTAAAACAACCTAACAAGGCAGGTACTATTATTCTATGGAACCAGTGAGGCCACAGGTAATGGGATTTCAAGAGCTCTGGCTCGTGTTTTTGCTCCTCACTGCTCTGCGGAACCACTCTAAGGGGACTGAGGGGAACTAGGGCCAGTCTCCCTGGTTCCAGTCCTCTGTTTTTAGATGCACTGATCACACCTTGTCTTCTGACGGACCATGTCATACAGTAACTTCAGAACATGGCTATAGTAAACACAAACCCCCTGGGCTTCGGACAGTCCGTAAAGGAGCCTGTGCTTCTGGCCGCACTGTGCTGGTTTGCTAGGTTGCCAGGACACAGTGCCCCAAATTACATGGCTTAAACCACAGACATGTATTGTCTCATAGTGTGGAGGTCAGAAGTCGGAAATCAAGGTGTCGGCAGGGTTGGGTCTTCCTGGGAGCTGCGAGGGAAGGATCTGTCCCAGCCTCTCTCCTTGACGAGCAGATGCCCGTCTTTTTTCTGTGTCTCTTCACATCACATTAATGCATGTCTAGCTCTGTTCAAATTTCCCTTTTTCACAGGGCACCAGTTCATACCGGATTAGGGCCTATTCTGACTACCTCATTTTAACCTGATTACCTCTCTAAAGGCGCTGTCTCCTACTGACAGTTAAGACCCGCATCGAGGTCACGAGGCAGGTGCGCCCCACAGCTGGTGCAGCTGGAGCACAGCACTGGCTCCATCAATCCTGCAGGCCATCCTAAGAAGCCCTGCTGTTCCTTTTACCTCCCAGCCGGCTGATGCTCGAAGGGCCAGTGCAGCGACTGGTGAAGGATTTTCCTGATCTGTAGGACTGGACCAGACCCTGAAGCAACCACTCTCTGACAGGGTCCTGTTAGGGGTCCCGTGATTCCATCAGCTGCCCCTCGAGGTTGTGGCAAACCAGCCTGAGTGAGGGCTGACGTGCTCGTGTGGGGCTGCATGAGGTCCGTGAGAAAGAAGCTCCTGTCCATCACAGGACGCCCTTGAACTATGGAAGCCACATCCCTGATCCTGTCTTCTAGGCCTGTGGTTTCCTAACTCCCTATTTTATTTTTTTTAAATCTATGTACCCCTGACACATTTTTAAATTGATGGTTGAAATTTTTTATCAAAGTTGAAATAGTTGCAAAGCATATAATGTTCAGTGTATTACAATATTACTGTTTTAAAAATAAAGCTGTTCATTACTTGTAAATGTATCCTTGGATACATATACAATAGTGATTGGATACCCATAATTACTCATCTAAAAATACATGAATAATCTCTTCTTTAATAGTTGGAAACTTTACATCATCGTTTTTGGTCAGCAGCCTTTTTATGTAAAGACCAAATATTATTTTGGGCTTTTCAATTAGTCTCTGTCATAGCCACCCAACAATGCCAAAGTAGCAGGAAAGCAGTCACAGATAAATAGGCATTGCTGTGTTCCAGGAAGATTTTATTTAGGAGAATAGGCAGTGGGCTGGGTCTGACCAGCGGGTCACTGTTGGTCCACTCCTGTCCTACACCGAGCTTCCCATTCTACTTCGCACTTTCCCCACTCTACCTAGGCTCTACCCATACAGAAGTCTATGTTTAACAGTGAACTAGTAATCATACCCTTCTACTCATCGGAAACAAATATACGTGCACTAAAATCTAATTTAAAATACATTTCCTGGGAACAGAAGGCTGAAACACAAACATTCTTCTTGATTGCGTTTAGCAGCACAATTAAAACCAATATATTACAAATGCTGATGACTGTTAAACCTAAGGGAAAGATTCATTGGGAATGCATCTCTTACTGAGAGGGGGACCCATTCGTGGATCCTTATTGAAAGGATCTGTCACACGTCCCTTTGTCTGACCCTAAAAGAGGCTTTATACACTTTGGGCAATGTGCCACTGAAGGATGGAGGTGAGAAGAGGCCTTTTTTTTGGTCAACAGGGAGAAGGGTGTTGGGGGGTCACCAGTGCCGTCTCGAGCCGGTCAGCTTTAACATGCACACGGAGACCGACAATGTGGAAATGGGTTCCCTGAAAACTCCCCACGCCTGCCTTTCCCTTGAGATGTCTTCACGCCCTCGGGGGGCCGAGCCCCGGCTGGAGTTGGAGGCAGTTTCTAAGGCCTCAGCTGTCAGTCAGCGCGCAGGCGAGCAGCTGACATGGAGGCACCTGGCTCGGGCATCACACACGCCTGGACCTGAGCTTCCGCTGCCTCTTCCACGTGGGCAACAAGCTAACTCTTTCCGTCTCTGTTTCCTTATCTGTAAAAGGGGACAGGCAGCCTTTTAACATTGCTCTGAACGCTCTCCCGAGACCGTGTGAGGAAAAGCATGGAGACTAGGAACTGGCGCTGAAGCCTCTGCAATTCCCAGCCTCCATCCTTGGGGTGTCGGGGGAGCACTCTTCAGTGAAAACTTAGATCCCGACGGACCACTGCCTGCGGTGATTTTAAAATAATAGCTATACTGGAAATGAAAAATAAAGGTTTGGAGAATTCCATTAAGAGAACCTATTTATATGTAAAGTCCCTAGCACACAGAGGACAGAAGGCTTACAACCACTGTTCAAATGTTCCTGACATTGCTCTGACCTTGAGGCCGGTGGCTGGGAGTGAGCCCATGAAGGACGGTTACACCGGGGGTGGGAGAGAGGGGTCTGCACACACTGTTGGTGTGATCACTACAGTTACCCCCACTGCTCTTTACATCTCGTCCCGGGACAGGGAATTGCAGCGGCTCTGCAGCACCACAGTTGTGAAGTCCTCCCCCTGCCCATCGTAACAGTTCGGGAACTTCGGGTGAAGTGGGAAACTGTGGCTTATCTGGGTTCATCGTGTAGGCTGCGCCGCGGAACTGGAATAGCGCACAAACCTGAGGCTTGGTTTTATGGTCGGCTTTTCTGACCTTCGTTTCCGCCTCTGCGCCAGGGAGGCAGTGAGGGGAGGCCGGGGAGGCCGGGCGGCGACTGGCTGGCTCGCTGTGGCACTTACTTTCAAGCTGCTTCAGGGCACTTGCAGAGGCCCCGTTTCGGAAAGCAGTTACTTATTCTTTATGTAATGGGCATGAACGAATGCGTAGGTGAATGCATAAATAAATTAGTATTACATAAATAACTGTGGCTCATTGGACATTGTTTTTAGCGTAGTCTGTATATTCTGGGCGATTCCAACTTTGAGGCTAATGACTGCCTGAAAACAAACCTCTGTGCAGGTGGAAGCGGGATGTTCCTGGATGATCTGTGCTCATAGCTAACACCAAGCCCTAGAATGGACATGGCAGGCATTCGGCAGATACTGGCTGTTGAATAAGTGGAGAGAGCAAGGAAATGTGAACGTCGGTCCCCATTAACAGACATGTTAGCAAGTCATCAATTTCTTTGAGCTTCGCTTTCTTCACCTGCGCAAAAGCAACTACTTGCAACCACCCTTCCTTCCTGCCCATGAGACCACAACTAGGTCCCTTAGGCGGCCACCACCAGTGACCCGAGCTCTCACCAGATGGAATCACTTTGCCATCCCAGGACTCAGGTTTCTTCAAGGACCAGGTTGCGAGGGGTTTACAGTAAATCGATAACCAGGTGCAACAAAGGAAGAACTCAAACCTTCTCATCTCCTGACAGGGTAATTCAGGGGCGTGAGGTGAGTGGCTCAGGGGACAGGGGTGGGGAAGAGAAGCTACTAAGCAGTGGCTGGGAATCTGCTGATGGACGAGCAAAAACTATGCACGTTTCCCCAAGCAAAGAAGAAGGGCAGTTTGGGGCAGGCCGGGTATGGCTTGGCTATCCAGAAAGACTTACGGCCACCTGCAGGGACCAGTTACTTGCGGGAGGTCCCACAGCTGTCCTGAAGGCAGTGAGGCATCTGCCTAGAAGCACAGGATCGTCTCATCTGATCTGGCTCCGAATCAGGAAGGTGGACATCACCATCCTGGAGCTGCTGCTATTCTGGCTCCACAAACATGTTTCCAGTGATTCCGCCGTGATACACAAGGCTCAGCCGGGAGATATTAAACTTAAAATAACAATAGTGATACCTGATGTTCCAATCCACAAAGCACATGGGGTATATTAATTCATCTGTTCTCTAAGCACTTCTATGTGCCAGATGGAGTAGATGTTATTTATATTTTAGCCCTAACCGGTTTTCTCAGTGGTTAGAGCGTCGGCCCGGAGACTGAAGGGTCCCGGGTTTGATTCTGAACGAGGGCACACACCTCAGTTGCTGGTTCAATCCGTGGCCCCGGTTGGGGGCTGTGTGGGAGGCAACCACTCAATGTGTCTCTCTCACATCAATGTCTCTCTCTCTTCCTTCCACTCTCTGAAAAGCAGTGGAAAAAATATCTTTGGGTGGGGATTAAATATATATATATATATTTATGTTTTATCCATGAGAAAAAGTACTCAAATAGAAGAGGTCACACAGCAGGACCTAAATCGGGGCTAAGCTGGGACTTCACCAGGCTCTTGGTTCTGGGTGCGGTGCCCCCTCTCCCTGTGCCCCAGTGCGAGCGGGTTGCCCAGTCTCTGAGGGCTGAGGAGAGTGACCTGAGAGCAGACAGCACGCGCCCTCCTGGCACGCTGGTTGTCCCACCAGAGAGCCATCCATCGCCAAAGAGCCGAGCTAGACCTTCTGCAAGGCATGACAGTAAGTGGAGTCTGCCCCAGGAGTGTAACCCTGCTGTGTCCTCATGGTGCACTCATTTGATTCTCATTTGTCCACAGCCCCGTGGGAAGTGCGCCCTTCCTTCCATTTCCACAGCTGAGGGAGCGCAGGTTCAGAGAGGTCAGGCAGCTGTCCGCTTCGCACTTGGGAGGTCTGGGGCAGGGCAGAGGGACTGCCCGTCGGGCGGTCTTTGCAAACTTCCTTGGGTCTACGTTGCAGGGACGGCTGAGCCTGGCTCTTGGACTCTAGAAGAGGGAGGGGCTTTTGCCCCTGGACTGCCACCACTCTCTAAAGCTGGGAGGGTAACACCCACAGAGCCCAAGCCTTAACCTTAACTAGTCCAGGTCTAGGGCCAACATGGGGGTAGGTGGCTTTCAGACCAGTTCCTGGTTTGATAATGTTTCTGATATTTGGTTTTCACACTGTTGGCCTACTAGGTGAGAGTGGGCTCCGTCCCACCTGATGGGACCCATGGTCTGGCTGGCTCTAGTTAGAAATAGCTCATCCCAAGGGGCCCTGACTTGGGCTGCTAGTCTGAAGGCCTGAGTTCCATGAGCTGGTGGGTGCCTCCTTCCAACCAGGCAAGTGGATGATATTAGAACTGCCCCAGATGCTATCTCAAACACTCAGCTATAATTCCAACGCAGTCGGAATGAAACTTTACTTCATTATGCTTCCAGGTCTGGGAACGGTGCCAGTGAGCTGCTCTCCTTGACAGGTCTCTCATCACTGGCAGCTCAGAGGCAAAGAAAAGTGAGCTCCCAAGTGCCAGGCTGCAGCCTTCCTTGTCAGATGGCAACACCTCCACGGAACAGCTGAGCACGAGGTGAGTGAAGAGCTCTCGTTCCCTTATCCTGAAACCCTGCATATTGATGATAATCCCCTCTGCGTTCCTTTCAATGTCTTGCACAGGGCATGGGGCTGAGGAAAGGACACAGGAAAGGGATGGGAATCAGTGTCAGCTGCAAGCCAGCTCTGAGAGCTTGGAGTGGCTGACGCTGCTGTTTTAAGAAGGAATCCAAGGCCCTGTCTGGGTATAGTGCGAAAGATTGCTGTGATCAATGGAACATGGGTCCTAGAGAATAGATTGTTGGGAGGCTTGACATATATGACCTTGCGAGTCTAAACTCCTCTTTACCACGTGGAGATGCCGAGGAGCATCAGGGTTAAGCGACTTGCAAAATTTAGTTGCTAACCTAGAGACAACGACCCAAGGCCTTAGACTCCAGATTACTGCTCTGTTGACTTTACAAATGCTTTCCTAGCCCTTCATTTCTAGATCACAGAGCATTTTAAATAAGCTAGCAAATGAGTGGGCTGCAAAATCTGGTGGCAATGCCAAGACAATTACTGCCACGATCATTTAACTTATGGGACGTACAGCTATTTCTCCACACCCTCTGGAATCCCACAGTGCTTCAATCCACTCATGTCTACGGGGATGAGTCCTTGGCTCGGCCAGATATCAGCAGATTCGCAAAGTCAGCCATCTATCTCAGTCTTTCAACGCTGCCACTGGTTTAACTTGTTAGGTCTGTGAGAGTTGCCTCAGAAAAGGAGATTAAGCCAAGGAAAGAAGGAAGTGGGAAGACTGGGAAAGAAGCTGCAAGGCCTCACCCAACTGAATCTGTTGGGTGCTTAGGTGCACAAGGCTTACGTCCTTGGGAATCGTGTCCATCATGTTGGAAATGGGTAGAGTTGGCCCAGAAGCCATATCTGATGTTAGGGATGGTACTGAACTGTACGGATATATTTTTTCCCTTTCTCAATGTTTTGTGGAGTTTCTAAAAGGGCTCTTTATTAGCAGAAGGGCCACGCTTTTATAGTGAACTTTATTCATCCACTCACGTATTTGGCTGAAATCCCCAGTTAGGACTTCTTCAGGAGGCTGGGACCAGATCCTTCTAAGAAGACTTTGCAGTATGATTTTGATCCAGTTATTGAAGAGGTTGATTATGTTTTCATGGTTGGCTTTAGTGAAAAAATAAAAATTTGGGGCGCAGATAAAAAGGATAATACCTGATGTTGAAGGTAAGGATTTTAAGACCAAATTAACTGGAAGAACAGCTTAGTCAACATTTTCTAGCTAAACAACATTTGCAGAATTGGGTAAGATCACCTCTTAGACTCAGTGTATACTTGTCTTCATAAAGAGTTAACCTGTTTGCAGCAGAACTACTTTCTCAATCATGGTTGGCTTAGCTCAGTGTTAAAATTGAACCCATGTTCCCTGAACACACTGAGTTGAGGGAGGTGGACCCAAAGTGCAGTGAGTGGCCGGGCCACGCCATCCGAGGACTGGAAAATCCCACAGGTTGCGATGTTGAGTTTCCACTCTAGGAAACAGCCCACCTCATCTCCCCATGGACATAAAGTGCAATGGAGAGCCAAGATGGTCCTCCATGCTGTGTCTGCCCTATATGAAGGGTAAGGGCCAGCGTAAGCACGTGTGTGAATAGCGATGTTCTGATCGCTCTCTGTTCCTGGAGCAAGTCCAAGGACTTTCATGGGGTAACAGAGATGCGGGCGCCCTGGCATGAGATGAAGGGGCAGAAGCACCTAGCCCGGAGCGTGAGGAGTCTACTTTGTTAACAATACATTTTATGAAATCTAAATACAGATCTCCTGTGAAAATTCAGTATCCGAACTGAGTTGTGCTGTAAGTGTAAAGTGAATGTCAGAGCTCAAGGACTTGACATGAAAAGCTGAATATCAATCTTTTGTTAATAATTTTGTAGTTAAGAGCTGAAATGATACATTAGACCTACAAGGTTAAATAATATATTATTAAAATGAACAGACCTGTTTCTTGTTTAACTTTTTTAGCGTGACTACCGGAAACCCTGGGATTATAGACGTAACTTGTGTCCTTTCCCCAGGCAGTGGGGGAGGAAAGACATTGGGATATTATCTCTGTAGGACATCAACTATCCTTTGAATGGTTATTAAAATTCTCTTCTCCACACACACCCAGACTAATAGTAGGAAGTACGTAATACTGGGCACGGAAAGCAAATAACCTATGTTTGTAAAACCTGCCACCAGGGCCCCACAGACTCCATTTCCACCTGGCAATGTGATCTTAGCGGCTCTGGCCTTCCTCTTTCTATTATGTGAAGCTGGACATTTTGAGAAGACAGATCAGTAATCTTTCCTTTCAGGAACCCAACCCCTTCTCTTTCATTTCTCATTAACAAGACGGAATGCCAGTTGATAAAACAGATACAGATGGAGATGCTCAGGTTGCATTGGGGGTGGAGGACTCACGTGACCCCTGCTCCCCATTCCCCCCAACTCTGAGGGGCACGGTTTGAAAACCTTGTAACTCGGTGATTTCCAGGCCTCATCTTCTGAACCTTCAGTGGCTTCATCAACATATGGTCAGTGGCTTCATCAACATATGGTCACTGTCACTACTGTTCACAGGTCTTCAGAAAGCATGGTAGCCCTGGTGACGCCCACGGCCATCGCAGGTCACGCACATCCCCAAACCAGCTGCCCAGCTACTCCTGGCCCTGGAGGACCCTTGCTGTTGCTATGGAAACTGCAAATCATTCCTGGCAAGTGCAGGCAAAGGGCAGCCACGGAGCTGGTGACCTTCCACCTCTCCCAGATGGCCCAGGAGGCACTGGCCTCAGACAGACTCTGACCCAGTTCACACCAGTCAAATGAACGCTCAGCAGAAGGAGATGGCATGTCTCACAGTGACACGGGGTGAACACAGGGTGCGTCCTGGTGATGAGTCTTTACTGAGCTCAAACTTCTTTCCCTAAATGGCACTGTTAATAATTTACCCAACCAGCCCCAAATTCCTCTGTAATTTGACTGTTGAATTCATCTCCCTGTGGCCTGACAACATCGGCCAGACTGAGAGCTGAGGAGACCTTCCCCCACTCGCATCTCCCTCACCCACCAGTCA
Source organism: Miniopterus natalensis (assembly GCF_054644295.1). Lineage (NCBI taxonomy): Eukaryota > Metazoa > Chordata > Mammalia > Chiroptera > Miniopteridae > Miniopterus > Miniopterus natalensis. Next base: position 80,184,465 of record NC_142090.1, read on the forward strand.
GCATACGAGGACCCCAACACGTGTGCAAACACTAGTGCTTGCCAGTTCCCTGCGGGATCAACACGGGCAAGCTCCTTAATATGTTGGCAACTCAATTTCCTCATCTAGAAAATGGGTATACACAGAGTCCTGTTGGGCTGTTGTAAAGACTTGATGAGTTATTACATCTACCTGCAATGGGTGCCTGGTACACAGCAAATGCCCAAGGCAGGCGAGCTACTCGGTAGGGACTGGTTTTATTCCAGCTGCTGGCAGAAGAGAGGAGTTCTATCACTCCACCCTCAGTGCTGAGTCTCAGGGACGGGACTCGACTTATCTTTCCTTTGACTTGTGGTGTAGTGGTCAACTCTAATGGCCACCTGAAAATCTAAGGGGATTCACATTTCTTAGCTTTACATTTATCTTTCTCCTATATTCCACATCCTACAAATGCCAGGAGAGGCAGTGGGAAGAGGCCCTCTCGCAGAGCAAACAGAACAGTTACAAGGGTGCAGTAAATTTTTAATTTTATTGAATTTATTGGGGTGACATCGGTTAATAAAATTATATAGGCCTCAGGTGTACAGTTCTATAACACACCATCTGTATATTGTATTGTGTGTTTATCACCCAGAGTCAAGTCTCTTTCTCTCACCATTTATTTCCCCTGTACCCTCTTCTCCCTCCCCACCCTCTCTCTCGGGTCTCCACCACACTGCCATCGGCATCAAGGAGAGTTTTCGTTTTGTTTTGCTTAACCCCTTCGCCTTTCCCGCAGCCCACAGCCCTGCTCCCTCGGACAGCTCTCAGTCTCCTCTGCATCTATGAGTCTGCTTCTATTTTGTTAGTTTATTTTGTTCATTAGATTCCACATATAAGTGAAATCATATGGTCCTTGTCTCTCTCTGCCTGGCTCATCTCACTCAGCATAATACTCTCCAGGTCCCTCCACACTGCTGCAAAAGGGAAGCTTTCCTTCTCTTTATGGCGAGTCGTAGTCCATGGTGTAAATACCACAGCTTTTCTATCCACTCATCTACTGATGGGCACTGGGGCTGCTTCCAAGTCCTGGCTACGGTAAATAATGCTGCTATGTACACTAGGGTGCTAATATCAACGAAATGCACATTGAAACCAAGATGAGCTGTCACTCACACCTGCCACCGTGGCTGTCATCAATAAACCAACAAACGGGAAGTGCTGGTGGGGGTGCAGGCTGGTGCGGACACTGTGCAAAGCAGTACAGAGTTTCCTCAAAAAAAATTAAAGATGGAAGAACATTTAGAAGTCCCGTAACTGGTTTCACCACCCCTCTGGGCTCAGGAGTGAGAAAACCACCATGCTGCAGGGCCATTTGCAAGACTTCTTGACTGGAGCCTCCGGTGAGAATGTCCAGGGCCTCGCTCAGGTGCCGGAGCTGCTGCTCAGGCAGCAGGGCCTTGAGGTGGCAGAATTCAGGGGCCCCACATGCAAACAGGAAATAATGAACTCGGGGGTGTAATAAAGTCTTGGCTGTTCTCCCAGGACAGAGATCCTACTCAGCCCCAAAATGGGCTGTCATCGGAGTGTTATGTGATTCTGCAAAGTATATTTTCTTAGGCCTGGGGGAATTTCCTAGCTTTCAAATTCTTAGACTGCCACGATCCAAAATAGGTTAACCACTACTCTTAATTTTTTTTTACATTTTTACTGTTTCCATAAAAGGCTGTTTCTTCTCTCATTCTTGCCAACAGGTGCCAGCACTTCCCTCATGAAAAGTGACACTACTGGGAGATAGGAGACCAAAACAGGAGGGAGGGTCATTTTGAGGAGATGACCGTCACTGAATGCACACCCACAGGAGCCAGACTTCCTCCAAACTGTGCCGGGGTCAGGCGCTCAGGGGAGTGAGGGGCAGCCAGGAGAGGTCTCCTGCACACCCTGGCCAGTCTGGTTCTCTAGCACAGCATCCTGAGCCTCTTGGCGTCAGAGGGCAGCCTGCGTCTCTAGGCCGGCCTTCAGCTAACACACAGGTCCAGGGACCAGGCTCCCCCTATGTTGGGTGCTGTCACCCACAGTCAGGAAATGCTCCACTTCATCCTGTGGCATCACCCCACTTCTTCACTGGTCTCAAGACTAGAGGGTCTCTCCCAGGCAAGTCTCCAGGAAAAACCTTCCTACCCCCTTTGTTTCTGTACTCATTCCCCCAGGTCCTATGGAGGACCCAACACATTCCCTTCCAGAGCCGCCCGAAGACAGCCCCCCCCCCCAGTCTCTTCTGTCTAAAGGACATTGTTTTAAAGGACACACCAGAAAGATGTCCCTGTGCAACTATTTCACGTGCATTTATGTATACACTGGATGAAAATACTTTTTCTCTTTTCCTCTCTTTGTCATTTGAACCCAAGCGGACTGTAAATAAAAGACATAGAGTCCTGGCACAGAAGATAGAAAATCACATTTAAAAAAAGTAGCAGAATGAAGCCTCGGAATCGGCAGACAGACACTGGGAGACGTTCCTGGGCAGAGACAGATGCCCAGGTTCAGCCCCCACTCCCTGGCCCCGAACCAAAGACAATGCTCCCCTCTCCCCATCAGGAAGGACGACAGTCCCTCCGGATGCTAGGCTGTGCCCGTGTTCTGTCTGGCCATATACATTTTTAAGTTTGCAGCTAGAAAGGTCCCTAAAGGCAAAGAGTTCCTCCTTCCCCACGTTACCCCTCCATTGCCTGTTTACAGCTCCACCCGCTGATCCTTCCTGCTTCCAGCCAACAAAATTAAAACTTCCATCACCAGTGTCAGAAAATTAACCCCTAGGGAGCAGAGCGATAGCTCAGAGCACCCATTCGGGTGGCAGAGAGCCAACCCTTGAATATAACTTTGCAAACCCTCTCTGGTTTTCAGAGGTTTAAAAGGATGCAGAACAGAATCAGCTCGAAGCACGATTTTTGACAGCTCAAATCTGTCTGAATGCACAACTCATCTTTGCAATTAATTTTTTAAAAAAGGGAGAGCACGTATTTCAATTTGGAGACTGGTTTCATGAAGAAAGGAAGTGACACTGCCTGGCTCAGCTGCACACTTCCCACCGAGGACAGCAGCCCTCGCAGAAGAGCTGCTCCCTCCTGCAGCTGGGGGCCGAGGAGTGCGTGACAGACCATCGTAATAACATCTCTTCACAATGCAAATTCCAGCAACACAGCCCAGCGGCTCGCGGCTCCGCTCCGTGCCTGCATCTCCCTCTCTCTTCCCTGCATCCACTCTTATTCATTTAGTTTTAGAGCGTCTTCGTTTGAAATGGATCAATACCCAGGGAGATAAAGCAAAACTCCACTCCTGACACTAACCGTAACTAGACACACCAAGGTCTGAGTATAATAAACACACGGTCAACTACAGATTCGATCTTCCCCAAGCAGTGCCTGCAGCCTGTGCAACACAGAGGCTCACACATCACGGGAACCCACAACACCCGTGCTCCCGTGGGCTGGCTCCGATCCCCAGCCGGCTCCGCAGACAATAGGACAAAGCTGCCTCGGAGCTCAGGCTGCTGGCACCAGCGGACAGATGGGGAAGGCAGAGGCTTACTCACCGAGCTCCCGTAAGCGCATCTTTCCCAACTACAGATGCCGCTTCTGTGCTGCTGTCACGGCCCAGCGACTTAGAGCCGTCCCCCCGAGGGACAACGTGTTGGAACACCAGACGGTCCCCGAGCCAGCGTGTGCACCGAACAGGTTTCCAGTGGAGCCATGTGAGTGGGGAAGCCGCGCGCCTCTGAGTGGCACGCACTTCGGGCCCAGGAGGACCAGCGAGCGTGGGGCTTTGCTTATGTTTATGGAGCTGGAGCCCAGGGGTGCTCCGATTGGCAGGAGTCGCGGGGAGATCGGCCAATCAAAGGGGGCCTCCATCTCGGGGAAACTCCTGCTCATTTATTAGCATCTTCAGAGATCATGGGCTCGCCGAGGAAGAGCTTTTCTCTTAGAGTCTCACCGGAGAAAAAATATAACTTCACCTCAACGTGCGCGCCTAAGGCCTTTATTAGTAAGCACACGGGCCTTCCTCTCGTTTCCCTCAACGCCCCCCTTTCCTCGGGAAAGACCTAAAGGAAGGGACAGGAGGAAGAAGAAAAAGCGGGCGCTGGGCTGGCGGTGCTTCATCCTCATCAGCCTCCACCTTGTTGGGAGAAGGAGGGGAGCGCGGGCTCCGTAATTACTGATTCTGTTGCCATGGAAACAGACTGGCTGCAGCGAGCTGGATTCGTGTGGAGCATCTGCTGCCAGACCCATAATCAACTGCATCTCCTCTTCCCCTCCCTACTTTTGTTTGATGGTGAGTTTGCTTTTTCCCCTTCTCTTTACGTGCGGTTTTTCTCCAAAAATATCACGTAACCGCATCACTGTGTACACACAGCACCTGCACACCAGGTGTGCTCACGCGCCCAGACATGCGTGTAGTGGAGAGTGCCTCCCAGCAGGGTGCCCCCGGAGGATCTGTACCCGATTCCTTCCCAGGATGTAAGTCAGCAACCCTTCGGGTGCCTCTGCTCCTACTTAAAACTTATTGTAACTTCACCTAAAAGTGAGTGGGGTAGCTTTAAAAACATTTGTCATCAAACGGCCCTGGAAGCCCCCAAGTAAAAGTCTGTGATGGCATTTCTCGGAGGGCGCTGCGGTGGTTCCTAGCAAATCTTTGGAATGAAGCAATGATACTGGGAAGAAGTTTGTGGAAGATTTTTAAGCACAGTCTTCAGGCCCAGCTTCTCTGCATCAGCACCTGGCCAAGGTGCCTGAACCCTGGGACCTCCCTGGGGCTTTTCTTCGCCCACCGACCTGCCCTCAGACCCCTCCCCTGCTTGCTTCCAGTTCTGGTTGCAGGACCAGAGTTGACTCCAGATGTGCCGCTATCTTTCTCTTCAACAGCAGGGGGCACCACTGAGCAATGAATGGCCTGCCCGCCCCCCCCCCCCATCAGACTCAGGTGGGGTCCCAGGACGGTAAACTCACAGGTGGGCCTTTGGGAAGCCCTGGATTCTACAGAGATGGACTGGGAGCGGCAGGTGTCTAAGAGGGCTATGATTCTGGCTTAAGTCAGAAAGAAAAGAATTATCCTCTGTCCAGTCGTTTTGAACCTTCCCTTCCCAGTGGGTCTCTGCAAGCCTGCTGCCCACAGACCAAAAAGCAGACCAGGCTTCGGGGGGGGGGGGGCGGGAAGAGGGGATGGGGGCAGGAGACTGGACGGGGTGGTGAACACACAATACGATATACAGGTGATGTGCTGTAGAACTATACACCTGAAGCCTATATGATTTTATTAACCAATGTCACCCCAATACATTCAATAAAAATAAGATAAAAATAAATATTTTAAAACAACGACTCCCACCCCCCCCTCTGCAACACACCAACATAATTCAATATATCCCTCAGTTGATTTTGACAACATATTAATAGGGTATGAATCTGATGGAAACAATCTATTTCAAGGCATCCGTATCCTTGTTGGACTGACCTAGCCGCTGAGCAGTGAACACACACTGAGCAGTGAATAGCCCAGGTTGCCTCTAAGCACTTTATCTAGCTTAACCAACTTAACCCTCAAGACAACTCTGTGAGGTACGATTATTATCCCTATCACACAGAATGAGGAACCTGAGGCATGAGGAGGTTAAGTAACTTGACTAAGGCCACAAAGATAAAAGTTGGCAGAGCTGGGATTTGAACTGAGAGATTCTAGTTCCAGTTTCTTTAAGTGTCATCCACGGGGACCCCCGTACCAGAATCATTTGCAGTTCTCATCAAAGTGAAGATTTCTGGGGCCCTTCTGCATCCCCCTAAACCAGAACCTTGGGGAGTGGCATCTAGAACCATCTTCCCAAGCTCACCAGGGCATTCGTATATGTACCACAGTTCGAGAATCACTGCTAAGAGATTTGTGCATAAAAGGAAAGAAGGCTAATCCTAAATTAATCTTTAATGCATGAAATGGAGAAGGGCTTTTTTTTTTTGAGAATGGGGAGGTCTCACTACTTCTCGCCATTCTCCAAAAACCCACCTATATCAGAACAAAGTCACCTCCTTTTGAATGGCTGCCAATCTTCAGGCAGAAAACAACCGATAACTTGGTAGCTGTGCCAGTGAGCAGGGCCATGAAGAAAGAGCACACAGGTCCCTAAAGACCAGATTCACCAGGTAGTTAAAGATGCTACCAGACCTGCCACCACTAACATAGATCACGTATTATTGTGGATACCACGAAACGTCATAAATGCCCTTCAGGTTATTTTTTTCCTAGAAAGTTAATTTTTAAGACAAAACTTACAAGGTAGACGGAGAATATTTTTGGACCTTTGGTCTGATCCACCCCCTTATCTGTTCAGTAGCTGGCAGCAAGCTCTCTGGTTCACCTAGTGAGTCATGGTGGTAGTTCTGCCAAACAAGCAGCTTCATTTGTATTTGCAGATGGATCACGTTGTACAAAATAGCTCCAGTGTTTGTAGAACTTTCCGAGGAATTTCCCTGGGGAATCTTGTCCAGTGGTGTGCTACTAAGATCACAGGCTGGGTTACTGAACTTGGCCATTACCGGATACTCTTTCCTTCCTGGACTGTGCAATGAAACGAGCACACGCAAGCTTAGAGGGCTGCCGATGAACCTCAAAAAAAGGGGAAACCTGGATATTTTTGGCTTGATACTTGAACTACTGCTTGTCAAGCCTCCAAGAACAAGCATGAAGCACACATCTAATGGATTTGCCCTGCAGATGCTCAACACGTATTATGGGTGCGAACCACCAAGCTTCTGACTACGTTCAGATTAATGGCATGCCGTCTACACAGAAGGAAACCTCAGCGCCGGAGACTGGGGAACCTGCGGGAGGAAGGATCACTCCCCTCACCCGAGTAAGAATCAGGAGAGATCTCTTCCCTTTCAGCCCCCTCCGCAGCCTGCACTCTCTGCTCTGCTCTGCTCTGGGTGGGCCCCGCTGCTCCCGTCTACCCTGCGTTTCCTTGGGTCAGATTTAAGTTAACCAAATTCCATTCCTTCCCATAAACATGACTTACTAAATGTATTATTACTGATTCTGAGGTAGTCTGTATGCCTTTGTAGTATGTAAATAAATTCACAAATAAAAAAAAAATTCTGTTAGGAGATATGTGGTTTTTGGATCAGAAAAGTTAAGGACTGTTGCAGAGTGACCCCTAAACTAGCTAAATTCTCCTTGCCCTAGCCCTGGCCAGTGGGGCTCTGCGGTTGGATTGTCAGCCCACACACTGAAGGGTCTCAGGTTCATATTATGAGGCCTTAATATGAAGAAGTTTATCTCCCTGGACTTTGCTATTTTTGTATTTCCCTTAAAAATGCCCAAAACAGAAGCCAAACCTACTAACACAGAAATAAAACCAGTTCGAGAAAACACAGAGCTGTCTACACAGATCTCCAACCAGCGCCTGTCTACACTGATCTCCAACCAGCGCTTTTCCCCTTCCCTCTTCCTGGGCATCCTCTGAAGGGGCACCTCTGAGCCCTGGGCTTGGAGAGTCAGGGTCCCGCAGCCCTTGGTGCGTGACGGACTTGACCATGCGGGACGGGCTGACCCGAGGGCGCGGAGGGCAGGGGGCCAGGCTCGCGGCGGTGCCCCGCCGATTCGGCGCCCTTCGAGGCAATCAGCGCTGAAATTCTGAAAACTTAGCATCCTGCCAGCTCGAGTTTTCCAAGCATACCTTGGAAATGCACTCCAGGATGGCAGGCTGGGGAAGAGTCCTGCCAAAAGGAAATAGGAAAATGCCAAAATTCTCAGCTCAGCCCTGCCAAGCATGTCCTCCGGCGACATGGTGGCCAAAAAATGACGAGGCCAGTGGTAGGAGAGCCTTACGTGATGCAAAACGGGAAACAGCGCCTTTACCTTGAGGAAAAGAGAAGCGTCTGGGCCACCACCATGTCCTCCTTGGTGCTCAGGTGTGAAGCGTAAGCAAATCTCTCCTAATTCCGCAAGCATACCACTTCACATGCAAACGGCTCCACCTTCTGAGACACTAATTCGTTTCTGATATTCTCCATCAGAGAACTTCGCGGTAAGTGGCAGAGATGAAATCTGTCCTATCAGATGCTTAACACCCGATGCCCTTACTTTACTCTCTGCCACAGAGTCACAGGAAACTCATGTGTGCTGGTCTCTTCCCGCAGCAGGGACTGCACTGCGTCAGAAGGGGTGGGCCAGGCTGAGGGGGAAGAGGGGACGGTTTCTGAGCAAGAGGGGAACCATGAAGGTCAAAAAGGTGAGCATATGCAGCCTGCCCAGGTGAGGAGAGGGGAGGAGGAACGCCCTAGAGGGTAGGCAGTCAGCCCCCAGGAGGTCTTGGCAAAGCAGAAGCAGTTTGAGAGCTTAGAAGGGCGTCCAAGAGGTCTGTATACAGCTGGACACAGAACCTCGGGGTGCAGACACCCATACGACCAAGAGGGTTACCACAGGGGATTCTGGAGTGAGTCCTGTTTAAAGTTGGCTTTGTAAGAAGCCAGTCACAGCACAATTAGGCGCCCAGAGTTTCGATGACTCTCAGCAACAACTCAGAGCCTCCTTAGAAAAACCAATTCAGAGTGAGCCCAGTCCCGTCAAACCAGCTCTGCCCCCAGAGGACAGGCCTGTTCTCAGACTCAGTCCTCCAGTGTCATCAGCTTGTCACAGTCAGATCACTTCCAACTGCCCCATATTCTGCTTCCAGTGACAGGGAGCTTTGAAATATGATCGTGAACCCCCAGGCAAGTGACATTGACAGGCTATTCCCAACTCTCACAAAGAACCAGCTTCACAACCTAATTTGTGCAGCAATTAAATTAAGACAAAATATAATTTTATTTGATTGCACCAGCACTTGCCTACATCGTTAAGCCAGTATTGCAGGACAGAGTTAATTTGATACTCTAAATAAAAGGTGGCCCCGATCCATTCACATGCAAAAAAGCTGCTCCTCCAAGGCCTCCCAAGGCAGTCATGAAACCTGATGTCCACAGTGTACCACCTACAGTTCTCTCAACCTGGACACCAGCATGAGCATTGCAAAGCTAATATATATACATATTTTTTAATGTTTTTATTGATTTCAGAGAGAGGAAGGGAGAGGGAGAAAGAGATAGAAACAGTGATGAGAGAGAAACATGGATTGGCCGCCTCCTGAGCCCCCCCACTGGGGATTGAGCCTGCAACCTGGGCATGTGCCCTGGCTGGGAATCGGACCATGACCTCCTGGTTCATAGGTTGTCACTCAACTACTGAGCCACACTGGCTGGGCTGAAGCAAATATTTCAAACAACCACGCGTTCAACCATGACCGAGCACTCTTGCTTATATTTTTGGAAATCTGCTGTTAAGACGTCCTAGCTGTTCTGCACATACACTGAAAAAAAAAAGAATTTCACCAAAAAAGTCCAGTTTGGAAGCAAAGGCCTGGCCTCCATTCATTCAACTAATGTTTAGGAACCTCATGTTCCTTTCAAGTCTTGGGAACCCAAGAGCACAGCCTTAGTATCTTGAAAGTAATAAAGCTCCACTTGCTAAGTTTTCTCTCCCTGGGCTCGTCGCATTTCCTGTCTTTTCCTGCCAACTCTGTTCTGCTCCCCTCATGAGCATCTATTTGTACAAAAGAGCCTCCTAAGTGAAGTCCTTCCTCTATGTAATTCCGTCCTTTGACTTATTTCCATACAGTTTGCTGCTGCACATGCCACATTCTTTCACAATGATCTCTTTCTAGACGTATCCCCAATGCAGTGGGCTCCTTAGGGTAGGTTTATTAACACAACACCAGGAATACTGTCTATAGATGTCTCTGACACCTCAGCCAAGAACTCAACATCTTCTTGCAAACCATTATACTTAGGGACGTCACAAAAGCCTTCTGAGTACCTCCCTGCCATTCTACCCGGCACTGTGGATGAAGTTATCAGCCGAGGCTATCTTTGAAAACTTCTCAGTGACTCATCCTGTTTCCTCCCATCCCTTCCTCCTCCCACTCCTGCCATCCCCAGCGGGAGAGAGAAGAGGGGGAGCTGGAAAACACTCTGAAAGCTCCCCTCGGAAATCCATTCTACGAGCGGTGCAGGTGCTGGGCCAGCTCCGGCTGCCACCTGGCTCATCTTTTCAAGGATGTGACATCTGCTCAGAACTTCCTTCCAGTTAATGAGTCTTCCTCAGATGGAGCCTCAGAGGGCTTTTGATCTTAGTACCAATCAAGTTCAGGCTGAAGATGCAGGGCGCTTGCTGAGCTAGCACAGTTGGCTCAAACCCATGCTTTATTTCAAGGAGGAATGAACAAACATAGCCTGAATTTATAACATGAGGTGCGAGGTCAAAGAATTCCCTCTAAATCAGGACCGCTGATCAGACCACATCTGGAGCTGGTTGAGAGTTTGTCACCCCCTTTTTAAATTAAATTTTTTTAAAAAAATGAGAGTGTAAAATATACATGTTCAACGGAGAAAATGTGTAACGTTACAAACATTAATAAAAGAGAAAAAAATAATTGTAGTTAATCACACCATGTAGGAAAAATCATTGTTAAAATCATTCAAATTTAAGGTCAAAACCTTCCTAGTTTGTATTTTTTACTTGGTTAAGGTATGAATTTGCATGCTGCTCCCCCCACATTTAACATAATATATGAAAACTGCTTTTTTATATTTAGATACTATCCACTAATATCACTTTGAACAACTGAAAAATTAAACACAGAAATAAACGTGCCCAGACATTAATATATCATCTCCTTACTGATGAACTGTGGGGTTATTTTCCATTTTCCTCCACTATAAATAACAAAATGAACATGTATATGCAAATGCCTATTTTTCTTCCCAGAATATCTGTGTTTCTACACAGCCACACTGGGGCACCTGGCTTTATAAATGAGGTCATCAATTGCGGGCAAATTTCCCAACAGGAACTTTGTCCCCAAAAATGTCTCTAAATCCTACTGAAATGTCAAGGTTTCTTCCAGCAAAGTGGCAGCAGGGGGCCCTTTAATGTCACTGTGGATGACAATTCCTCCTTTCCTTTCTGCAGAAGGAGCCCCAGGTCTGTTGCCCCATGTGAACAAGGGGCAGGTGGAGGGGAGGCAATGGACCTCACAGACCACAGGAGGCTGGGTCTCCCAGGCTCAGCATCAGCCCGGGGCTGGGATGTGAATGTGTTTGCCAGCATCTCGGGCTCTGGTCTCTGCGCAGGAGCCACATATCAGCATGAAAGATCAGCTGGCTTTTGTGAGGCAGCGAATGCCACCCAAACAAAAATCTAAAGGTGTTTTTAAGGCGCCCGTGCGCGCGCGCGCACACACACACACACACACACATTCCTTTTCTTTCTCTTCTGGAAGTGTCTGAAAATTTTTTTTCCTGGTCCTAAAAGAAATTGTCACTCTGAAGAACCACTCCTACTCCCGTTATATCTTAGCTACACAAAGCTCTTCACTTAGGGGCTGAATTCGTTCTACAGTTTGCAAAGTTTGTTCCAGAATGAGCCTTTTCCTTTTAAAGCATTATCAGCTCTTTTTTAAAAAAATTACCAGCTCTCTTTTTTCCCATTAATGGCTTGATAAAAATTCAATCCAGCCTGGCCAGTGTGGCTCAGTGGTTGAGCATCATCGCATGCACCAGGAAGTCGGTTGCTGGCTCAATTCCTGGTCAGGGCACATGCCTGAATTGCGGGTTCGATCCCCAGTAGGGGGCGTGCAGGAGGCAGCCGATCAATGATGTCTCTCTCTCATCAATGTTTCTCTCTCTCTCTCCCTCTCCATGAAATCAATAAAAAATAAAAATTCAACCCAGGTAACCTTTGTTGAGCACCTATATAACTTTTTGGTTGGCACCGTGGGGTAGAAAGGCGAAGGAAGATCTGTCTTTGCTCTCAGGAGCAGAGCCAAGGAAGAGAGTGTAGATAACTACCTGCAATCTCAGACCCGGTTATAAATGGCGCTTTCAGGATTCTCCGTACCGCTGAGGCCGAGTATGTGGGAAGCGGCTGGCACCCAGGGGGCTACAGGACTGTCAAGGGGAGAGTGAGACCAACCCAGCAGACGGACGGCTCAGACCCCGCAGAAGGCCAGCGGGATCCAAATGGTGACTAATTTCACCCGGGGTAACCCCTGGCCTCATTATGCTCACCGCAACACATCAGCATGCTCGGGGCATGCCCCGCCACCCCTGGAAACGGAAAGCGCAGGTGAAGACCCCGCACGGCCACGAGGCTCTTCAGAGAAACCTCCGTCCCTGACTACTGCTCCCCCAGGGAACGCCTACCCCGGGTTCCATAGGCCTCGCTGCGGGAAGCAGCTCTCGCTAAGGGCTGCTCTGTCTGTGGAGCGGCCCGCACTCTTCTCACTGCTTCGTTAGTAAACTCACCCCGTTAACCTCCACACTGGCTCGGGTTTTTCTTTCCTGCTTGAGGCCGAGGACCCACAGTGGGTCTCGGGCCTCTGGGGCCCGGACGCCGGGAACAACTGCATCATTGTTTCAAGACAGACAAGAGGTGTCCAGAGACCTGTGTGAAGTAAGCTAATTGGCTAAAATTAGTTTTCAAGCTCAGTGTATGCCCGAATATGTTAAATGCTGCGGGAGAGGAAAAAGAAAGTGTGCCTACTGGAAAATAATCAATTCTGCATCTTTGGGTGGGCTCCACAGGCCCATGAGCTGGGCCTTACAGGATGGGCAGGATTTCAACAGAAAAGGTGGAGAACCTTCCTGGCTGAGGGAACACGGGCAAGGAAGAGACCTGGGTGTACAAACCGTGCTCGGGGCGCCGTCAGTGTGACTAATTACAGGGCGGCAGGGGCGTGTTGCAGGGTGCGGCAGGCGTTTGTTTGGATAGTGGTTGGCAACGGAATGTGGAACTTTGGTTATCACGCTGCAAAGAGGAAGCCAAAGGCCTGAGAGTGTGGACGTGTTATTGGAAAAACTGTGTTTCTGCAGGTTCGGGAAATAAACTTGAAGGTGAGCCCAACCCACATTCAGGGCAAGCGATGAAAAGAAAAACAGCCTACGTAAGAGACGGAGGTGGCGGGAAGCAGGGTCATAGCGGCAGGAGCCAGGTGACTCTTCTCATACACTGGTGGAGCCACAGGATCGGGGCCTTTCCGGAGAAGAGGCGAGGAGCCCAGGGATCGCTCCCGGTTCCAAGTCTAAGACGTGAGGTGCACTGCCACGTCACGCCTAGAGCTGAAGGCAGACTCATGATGAGGGGCTGTGTGGGAAGGGGGGGCGGCAGGAGGGAAACCAGGTGTCCTTGGGAAATCCCTAAGCCAGAGGGGACAGTGAAAGGTGGGGGCAGTGCCTCGGGAGTCAGGCAAAGGAGAGGGCCCCAGGAGGCACAGGCGGGGACGTGAGGCAGGCTGAGCGCTGGGAAGGGGCCCTAGGCCTTGGCCCTGGGACTCGACCCTCGGGAGGTGCGGCCGACAGATAAAGCAGCGCCGTGCGTGGGTGGCTGTGGGTGACCGCAGGCCACAGCGAGTGGAGGAGGCGGGCGAGTGGGGACAGCATTCTGTCTGGAGAACTTGGCAGAGCGGGGAAGGAGAGACGCCGAACCATAAATCGAGAGAGAAACAAGGGCTGAAGCAAACAAAACTCTTTTCCAGATAGGAGAGGTTTTGGTAACTTTCTTAGGCTGAAGAGAAGAAATTGAGTGGGGAGGAGGGAGGGTGTCAATAAGCTTAAAGATGTGAGAAATAAAAGAGGTATTTTTACAAATTTGGGAGATCTATCTTCTTTTCCATCAGAGCAGAAATGTGTAACAATGTGACTTCTTTCTAGGCTTAAATTAGAATAATTTAGCAATTCTCTCCATTTCCACTTGCTTCTTGGAAATCAAGTATTTTGTGGCTAAAGAGGTTTTCAGGTATTCAAAATACTGTCCATAGTGGTGCATGTTAGAGTCATATTTCTAGTCATCTTTTAAAATTTTATTATTTTATTCTAATATTATCAGTAGTAACTGAACAGCGATAAATTATTTTATTTTTTCCTTTAGTATATGTAGTGTATCATATATACATCTCTGTTTGTTCATTTCCAAAGCCATGGTAAGAGAGTTTTTAAGAAGAGAGTGGCCATCAGGGTCAAGTCCTGCCAAGAAGGCAAACAAGGTAGAGATTTAAACATGCCACCCCAGGTCACTCCTGACTTTGTCAAAACCAGTGGCTTTTGTGGCTACAGTGGTTTTCAAGTATTGACAATATAACTTAGTGCTATTGAGTCATATTTATGACTTAGTTATATTTTCAGTGAGGGCAGAAAATGGGTCATAATAGATTAATAAGCTAATGGGAAGGGACAAGAAATGATAAGCAGAGGCAACCATTAGAGGACACCTGGTGGGTGGAGGATTGAGAAGCAGTTATTTATGTGTTTTTTAAAATGCAGGAGATTTAAGTACATTTATATGCTGGTGAGAAGAGAGCGCCCAGGAGGGGGAGATTGATGCTGTAAGGGTCAGAAGGGTAAATGACCACATCCCAGAGTGGATGAGAGGAAGGGCACACAAAGCACAGAAAGGGGAGCCTGCCTCCGGCTCACCGGGGACACCTGTGCCTAGAAAGGAGGGGTGGTGAGTGCACAGGTGGGAGTGCCCCCCAGGCCGTGGGCAGCGGGGGCACCGTGTAACCCTTCTCGCCCCTTCCCTCGGGGAAATGGCCCAAGTGCTTTACACACATTAGGGTAGGCCAAAATAATTTTAAAATTTTGCAATTCAGAAATGGTCAGATATTGGCCATTTCATATGATCAGTCTAATACTGGCTCATTTAACCCTCAAAATACCTACATTAAATCCACATTTAAGCAAGGAAGAGACTGAGAAACTAGGCGAGGTCCATCCAAGGCAGCCCAGCAAGGATGTCACGAAGCTAGGCTTTGAACCCCACGCTGTGGGTCCATGCCCTTGGTTCACTGGGCTTACTGATTGAACTTATTCTTCCTTTGTGAATTTTCAAACTCTCTTCTTGATTCCTTAGCCAGGGTGTGGGGGTGGAGAGTGAGGAGGTGGTGGGGTGAGGGAGCGGGGTGTGGGGGCGAGAGCCAAAGCTGAGGAAGTCCGGCAGCTCCAGGTAGGTCTCCATTATCAGCCAACTCCGTGCTAAAGGGTTTTATTACATGCAAATTTAATGAACACAATATCCTGGTAAACCGCATCGAAAACCCATGATACTTTTATTCACAACCATATTTTTCTGGCATGTGCACAAATGAATTTTATCTGTCTGAAAAAACTCAAAACCAACTCTCCATCCCTGACTGACC
Organism: Miniopterus natalensis; assembly: GCF_054644295.1. NCBI lineage: Eukaryota > Metazoa > Chordata > Mammalia > Chiroptera > Miniopteridae > Miniopterus > Miniopterus natalensis. Next base: position 80,199,697 of record NC_142090.1, read on the forward strand.
AGCAGCTGCTTAGTTGAGGCCTGGAGCAATATCCAGGGTGGACGGGTGGCCCGACCACAATAAAACAAGCCAGGCAGCCTTTTCTAACATGCTTGAGGTCAACAGCATCTCCATTTCAGAGACCTTTTATCGCAAGAGATGCCTTTTATTACAAACAGCAGCTCTGAGGCATGACTCTTTCCCTTTTCTGCTTCTGCGTGAAGGGCACATAGTGGCCCGGGAGCTTTTGGACAGAACTCCACGCCCTGTGATTCATGAAATGGAAATCTGGCATTCTGTGCCAATGACATTTACTTCTGCGGCAGCTCAAGCGGCAAAAAGCCAAATGCCGAACCCCTCGGGTGCAGCCCAGCCACGCAAACGGACACGAGAAGGAGAAACGAGGAGAAGGGACCTCATTCCAGGGCATGGATGGCCTCCAGCATTTGAAACACACAACGCCTGGGGTGAGCTTCAAGTCTCCCTACGCTTACGACATTCTTGGGGAAAGAATTGTTTTTCTTAACTTAGAACTTTGG